>NC_057403.1:28920986-29246996 GCF_019320065.1 Cervus canadensis | reverse complement strand
TTCATGACCAGGGATTGAACCCAGGCCCCCTGCATTGGGAGCATGGAATCTTAGCCATTGGGCCACCAGGGAAGTCCCCTGCAGCATACTTTTTGATGACTCTCTGTTTCTAGAAATAAGATTGCTGGGTCAAGTGATGTGCAGATATTTTAAGGTTTTTCGCCTGTAATGCGAGATCGCTTTCTGGCAGGATTGTACTATTTTACATTCCCACCAGCAGCCTGTGAAAGTTCTTGTTTCCTACCTTTACCAAAACAGTGTTGTAGCTTACCATGGTTATTTTCTGTTCATTCCTGCCCCTTGGTCTCCCCAGCTAGACTGTGAACTCTTGGAGGAAGCAGCACTTTCCGGTTCCCTGTGGCTCTGGGCAGTAGTGGTTGGTCACTGTGGGTGTTGCTGCCAGAGTGCAGGAGGGGCAGGAGCTAGTGCAGCACCCAAGTGATGCGTGCCTGACTCGAGAGCTAGAGCACCTTTCGCAGGCTCAGCCGTCTTCCTCTGAAGTGCATCTGTGAATCAGCCTTCTACATTTCTAGTCACCCCTGGCTAATGCATTTGAAATCTCTTTTATAGATCCTGGAGTAAAAATCTATGGCTGTGCATTACCCCCTGGAGGCTCTGAAGGATCTGAGGTATTGTATAGGATGATTGACCTTCAGTTTGGCACAATAGCACCTGTTATTTTATGAACGTGAAATTTAAGGTCAGAAAATTTTAGAAGTCAGTCCTATCCTATTTCAGGGGAATACCCATACCCTAAAACTGTCCTCATTATGCCAGATAATATATTCAGCAACATGCCAGCCCCATTGATGCCCCTAGTCTGTTCAGATTCTTAAAATGGAATCGTTTGTCAGAAGTAGGCTCACAGATATAGAAAACAAGCTTATGGTTAGTAAAGGAGATAGTGAAGGGGCCAAGGGGGAGAGACAAATTGGGAGTTTGAGATTAAAATATATACACTGTGTGTGTGTGTGCACTTAGTTGCTCACAATAAGGACCTACTGTATAGCACAGGGAACTGTATTCAATATCTTGAAATAACCTGTAATCCAAAAGAAATCTGAAAAAGATATATGTTATTAAACTGAATCACTTTATTGTGTACCTGAAACTAACACACCATTGTAAATCAACTATACTTCAATAAAAAGAAAAAAAAGAGGTAACAAAGTATGGAGTTGTTTGTGTTAGTGTCACTTGTTCGGGGATTTGATTTAGTGATTTGTGATAGCAGAAATGAAAGTATGATGACTGTTGTCTGGGGAATGAATCATGGCATTTGAAAATGGAATTTTACAGGCTTTACGCCAGGCTGTGACTCACCTGCATTCCACTTTTTAAACACTGAAAATAGGATGAAGATGATGACTACTTGCCAGAAAATGTGACCTTTGCACCCAAGGATGTCACACCCGTGGATTTCACACCCAAAGATAATGTACACGGACTGGCTTACAAGGGCCTGGATCCCCACCAAGCACTGTTTGGGACCTCAGGAGAACATTTTAATCTTTTTAGTGGGGGACCCAAAGAGACCAGCCATTTTCTTGGAGACATTGGTGTGAATAAAGGAAGAAAATTGGGAATTTCAGGACAGGTAAAAGTGTTTTCTGTTTTATAGGCAGGGAATCATTGACAAAGAAGAATTTTTGTCATACTGTATTTGCCCCATAGTGCATGCATGTGAGTGCGTGCGAGTTGCTTCAGTCATGTCCGATCCTTGCAACTCCATGGACTATAGCCCATCAGGCTCCTCTGTCCATGGGATTCTCCAGACAAGAATACTGGAGTGGGTTGCCATGCCCTCCTCCAGGGGATCTTCCCAACCCAGGGACCGAGCCCACATTTCTTATGTTTCCTGCATTGGCAGCTGGGTTCTTTATCACTAGTGCCACCTTCGAAGCCCTTGCCCCATAGTAAGCACTCATTATTGATTGACTAAATGAAGACCTTAAAGGGTTTGTATTTTCCTTAAGAGCTTGTCTGAAGACATTTAAAACATACCCTCCTGATTTGAATACGTGATCCTGTGACCTAATGTTCTTGGTGGAGTTTGCGCATTTCTAGGCGTGAGACCTGCTTTCCCATACCCCTGCTGGGCTGAGCAGAAAACCACACTTACCTCTTTGATTTAATTAATAGTTGAATCACAGTTTGCCTCTCCAAATTCAGGTCCACATTTTACTACCTCTCCGACTCTTTCCCAGTGCTGCAAGCCCTAAGTCAGGAACTCATGTGTAAAGTTTACTTGGGAGACTTGCTTTTGACCTTTGAGGAGATGGAGAGCTTTTCCTGATTGCCTGTTCTCTCAAATTGATTCAGAGATCCTTTTCTTCCCTATACTTGTTTTGTTTTGCTTTTTTCCCCAATTCTTTTATCACAAAGTGATACTTGTTCTTGGCCATTTCCTACAAAGATTAGGAGTTCCTTTCGCAGCCGTTTGAGTAGCAGTGGTTTTTAGACCCTGGTCACCAACCCTGGCCTCAGTAGATGAACATTTCTTCCTTTCTCCTTTTGGAGGTCTCATTTCTCCCCCTGCACGGCTATTAGGGAGAAGTGTTCTCCACTTCTCTTCCTGCACTGGGATCCCAACCATGGCTGCTGCTGAGCCTGGAGGATAGCTGCAGCACAGGAGGTGGGACATTCCCCTCTGGTCATTGTTTTCCGAAAGACCGGGATCCATGTATTAATCTGGGGCTCCCATTCACTTCTGTCTTGGTGATCTCCAAGTGCTAATGTGGTCTGATCAGTCATATCCTTATAGTAGCTTCATTCTTCAATGCTGGCATACACGAAAAACCTGAAATTTCTCAGTGTGAAATTCTGTTTTTGAAGGCTTTTGGTGTTGGTGCCCTGGAAGAGGAAGATGACGATATCTATGCCACAGAAACTCTATCCAAGTACGATACCGTTTTGAAGGATGAGGAGCCCGGGGATGGACTCTATGGCTGGACAGCACCCAGGCAGTATAAAAGTCAGAAAGGTAATTCCATGGGCCCACAACTGATGTAGGACCAAGTGTCAGGACCTCAAGAAGAAGGGGTTGCACAATCGATATTGGAGGGTCAGCCTCTGTGGAGCAGGAAGTCATTGGTCAAAGATGCAGAGTGAGAAACACAGTGGGGAGAAGACAGGCCCACTGTGAAATAAGACAGACGTGGGATTTAGACCTGTTCAAGGCCAAAGCCAACTGTCAAGGCAAGGTCAAGCCGGGAGGAGGAAGGGGCTGGAATCAGGAAAGGAGCAAGTATGTGGACAGGTGCTGGCTCGTGTTGCAAGTCAGAGCTGACACTTGGTCAGAGGGTAGCACTCCCAGCTCAAGGAACTGGTCAGGAAGCCAGGTGTGGGGACCAAGTGGTCCGTCCAGAGAGCCTGCAGCAAGATGGAGATTGGTGCCCAGCCCATCTCTTCACTTGTGTATCTGGCTCTTAGGGGCTCTTGTTGAGCTCGGAGATGGACTTCTCTCAGTACACCTGGAATTTTAAGTCAGAGTCTATAGTGATTCAGACCCTATGGATCTAAGTAGGATTTCAGTTTTTCTTTTCAGAGAAGGTGTAGGGAGGAGTCAGTAGGTTTTAATGACATGTGATTTTAATGATTTAATGTGGTTTAATGACATGTGAATCCAGTCAGAATTGGATTTGAATCCTGGCTGTCTCCTCAATCAGACCTAAATTCGAATCCCAGCTCTCTACTGCCCAGCTGCATGAGGCTTATAACCATTTGTAGAGTGAGGGTAAAATCCACTCTGAGGGCACTGTAAGGATTAAATGGCATCACAGGTTTGGCATAGTACCTACCCCAAAGAATAAATGGTGAATAAATGACACCTCCTATAACAACCACTTAAAGTAAGGAGATGAGAGTCTAAATAAAACATTCCATTTAGACATTTTTAGCTATAGTCAGGTCAAGCTTGATCTAACCCTTATTTTAAATAATCTAAGCATCACTCCCCAAAATAATGCCAATTTTACATTTCCAGAAGAGAAAAGAGCATGTGCAAAAATAAATAGTCTTCAGAAGTAGTTTGCTTGATGGCTGTGAGCACGGACTCTGAAGACTCCAGTCCTGGCTCTCCTCAGTAATCGGCTGACCTTGGGCAGGCTGCTTTACCTCTCTGTGCCTCTGGGCAGTGGGTGGGGCAGTGACTCTCCTGTCCCATGGAAACCCAGGACTCTGCGTGTGTGAGTGGCCTCTGTCCTCATCACCACTAAGAAAGTGAAAGTCGCTCAGTGGTGCCTGACTCTAGGACCCCATGGACTGCAGTCCATGGAATTCTCCAGGCCAGAATACTGAAGTGGGTAGCCTTTCCCTTCTTTCAGGAGATCTTCCCAACCCAGGAATTGAACTGGGGTCTCCTTCATTACAGGCAGATTCTTTACCAATTTAGCTATCAGGGAAGCCCAACATATAGGGTTTTATACAAGGTGCTGGGTGGGTGTGTAGCCAGACATCAGTAGACGTCACATCCAAGTGGGAACTAGTCTGCTTTTATTTTCTTCCTTTTGCTCACCTGTATTTTCAGATTTTCCTCCCAAGACTATGTATTGGTTTTATAACTGAAAAGAAGACATATAATATTAACATTATAATATAACATATTAATTAATATAACTTGTATTACCATATGCTAGTTTTTACTTATAGTTGGCCAAATATTCATTTGGAATTTTCCATAAGGTCTATCGAAAAACCTAAACTTTGTGGCCAGCCCAATACTAGCTATATCAACATTAATATATATTGTTATATATAATATATATGTATATATACTATATTACTAATGTTAGCATATTATTTATATAGTAATTACTAATCTATAATAAATATACATATTTAAATCTGCCTTCTCCGCCTAATCTTTGGCTCTTTCTTTGTATGTATGGCATCTTTGCCTTAAATCCCCCTCCTTTCCCCATCGAGCCTGGGTTGGTGCCTCTCTCTGAGCTCCCCACCCGCCCCTTATTACCTCTCTGCCACAGTCCTCTCCCCTCCCCTTAGGGTCACACCATCTACAGTTCTGACCTTATGGTTTTTCACTGAGTCTATATGTAGCCAGCCTCCATAGCTGATTTTTAAATTGTTGTTATTTTTTTGATCAATAGGGCTGTAATAGTCTCATGGCTCTCTGTGTATAGACGTTTATTTATTTCTTCAGAACAAATTCATAAAAGTGAAATTGCTGGGTTTTAAAAGAATACAAAATTCTGAGAATGTAAAATTTAGTCCTATATCTCCCTACAGGATTTTAGGGATTTCCAGAAGCTGGTACAAACATTTTAAGTCAGCTGAAGTACAAAGAATGAGGCTATAGGGGAGGGTAGTTACTGGCCAGTGCTGCGTCATAAATGGTTTAAAACCTCAGCACCACCTACACAGCACGTAGCCATGCTTGCTTCAGGGTTCAACACCCAGCTTGTGTAAGTGCTGGGGTCATGTAACAGGGGCTTTTGGCTACAGAAAATGCAGTTCACGCATATGGATTTTCAGCATAACCTCTAAGTGCAGACAGTCCTTGAGAATCAAAGGGGTTGTCTCTGAGACCAATAAAACCATCCCTAGCTGCAAGTCAGAGGGCCTTAGTCATATCCTGAATTAATGATCTTTATCTCGTTCGAATTTCAATTGAGAAAAAGACAAAAGCACCTTTAATTAGTCCCACGATTAGATTACAGGCTGACCTGGTTGTACTGCCTTCTGTGCCTTGTTTGGATGGTTGCTAAAGAAACTGGGAGGTTTGTCGCCCCATGGTTCTTCATGACTCTTTCAAAGTTATTTTTATTTTTTATCCATACTTGTTCTCTTGATGGTTTTGAGATCTTTTACTCCATAGAGTATATCCTCTGGTGCCCCTTAGCTTAGGACCTCAGGTACTTTTTCTAGATAATATCGACCGAGGTGCCATGGGCAGCCTAATCAGCATGGGCGGTGTGCTCTGGGCTGCTGGTCACTGAGTCAACAGAGGTGTGAGGGCTTTCCAGGCCATTCTCTCCTCCCTTTTACTGAGAGCAGTGACATGTAGTGTTTTATGATCCTGGAGATAAAAAACTGAGGTCTTCTGTCTTACTCTAATCTTCTTTGCCTCTGGAACTAATCAAATTACATCATTTTGTAGAATCAGAGAAAGACCTTCGCTACGTTGGCAAAATTTTGGATGGCTTTTCCTTGGCTTCTAAACCTTTATCTTCCAAGAAAGTAAGTTTTTGGTTTTTTTTTTCTTGCTGGTTTAATGTTTAAAATATCTGCCGCTGTGTAATATCAGTTATTGTATTAACAATTGAAAAGAAAAATAAATTCTGTTAACTGAGGCAACGGCTTGATGACTATTAATGGTCCAAGGAAACATTCTACATTGGAAATGTCAGTCAGTAGCCACACTGTTCAAAACATCTAACTGCTAGTCTTTTTTTCCCCTAATATATATATATTTATCTATTCAGCTGCATCGGGTCTTAGCTGTGGCACACGGGAGCGTTCATTGTGGTGCATGGGCTTCAGTAGTTCTGGTCTGGGCTTAGTTGCTCCATAGCATATGGGATCTTAGTTCCCCGACCGGGGATCAAACTCCTTTCTCCTGCATTGCAAGGCAGATTCTTAACCACTAGAGATTCTTGGGCCACTGGAGAAGTCCCTAACTGCTAATCTTTTAAATCTGAGCTTCAAGTGTGTGGCTATTTCCATTAAGGAAGAATTGTATAAAAAACTGGTAGGAGAATAGAATTCATACAACCCTAGGGACCATGTAACTTATAGAAAGTTTCAAAGAGCCATAGCAGCTCCTGGTCCTGACTTCTGGCCGCCGTGGAGCACATTAGCTGCCATGGGCAGGGCTCCCTGGGCTCCTTGCTTGTGCCAACTGGAAGGGAGAAAAGCTGGGAGCATGTGCGTCGAGTCCTGGGGAGAAGTCTCCATGCCTTTCCAGACAGTCCTGTTTCTGTGAGCTTTTTTACAGCTTTGGACACATGGTTCTTTAACACCCATCATAGTTCATGAGGGGTGTCTGACCATTTGCCTCCTTGGCATCCTTATGTTAGATTGTTCCACACTTTTAACAGGTTTTTTGTTTTTGACTCAGGAAACATTTGTTAAGTACCTCTGTGGCTTGGCCTGTAGTTCTTCAGAACCTGGGAGACCAGGAACAGCGCAGCCTGAGAAATCATATAGGTATTACAGTGGCTTTGATTTGTTTCATTGTGATAGTTAATGGAACAGCGAGCAGAATATATCAGAACAGTATGGGGCACATAGTAAGCTGCTATCATTTACCAGAAATGTCAAAGGGGAATATGAGTTTTTTACATGAATGAAAGGGAGCATTAAAATGGTTGAGAGGGACTTCCCCGGTAGTCCAGTGGTTAAGACTTCGTCTTCTAATGCAGGAGGTATAGGTTCAATCCCTGGTCAGGGAGCTAAGATCACACATGCCTCATGGCCGAAGGACCAAGACATAAAACAGAAATAATATTGTAACAAATTTAATAAAGACTTTAAGAATTATCCACTTAAAAACAAATCTTTAAAACGGTCGAGAAGTACTTATTCTCCTCAGTGTTCAAGGCTAAGAGTTGGCCCCCAAGTAGCTCCTGCTCATTGAGAGCGCTAGACAGACAAACCCAGTGTTGTGGGCAGTATGTATAAATGGAGAGAAGGGCACTGGTGGTTCCTCACTGGAGAGGGCTTTGGGCATGAACAATTCAGAGCGGGATTGTGTTCACTGAACCTCTCACGGACAGGCAGGTTTTCTAATATGCGACTAAAAACCCAGGCTCTGCATCCAGAGGCAAAACAGAGCAATGATTTAGCAGAGGGAGTGAAATGCTTTGAATGCAGTGAAAGTGAAAGTTGCTCAGTCGTGTCCAGCTCTTTACGACCCCACGGACTATACAGTCCATGGAGTTCTCCAGGCCAGAATATTGGAGTGGGTAGCCTTTCCCTTCTCCGGGGGATCTTCCCAACCCAAGGATCTAACCCAGGTCTCCCGTATTGCAGGCGGATTCTTTACCATCTGAGCCACAAGAGAAGCCCAAGAATACAGAGTGGGTAGCCTATCCCTTCTCCAGCAGATTTTCTCGACCCAGGAATAGAACCAGCGTCTCCTGCATTGCAGGCGGTTTCTTTTACCAACTGAGCCATTAGGGTAGCCCTTGACTGCAGTAGAGGAGAATGAAGAAGAGTCGTGTGTACACACACTTCTTTTCTGCCACGCTCTTCTGGATTTTTGTGTCATGGTAACAGGAGAATGTTCCTGGCTGATTTGGGAGTCTGTGTTTTTCAGAGAAGGCAGTCAAGCTAAGATGATAAAAATGAGATTTGCTAACAATGATCATAGCACTGTTTTATGACTCTCATCAGACCAGGTGCTCACCCCAGGCTGCCCCTTACAGCCACTGGGAAATTTGGGAAACTCCAACCACAGCTGACTTTTTTTAATGGGACAGAAGGCAGGCACCAGTAGTGTTAAACCGCCCCAGGTGAGTGCAGTGTGTGGCTGGGGCTGAGAACATTCAGTGATTCACTGATCACAGAGCTCAGAATGCCAGGTAGCTGAAAAATCTAGAAAATGGATTAAATAGGACTGTCCTTAAACATGTATTTGTTAGACCAGGAGCAAGGAAGACCATTTAGAGCAGCAATTTTAAAATGGTTAGTGCTCTCTTTTAGCTTATCTGTTCCACCATCAGGAATGCCTGAATTTCCCAAATGTACTTTAATTTCAGTGAAGTACTGAAATTAAATAAAATTTTTTTGATTAAAAAAAAAAAGGCCTGAAACTCCCATTTGAAACTGAAACATAACCAGAGAAAGAATACTGAATTTAAAAATAACTAAGTTAAGCCAAGACATAATACTCTTCAAATATATCTCCAGCACCCTAATAACATTTTTTATCAGTCATACTATTTGAACATTAAACTAGGAGAGATTACAGGGGGAAAAAAAACTTATTTAAAGTTATTTTTTAAAAGCTAAGCTGTGAATCTTACTTTTCTAACTTTTCTAATTCACAGTGGACCAGTTCTCCATGTGAACCAGTTGCAGTAACTATAATTGTCATAGTTATCATTATTGTTCCCATGATATAAAGCATGCACAGTAGCATCTCTGTTAAGAGTGATCAGGGGTATCTGAAAGAGACACGTGTACCCCAGTGTTCATCGCAGCACTGTTTATAATAGCCAGGACATGGAAGCAACCTAGATGCCCATCAGCAGACGAATGGATAAGGAAGCTGTGGTACATATACACCATGGAATATTACTCAGCCATTAAAAAGAATTCATTTGAATCAGTCCTAATGAGATGGATGAAACTGGAGCCCATTATACAGAGTGAAGTAAGCCAGAAAGATAAAGACCAATACAGTATACTAACACATATATATGAAATTTAAAAAGATGGTAACAATAACCCTATATGCAAAACAGAAAAAGAGACACAGATGTACAGAACAGAGTTTTGGACTCTGTGGGAGAAGGCGAGGGTGGGATGATCTGAGAGAATAGCATTGAAACAAGTATACTATCAAGGGTGAAACAGATCACCAGCCCAGGTTGGATGTATGAGATAAGTGCTCAGGGCTGGTGCACTGGGAAGACCCAGAGGGATGGGATGGGGAGGGAGGTGGGAGGGGGGATCAGGAAGGGGAACACATGCAAATCCATGGCTGATTCATGTCAATGTATGGCAAAAACCACTACAATATTGTAAAGTAATTAGCCTCCAACTAATAAAAATAAAATAAAATGAAGAGTGATCAGGGGTGATATCTAAAATGTCTGACCTTGAGAACAAGGTGGTTCTGATGCCCCTCCACATCCAGGATGGGTATTGCTTGGGCAGTTGGGCAGGCTGTTCCTGGGGTTGCCACCCTGCCTAGGAAAGGGTGGGATTAACAATGCCCAGAGGTAATGAGCTTTCTTGGTTCAGTAAAACGTCATCACCTTGCTGCCTGTATATTCTTGAGTTTTACTTTATTGTTTTTTTTTTTTTAAGATTTATCCACCACCTGAATTGCCAAAAGACTATCGGCCAGTGCATTATTTCAGACCTGTGGTGGCTGCAACCTCAGAGAACTCCCACTTACTTCAGGTATTATCGGAGTCAGCCGGGAAGCCGACAAATGACCCAGGGACACATAGTAGGCACCAGCTGAATGCCTGCAAAAGGGGAGAGTTGCTAGGAGAGACACCTATTCAAGGTATGTGCCACGGAGAAGGTTAAAATCATGACATTTGTAATAACCTGAGCTACCCAAAGCAAAATGGAAAGTCCTTTTTCCATTGAAGTTTTTTACATAGTTTTGTATTCGCAAGCTGTGGGAATAAAAGTGGTTGGTTGTGAATGGCATGCTTAACTGTACACATCCTCTACTTAGTACTTGCTGTTTTCCCATCATCAGTTTGAGTTCTGTCATTAAAATTATAAGCCCTGTCTTAAGCGCAGCAGTTTCCAGACTTTTGGTAGTTGTCCAAGAATGAGGTGAAGACCAGGGCCATGTGTACCTTCATTTTTTTCTGCACAGCCTGGGAACATATGGTTTCTTTTCCTCAGGGGAAAGGGGTACTGTGGCTCTTTTCCTGAAAGCCTGAGAGGAATGAGTGTTTCTGAAAGGATGAACAGATATGGAGAATCCCCTTGTAGGCTGGAGCCCAAAGTCCCACTGAGAGATGGACTTGGACTTGGTTTGGGAGCCTCAAATAAAGTAGACCAAATGAGAATTCTTGGTTCCCCACTTCCTTCCCCAAAGTTGTTGTTTCTCCAGCCTTCCCCTTCTCAGTCAATGGTACCACCAGTGACCCCCTGCCTGGCCTAGAAGACGGGAATCCTGATTCTTAGCACCTTTCTTTCCCTGCCTCCCCCTGCCATACCCAGCCCCTCAGCAAGCCCTCTCGGTCTACCCTCACCGTGTGTGGGGACCCCGTCCCCTTCTCTGCATTGCCACTGCTTCCACCCTGGTCTCTGCGCCCACCTTCTCTCATCTGGATCACTGCCGCAGCCTCCTCCCTGCCTCCTGAGTTCCCTTCAACAGCCGCCAAATTACATCGCTCCCCTCCCACTCCCCTAAAACACTCCCCTACTGCTCTCGGGGCCCTGGGGACCCCACCCTGCCTGCCTTTCGGACCACAGCCTCCTCCACTTTCCCTGAACCCCACTGCGGTCCAGCCTTGTGGTCCTCCCTCCTGCCCTCTGAGCCTGCCACCATGATGTGCCTCGGGGCCTTCCCTTTTCCTCTGCCTCTCTTTTCTCTCCTGTTTTGGCTATTTTTTATTTTTTGCCTTGCTGTGAGGCTTGCAGGATATTACTTCTCTCACCACGGATTGAAGCCAGGCCCTCGGCAGTGAAAGCGCAGAGTCCGAACTGCTCGACCACCAGGGAATTCCCAGCTCCTTCTTTTTACTGGAACTTACCTCAGATAGTATCTTTTTGGAGACACTTCCCAGGCTTTCCCTGCCCACTGTTTGTTAATTATCTCTCTCTCTGCCCCTACGCCCAGTCCTCTCATCTAGGTTACTCTGTGTTTATTTTTCCCCCATAGTCCTCCTCTCATGGCAGTCCTCTGGTGTTGATTCTTGCTTTCTTTAGGGTCCGTCTCCCTCAGTAGTGAGAGCAGGACCTCACATGTTTCTCCCAGCCCCAGGCCCAGCATGGAGCAGATGCTCAGTGGGCATTTGTGACATAGTGCGTGACGGGTAACTGTGCTCCGAGCCAGTGCTTGTGCTAACAGAGGCCCGGAGACCGCAATGTCAGGTTCCTCTTTAGGAGCTCTCATTGGCCTGGTAAACACTGAAGTATTGGCCCCCACTTTTGCCAAGTGTAAAATGGAGGTGTCATTATTTTATTCCTGTCTAGTTGTGTCACAGGGACAGTATGAACGCAGATGACACTGCATGTAAAATACTCCCCTCCAATTTCATAAATCCGTGATATTGAAAATGTATATGTGGAGAGGAATGTGCATGTAGACGTCTTAACAACATTTTTCACCTCTTGCTCTTATTGTTTCTTTATAGGGGCACCCACGTCAGTGTTAGAATTTCTGTCCCAGAAAGATAAAGAGAGACTCAGAGAAGTGAAGCAGGCATCTGACCTTAAAGCGGCTCAGCTCAGGGCCAGGAGCCTGGCCCAGAGTGCCTCAGGCAGCAGACCGCAGCCCTCATCTCCAGATGTTGGACACTGCTCGTACATGGCGTTGAGTGGAGGGACAGCCACCACAGGAACCAGCAACTTCAAACCTTTCGCTAAAGATCCAGAGAAGCAAAAACGATATGAAGAGTTTTTAGTGAATATGAAACGGGGTCAGAAAGGTGGGTGCTAGGCCTGGGCCTCCCACACGTCACCAGGGGGAGTGTTCTTACTGTTCGGACCCGAGGCCCAGACAGAACTGAGGTATCCTGCTCTGGCAGTTTTACTTTGCCCTGCTGTGAACACTGTCAAGATTCCAGGCCCTGGCTCTTGACCTAAGAAAGCAAGAACAATTAGCCTGTGTTTCTCTGTATCTCGGGTCCCAAAGATAGCTGTTTAAATAGAGAGCGTGCCTTGGCTAATGCTAAATTACAGACCATTTTCTGTTTGCAAATGTTTGACTTCTGTGTGAGGGTTGCACTTCCTGCCAAGAGAACAAGGTCATTTTCCACTCTGTCTTAAGATCCTAACCATGTAGCTCTAAATCATAGTCTAAAGTTTGACTTACAAAGATAGTTGGCTGTTGAACCCTTGCATGGGAGAAAAGTCACTCTGTGATCTATGAAGTAAATATGGCAAGGCTGAGGCATGAGCTTGCTCATATACGCAGAAGTCCTAAGAGAGCTTGTCCTCAAATTAGAGGGGTTGGTTTTTCAAAGCATATCCTTGTGCCATATCCTTGTGTACTGTGCCAAGATTTTACATCCCTGATGTTTTCTTGTTGAATTAAAAAAAAAAAAAAAAGAGAAAGAAGTGTTTTCTGCTCAAACTTAGGAATACAGTATACAGATGAATTTTCACTGTCTGGTACTAGTAATAAATTGCTGGATTTGAAAACTGAATCAAGCATTAGTCTCCCAGTAATTTTCTCTGTTACATGCAGGAGGCAGAATTCAACAAAAGCATCCGTTTTTTGGGTTAGTAAAACATTTACTTAACAGATTATTTTATTATCAAACTGTTTACCATGGTGGACTATTGGTGCTTTGGATAAAAGCATCGTTTTGAGGAAGGGAGCACGATTACCTACCAAGTACCTCAGTGCCGTGCCCTTCAAAACCAGGCTAACGATTTGCGTTTCCTCCGATGAACTCTACAGTGGCACGCACGACTTGTTCTCCTGTAAATTGCCCGTTTTTTCCTAGGAGTGAAGCTGTTCCTTGTTCTCCCCCGCAGATGCTCTGGAACGTTGTCTGGACCCCGGAATGACGGAGTGGGAGCGAGGCCGAGAGCGGGACGAGTTTGCCCGGGCAGCCCTGCTGTACGCGTCTTCCCGTTCAACCTTATCCTCCCGGTTCACTCATGCCAAGGAGGAGGATGATTCCGAGCAGGTGGAAGTCCCTCGGGACCAAGAGGTCTGTTGCCACCATTCCCTTCGTGGTGAATTTTTTTTTTAAATTCTTTTAAATGATGTATTTGTTTACTTAATTTATTTATTTGGGTGCCTCAGATCTTAGTTGCAGCACGGGCTCTCTAGCTGTGGCTCATGGGCTTAGTTGCTCCACAGCATGTGGGATCTTAGTTCCCTAACCAGGGATGGAACCCATGTTCCCTGCATTGCAAGGCGGACTCTCAACCACTGGACCACCAGGGAAGTACCTCCTACAATGCTGAATTTTTAAAATGAAAACCCTGTGTAGCCAAATACATTAAATCTTTTGGTGAAAAGCATCAAAATATAGATGGCACTATAGAATAAGAAATAGGTTTGTTCTTTTAACTTCCAGTGTACTTTAGCAGATTTATAGCGTAAGCTGTTTTGAAATTTTGGGAGATGGTTTGAAAACTCGTAAATGGAGAAACAGGCCAGCCGTGTGGCCACTTGATGAACCAGATGACTGTCTTTTCCCAGAATGACATCAGTGACAAGCAATCAGCTGTGAAGATGAAGATGTTTGGGAAGCTTACCCGAGATATATTTGAGTGGCACCCTGACAAGCTTCTGTGTAAGAGGTTTAATGTCCCTGACCCTTATCCAGAGTAAGTTGGATAAACCTGCCTTTATGTCAGTACTTATGCCCCTGTGTTAAAGCTTTCTTTCACCCTACATACTCGTTTAAATTTCCTTTCTCTAGGTGAACTTTCTTGTAAGTGCTTGAAACTGCAGACTTTGCAGATTTAACTTCTTTTAATTTGTTACTAAAAAAATAAGCAAATCTCCATTTAGCAAACTTTATTCTGTCAGAAGATAGGAAACTCAGATATGTCAAGTTACAAAAACAAAATGTCGGTCTAATTTGTCACCTTTTTAATCCTGCACATAGAGTTTTACAGTTAAAATGAAACTCAGGTTTTCTTTTTTTTTAAATTTTATTTATTTATTTATTTTTTCCCATTTATTTTTATAAGTTGGAGGCTAATTACTTTACAATATTGTAGTGGTTTTTGCCATACATTGACATGAATCAGCCATGGATTTACATGTGTTCCCCATCCCGATCCCCCTTCCCACCTCCCTCCCCATCCCATCCCTCTGGGTCTTCCCAGTGCACCAGCCCTGAGCACTTGTCTCATGTATCCTACCTGGGCTGGTGATCTGTTGCACCCTTGATAATATACATGTTTTGATGCTGTTCTCTCAAAACATCCCACCCTCGCCTTCTCCCACAGAGTCCAAAACTCTGTTCTGTACATCTATGTCTCTTTTTCTGTTTTGCATATAGGGTTATAGTTACTGTCTTTCTAAATTCCATATATATGTGTTAGTATATTGTATTGGTCTTTATCTTTCTGGCTTACTTCACTCTGTATAATGAGCTCCAGTTTCATCCATCTCATTAGAACTGATTCAAATGAATTCTTTTTAACGGCTGAGTAATATTCCATGGTGTATATGTACCACAGCTTCCTTATCCATTCATCTGCTGATGGGCATCTAGGTTGCTTCCATGTCCTGGCTATTATAAACAGTGCTGCGATGAACATTGGGGTGCACGTGTCTCTTTCAGATCTGGTTTCCTCAGTGTGTATGCCCAGAAGTGGGATTGCTGGGTCATATGGCAGTTCTATTTCCAGTTTTTCAAGGAATCTCCACACTGTTCTCCATAGTGACTGTACTAGTTTGCATTCCCACCAACAGTGTAAGAGGGTTCCCTTTTCTCCACACCCTCTCTCCAGCATTTATTGCTTGTAGACTTTTGGATAGCAGCCATCCTGACTGGCGTGTAATGGTACCTCATTGTGGTTTTGATTTGCATTTCTCTGATAATGAGTGATGTTGAGCATCTTTTCATGTGTTTGTTAGCCATCTGTATGTCCTCTTTGGAGAAATATCTGTTTAGTTCTTTGGCCCATTTTTTGATTGGGTCATTTATTTTTCTGGAATTGAGCTGCAGGAGTTGCTTGCATATTTTTGAGATTAATCCTTTGTCTGTTGCTTCGTTTGCTATTATTTTCTCCCATTCTGAAGACTGTTTTCACCTTGCTTATAGTTTCCTTTGTTGTGCAGAAGCTTTTAAGTTTAAAATGAAACTTACGTTTTCTGATTCATTTCATGAGTTCAACAACTTATCTGATTGTAAACATGGCAAGAAAGCATATCCAGTTGAATCAGAGATTTTGTCAGACAATTTAAGCATATTTTTAGCAATCGAACTTTTTCTTCATTGAAATTCATTGTCAAAGTTAAATTCTGGCTCTTACTATAATAAGAAAAAGCTCCTGACTCCTAAAGTTGAACATTCTAAGTTCTAAAATTGCTTTGAGAAGCAAAAACATCTTAAGGGATCTTTTCAGTCAAGTAGAATGGCTACTGGTGAAAAACAGATGAGCAGCTTCATAGGAATTTGATTTTATCCTTGCAGTTGTTATTAAAATTATATATATGTTTCCTTTTCAACCCCCAGTTCAACTTTAGTTGGCTTACCGAGAGTGAAACGTGACAAATACTCAGTCTTCAACTTTCTGACGATCCCTGAGACAGCTTCCTCACCTGTGACTCAAGCACCAAATGAAAAAGTTTCACAGCACCGAGGTTCCGACAGTGAGTAGGGCTTCCCCAGGTCCATGTGCTGACGGTGGTCCCAGCCCCTACCCTGTTGGGAAGACAGAAGTAAAGGGTACAAGCAGTGCAAACTCTCCTGTTAAAAGGATTGTTTATATGAGTACATCAGCTCATGCTGACATGGTCCAAGTGTACACCATTGTGATTGGGGCTCTGCTTCAGCATCGGCCACATTCCTACCACCTCGCACAGTGCTTGGACCATAAAGGCTCACTGGTGTTCTTGAATGAATTAAAGAGCCATAATGTAGAGCTTGCCTTTTGCTTGCTGATTCTGACATTAGGTCTGTGTCCTACCTTTCAGAATTAAGAAAACCATCCAGATGGGATACTTCTAAAGAAGAAAAGAAAGAAGATTCCATTAGTGAATTTTTAAGTTTGGCTAGATCAAAAGTTGGTCCAGCTAAACCAGAGCCCAGTCCATTAGTAAACAAAGAGGAAGAGCGTGCGACGGAATCAGTCTCGAATAAGGTATTCAGGGCTTTCAAGCTCTCTTTGCCAGGCTGACTGTGGCCTTTGCCTTTCCCAGTGGTGATGCTTTGTTGTTATTTGATAGCAGTGGTAAGCAAGCTTTTGCTGTGAAAGGCCAGATATTAAATTTTTAGGCTTTGAGAGCCATACAGTACCATAGCTATTCACCTTTGCTGGTGAGTGTGAAAGAAACTACAGGCAATATGGGAAAAGAAATGAGTTCATCTGTGTTCCAGGAAAACTTTACAGAAACAGGCAGTAGGTTGGCTTTGGCCTATGGGCTGTAGTTTGTCCACGTCTGCTCTGCGGTTCAATTTCAGACACAGCCTTAATCATTTAAGGAGAGGTCATGAACATCTCTACCTGGAATGGCTTCCACCGAATGTCAGACTCTGAAACAAAACTCAGTGTATTATGTAGAAAATATATTTTTTTCAAGTAACAAGTTTCACTTTTGTGGAAACGGTAGAGAAAATATCCATTGGGTTTTTAAAAAATTATTGCTGTGGAAATTCCCAGGCAGTCCAGTGGTTAGGACTCCACACCTTCATTGCCAGGGCTCAGGTTCAATCCGTGGTCAGGGAACTAAGATCACACAAGCCGTGAGGTGTGCCCCCTGCAAAAAGAAAAAAAAAAAAAAAATGACTGCTTTAATAGTTAAAAGTTGAGCTTAATAAAAAGTTGGTTTTATTTCTAATAGCCTCATTAAAATTATTTTATTTTTAACATACCTTGAACTTGACTGTTTAAAAAAACATACAGTTCAGTGAGTTTTTGCACATATATCAGTTCATGGATGGATGAACCATCCATGTTTATGGAACCACCACCATAGTCAGGATGCAGAGGGATACCATCACCTCAAAAATTCCCTCATGCTGTCTCTTTGTAGTCATACCCTCCCGTCACCCTAAGCCCGTGTCAACCGTTGATCTCAACTCTGTCTCTATAGTTTTGTTCCTTGAAGGATGTTATGTAAATGGAATCAGACAATATACATAAGTAGCCTTCTGAGACTGGCTTCTCCCGCTGAGTGTCTTGCCTTTGAGATCCCTCAGTAGTGTGTGTGCCCTCATTGTTGCTCAATATTTCATTGGATGGGTGCACCACAGCTTCTTGGTCCGTTCAGTCTTTGAGGACATACAGTTGTTTCCAGCTGTTGGTTATCATGAATAAGGCTGCTGTGAATATTCACGTGTGGATTTGTGTGTGAACGTTAAGTTGACGCTTCTCTAGGGTACATACCTAATTGTGGGATTGGTGGGAAATACATACATACAGATGTAACTGTAAGAAATGGCCATACTGTATTCCCCAGTGCTTGTTTCCTGTATTTTGAAACTTTTCTTGTTAGATACATACACAGTGAGGATTGTTTCATATAGAGGTATTATGTGTTTATTGGCCACTCTGTGAGGCATGCAGGGTCAATCCCCAACCAGGGATTGAAACCAGGCCCTTGATAGTGAGCGTGCAGAGTCCTAACCACTGGACTGCCAGGGAATTCCCTGGATTGTTATATTTTTTTGTGTGAATTGACCTGTTTATCATTATGTAATATTACTCTTTATCATTACATTTTTTTTAATATCATTACATTTAAAGTGGGTTTTTAATAAACAGTATGTCATTGTTATTAGGTCTTTTATTTCTAGATATATTTGGATAATCTGTGTGTTTTAATCTTTGTATGTTTTAACCATTTGCATTTAATGTAATTTGTTGATATAATTGGGTTTTGGTTTGTAATTTTATTATTTGTATTCTGTTCCCACTCTTTCATTCCTATGTTTCTCCTTTCCCACTTTCTTTCATATTCAATAATTTTTAGTTCTCCATTTTAATTTGTCTATTTTTTTTACTGTTTTTTCAGTGATTGCTCTAGGAGTTACAATACACATACTTAACCTTTTCACCATGTATTTAGAGTTGATATTTTATCACTTTGAGTGGAATGTGCAACCCCTTTACCCTCCCGGCTTTATGTTGTCTTATATGCTACATATTAATATATATATTCTCTGAAAACTTCAGCAGACAATATTTAAATTGTTGCTTTCCATCACTATACATATTTTAGAGAACTGCTGAGGAGATAATATGTTTGATCTATTTGGATATTTTCATTTCTGTTCCTGAAGTTCCAAGTTTCCCTCTTGTCATTTCCTTCCTTCCTTCCTTCCTTTAGCATTTCTTTCCGAGCAGTTCCAACTACTAATTCTCTTAATTTTCCTTCATCTGAGAATATCCTGTATTTCATCTTCATTCCTAAAGGATATTTTTGCTGGATGTAGAATTCTGGGTCAACAGTTCTTTTCTTTCAGCTCTTTAAAAATATTCTACCACCTCCTTCTGGCCTCGTGGTTCCTGATGAGAAACCTGTGGCCATTCACATTGTTGTTCCTCTCCTTGTAATGATGTGGTTTTTTCCTCTGACTCCTTTTAAGATTTTCACTTTGTCTTCGGTTTTGGCTGTTTGATAACGATGTATGTGAGTGTGAATTTCTTTGAGATTATTTTGTTTGGGGTTTGCTGAGTTTCTTGAATCTTTAATAAGTTTGTGTTTGAACAAATTTGGGACATTTTCAGCCGTTATTTTCTTCAAATATTTTTCTTTTATAAAAATTCTTTTTTGCCACAGAGAGTGGCTTATGAGATCTTAGTTTCCTGACTGGTGATGGAACCCACGTCCTCATCAGTGAAATTGCAGAATCCTAACCACTGAACCGCCAGGAAATTCCCCCAGATACATTTTTCTGCACACATTCTCACACTTCTCTTGAGACTCTGTTGACATTAAATGAATTTGTCCTATAGGTCTCTGAGCCTCTGTTCTCTTTGTCAATCTTTTTTTCCCCTCTGTTTACATCAGATAATTTCTCTTGATTTGTCTTTAAGTTCACTGAGTCTTTTCTCTGTTATTTCCATTCTGCTACTGAGTCCATCCAGTGAATTTTTAACTTGGGCTATTGTATTTATATCTTTTATTTATTTGCTAAGACTTTTAAAAAATCTTTTCATTTGTTTGTCTCCATTCTTGGAGCATGGTTATAATAGCTGCTTTAAAATGTATCTTCTAATTCCAACATTTTTGTCATTTTGATTTTTGTCATTTGAGGTTGGCGTTGATTATCTTTTGCAAGTTGAGATTTTCCTGTTTGTTTGTGTACCAAGTAAGTTTTGTCTCTGGCCATACTACACTGAATGCACCCGATCTCATCTGATCTTAGAAGCTAAGCAGGGATCTGGTTAGTACTTGGATGGGAGAATGCCTGGGAATATCAGGTGCTATAGACTTTTTGGGCTTCCCTGGTGGCTCAGATGATGAAGAATCCCCCTGTCATTTAGGAGAGCCAGGTTCGTTCCCTGGGTTGGGAAGATCCTCTGGAGAAGGGAATGACTATCCACTCCAGTATTCTTGCCTGGAGAATTCCATGAATAGAGGAGCCTGGCAGGCTACAGTCCATGGGGTCGTAAAGAGTTAGACATAACTTAGCGACTAACACTTTCCCTATTCAAGGTTGGATTGCATTCTGGATACTTTGAATATTAATGTTATGAGATTCTGGGTCTTATTTAAATTCTAAGGAGAATCTCGATGTTTTGTTTTGTTTTGCTTAAGTGGACAATGGACCTATTAGGTTCAGGCTACAAGTTCTAACCCATCTTGGTTGAAATATTCTTCTAGTTTTCAAAACCTTTATAGTACTCTTCAGATCTTTCCTGTATGTGCTGTTCCTTGTGGCTGGTCTGGGACCTGGCTGGTAGTTAATCCCGTAGTTCTGTTATCAAAGGCTTTGGTTTGCTGTTTAAAATCAGATCCCTGAGCTCAGAGGTGAGGCAGAAAGAAACTCATTAAGGTGAGGCAGAAAGAAACTCATTAACCCTGGATCACCCTATCCAGCTCCTCCTCTTCCTGATATTGCCGACATGCCCTTTAAGTCCTCCAGTCAGAAAGTTGGGGCTTTTGTTTCCTTGTTCTGCCTTGCATATCCCATGACTTTTTCTGTCTGGAGTCAACTGGCAGGAAGGCAGGCTGGGGAAGACAGCAGTGACATTCACTCCAGACTGTTGGAACCACAGCTCCTATGGTCAGAAAAAATGGTCCCCCTCCTGCTGAGCCCAGCAGCAGCAGCCATCCCCCATGCCACCATGGATTTGGAACCATGCCGTTTGGGCTTTAATGGTGTAAAACCCAGGGGTTCTGGCTCTGTGATATGGTCATTGGGTTAGAAAGCCTTCTAGATTTTCTCAAATCATGTTGGGATGGTATTTAGATAATTTTGGCTGAAATGTCTTGGTTCTTGCTTTTTCAGTTATTAGCTTGTGACCCTAGGAGGGGCTCTTCCCCTTTCTGAGTTGCTTACTTTCTTTCCTGCCTCACCACAGTTGTGAATGTACACACTTTGGGTGGAAGGTGGGGTGGTGGTGGTTAGGGAGCTTTGTAGATACCGTTGTTGTATGTTTGGCATATGTTGTTATTGTTTAATTTCAGTACAGCTCTTACTATATTCTTGAAAAAATATAAACAAAAGAAGTCATCCTCTGTGGCTGTCTAAGGGTAGAATGTCTTATATACTCATGTACATTTAATAATGTGCATATTTGCTCAGGTGCTCAATCGTGTTTGACTCTTTGCGACCCCATGGACTATACCCCACCAGGCTCCTCTGTCCATGGCGTTTTCCAGGCAAGAATGCTGGAGTGGGTTGCCATTTCCCACCCCAAGGGACATTTAATAATACAGACACTATTAAAGGTCAGGACTGTCTGCAAACTGTCATTCAGTAATGGTCCATGCGTGTGACTTTGGTGTCTGTGGCTTGTCATAGAAATATCAAATAGATGACTTTTATGGGGAACTGTGGCTATGATTCTTGGGCTTCACTGTTAGCCTCTCTCCTGATATTTTTATAGCTTTTAAAATTTTGAAACAATCTTGAAAGTTTAGATACAGTGTAGATATTTTTTTTTTCCTGAACCACTTGAGTATACATTGCCAGCCGGATGCCCCATCACACCCATGTTTTCTTTTAAAGAAGGGCATTCTCTTTTAATGTATTTATTTGGCCTCATCGGGCCTTAGTTGCAGCTCACCGGATCTGTGTTTCATCACATGGGATCTCTCATTTGCGGTGCACGGACTCTCTAGCTGTGGCTCTTAGGCTTAGTTGCCTGGTAGCATGTGGGATCTTAGTTCCCTGACCAGGGATCAAACCCTTGTCCCCTGTATTTCAAGGATTCTTAACCACTGGACCACCGGGGAAGTCCCAAGAAGGGCATTCTCTTATATAACCACGGTACATCCATCAAAATCAGCAAGTCACCATTGATACATTACCACTGCCCAGTCCTCCAACCCGTTCAAGACCCACTAGCGGTCCTTTATAGCAAAAGAGTGCAGCGTAGCATCACTGTTGCATTGAGCTCTCACGCCTCTTTAGTCTCCTGCAGTCTTAGAACAGTTCCTCAGTCTTTCCTTGACTCTCATGATCTTGATACTTTTGAAGATTACAGGCCAGTGGTTTGTAGAATAGTCCTCAGTTTGGGCTCATCTGGCCTTTCCTTAGGACTAGATCCGCGCCTGCATTTTTGGCAGGAACACTTCAGAAGGGGTGCTGCCGTGGTCTCAGAGTGTCCTGCCAAAGTGGCACATGGTGTTGATTTGTCCTGTTCCTGATTCTAACTTTGATTACTCAAGTAAGGTGGTATCTGCCAGACTTCTCCACTATGAAGTTAGTCTTTTCCCTTTTGTAGTTAAGTATCTTTATTTATTATTTTTGCTTTGTTTTTAATACAAATTTAAGAGCTCTGAAATATATAAACACCCTGTCCCTCATCAAATTATTTCTATCACTGTGGACCCATGGTTTGCTATTTTATCCACAGGGATAATTGAGTACTGTCACTTTTTTTGACCGCACTGTGTGGCATGTGGGATCTTAGTTCCCTGACCAAGGATTGAACCCATGCTTCCTGCAGTGGAAGCGTGGAGTCTTAACCACTGGACTACCAGGGAAGTCCCAACTTATTTTAATGCTCCAACTGTCCTGGTTCGGTTAGTTGAAGCCCATTCAGTTTGGCTCCTGTGTGCCGTTGGTATGTCCCTCTTATGCTGTGAGCGTGTCCTCACTTTCTGGTCACAGTTAGATGTTCTAAGCTCATCTTTTTATATCTCAGCCCCAATTCTAGAGTAGTCCTTACTCCACGGTGCCCTGGTTATTTTTAGTGGACAATGATATCCTTCATTTTTTTCTATGGGAAAGGGTTTTACACAGTCACAAACTCCATCTTGTACTGGTTTTTTTCACATATTTATAATTCTGCTTCAGAAATTGGAGGTGGTGTGGGATATGGGAGGGACCACTGGCCGAGAACGAGAGCTCTGCCAGGTAGAGTCCAGGCCCACGCGGGGCATGTAGCATGTGTGTGTGTGTGTATAGCACATGTGCATCATTGACAGAGCCTCGTGTCATTCCTGACCTACATTCTTCAGTGGTAGAATGGAAGGACTGAAGCAGATTCTGATCTCAGCCACTCTTGTGGCTGCTGTTTACACTTAGCACTTTAGGTCACCCCATGTCTGTCCAGTGATAAGCTGTAGGGATGTGGGAACCATGCCTTCTTCACACCTTTGTCCCTGTTTATAGGATGGAGTATGTACAGTCACTAGCCTGAGCCTCCATCCTGGGGCTGCTTTTAGGAAGGGTGACCTGTAATTGCAGAGGGGAGCCCCAGGACCACTTTGTCAGCGTGTTCCTCGCACCCTCCCCATCGTGTGGTTGTTCAGTCACTCAGTCATGTCCAACTCTGCGACCCCATGGACTGCAGCAGGCCAGGCTTCCCTGTCCCTCACTATCTCTTGGAGTTTGCTCAAACTTGTCCATTGAGTCAGTGATGCCATCCAACCATCTCATCCTCTGTCACCCCCTTCTCCTCCAGCCCTCAGTCCTTCCCAGCATCAGGGTCTTTTTCCAATGAGTTGGCTCTTCGAATCAGGTGGCCAAAGTATTGAAGCTTCAGCCTCAACATCAGTCCTTCCAATGAATATTCAGGGTTGATTTCCTTTAGGATTGACTGGTTTGATCTTGCTGTCCAAGTGTGGAGGTCCCCAGTTTTCAGCACCTTTTAATGAGTATGCTGTCTTCACTACCTTTCATGTTTGGACCTCTAAAGGTTCAGATAGACATTTTTTAAAAATTTGTGTTTATTTATTTTTGGCTGTGCTGGGTCTTCGTTGCTGTCCGACGGCTTGCTCTGGTTGTAGCAGCAGGGCCTCCTACTTGTTGCGGTGTCCAAGCTTCTCACGGCAGCGGCTTCTCTTGTTGTGGAGCGTGGGCTCCAGGGCCTGTGGGCTTAGTAGTCATGGCTCACAGACTCAGTTGCTCCTCAGCATGTGGGATCTTCCCAGACCAGGGATCGAACCGGTGTCCGTTGCATTGCAAGGTGGATTCCTAACCGCTGGACCACCGTAGAAGCCTCAGATAGACTTTTCAAAATAGGACAGAGGTGCTGTGCTAGTCCCTGCTGCCTTTTTCTGGGTCCTTTGCAACTCTGATTAATGACCTATTTCTTTAAGAGGTTTCAGCTGCTTCTACCAGTCAGTGTGGTCTACAGGTATTGAATCAGAAAAATACCACAAAATGATAATATGTGAGTGATCATTGTTTAGTTAGCAAATGTGTGGATATGGAGACCCACACACGTGAGTATAAACGTTAAGTACCTGTGTATGTGCGTGTGCCGTGTTCTAGAATGTGTAGCTCCTTTCATCCTTGCCTCTTCACCTCTGATTCTTATTTCACTGTTAATCCAGGGAGTAAACAAAGATGTGGATTCACAGACTGAAGGAGAGGGTGGCCGCCCATCCATGGACTTATTCAAAGCCATCTTTGCCAGCTCCTCTGATGAGAAGTCTTCATCCTCTGAGGATGAGCAGGGTGACAGTGAGGATGATCAGGAGGGTACCAGGGAGGCTGACTTCAAAAGTTCCCAAGAGACTGACTTAATTGAAGCGTCATCTGTGGCTCAAGGTAGGTCAAATATTTCAGACTTTGGAATCTGAAAAAGAAAACAATGGTGTCTATAGAGAAGCTGCTTCATTCGGTATCAAATTTTAACCAGGATAATTAGCAACTGATGATGTTTTTAAGTTTCGTGTTTTTTTTAAATTAAAACAAGTTTTATTTAAGTATAGTTAGTTTATAATATTATGTTTTGGGTATATGACATAGTGATCCAAAAGTTTTATGTATTGTACTCCATTTAAAAGTGCTCTAAAATTTTGGCTCTGTCCCCTGTGTTGTACAGTATAGCCTTGCAGCTTTTTTGGTGGTGGTGTTGTACCTTGCAGCTCACTGGATCTTAGTTCCCTGACCCGGGACCAAACCTGCACTCTCAGCAGTAAAAGTGCAGAGTTCTAACCCCTGGATCACCAGGGAATACCCTGTAGCTTACTTGTTTTATACATGGTAGTTTGTATCACTTAATCCCCTACCCTTCTCTTGCCCCTCTCTCCTTATCTCTCCCTACTGGTGAACACTAGACTGTTTTCTGTGTCTGTGAGTCTGTTTCTGTTTTGTTATATTCATTCATTCGTTTTATTGTTTATATTCCCATGTAAGTGATAATCTACTGTCTGTCTTTCTCTGTCTGAATTATTTCACTATGCATAATACGTTCCAGGTCCATCCATGTTGTTGGAAATGGCAAAATTTCCTTTCTTATGGCCGAATAATATTCCTGTGTGCGTGTCTGTGTGTGTGTGCACACGCGCACGCACATGTCTGTGTGTATGCCCTATCTTCTTTATCCATTCATCTGTTGATGGACACTTAGGTAGCTTACATATCTTGGCTATTATAAATAATGCTGCTGTGAACATTCAGGTAGATGTATCTTTTCAAAATAGAGTTGTTTTTTTTTTGGAAATATACTCAGGAGTGGGATTGCTGGATCACATGATAGTTCTATTTAGTTTTTTGAGGAATCTCAGTATTATATTTCACAGCGGCTGCAGCAGTTTACACTCCTACCAGCAATGCACAAGAATTCTTTTCTCTGCATCCTCACCAACATTTGTTATTTGTGGTCTTTTTGATGGTAGGCATTCTGACAAGTGTAAGGTGATATCTTGTGTTTTTGTGTTTTTTTTTTTCATCATGTTTTGATTTGCATTCCTCTGCTGATTAGTGATGTTGAACATCTTTTCATATGCCTGTTGGCCATCTGTATGTCTTCTTTGAACAATGTCTCTTCAGGTCTTGTCCCCATTTTTTAATTGGGTTGTTTACTTTAAAAATTTTTTTGATGTTGAGTTTTATGAGCTGTTTAAATATTTTGGATATTAACTCTTTATCAGTCATGTCATTTGCAAATACTTGTTCCATTCAGTTGTCTTTTCATTGTGTTGATGGTTTTCTTTGCCATGCAAAACGTTTTTCGTTTAATTAGGTCTTATTTGTTTATTTTTGCTTTCCTTAGTAGACAGATCCAAAAATATTTATATGATTTATAGAATGGCCAGTATTCTTGCCTGAAGAATCCCATGGACAGAAGAGAGCCTGGTAGGCTACAGTCGATGGGGTCACAAAGAGTAAGACATGACTGAGTGACTTTCACTCACTCTCATTCATAATCTTTTGCATTTTTAATTGAGATGGAGCAGAGTTCTTTTTTTTTCTCCTATCTGGCATAAATCTATGGTATATCTTTAGAATGGCTATGTTTGATAATATTGATTTTCCTATGTGTGCTAATTGAGAAGAATTAAAAAATAGTAAAATTTTCATTAAAAAAACAACTTTCTTTTTTTCATGTGGTTGATGACAAGATGCCAGGATTAGTGGGAAACATTTGGTCATAACATGTACAGGGGTTCTTCTGCTTTCTTCTCTATAGGGCAGATTGTGTGCTCTGGCTCACCTGTCAGATGGGCATTGCCTGAAACATAAGTAACACTTGATAGGTGGTGTCTGTTCTCATTACAGTGAGTCTGATGCTTGGTTAGTAGCCTATTCTACCTGTTCTGTTTACTCCAGCCAGGGGTTCTGGCATAGGAAGGGAGGCCATCTGCAAGGGTGGGAGACTTTTCAGATGCTTGGGTGGGTGGACAGAATTTCCCATCTCGGTCTTAGAGTGACCTTGTCAGTCTGTGGTGGACTTAAGTATAATTTTTAAGGGCCTTTAACCAAAAAGTTATGTAGAGATATAAGATCCTGTTTGTTCATAGGTGGCCGCAAAATGTCAGCCTATTTCTTTATTTCTTCTGTGAAAAAAGGCAACTTATTTTTTTAGTTACACAATTATATGTTACTTGAAAAGTTTAAAAATTTAGAAATGTAGAAAGCTTAAGTCTCTTGGAATCCTCCTTTCACAGAAATAACCACCAACACTTTGATAACATATTTTTCCAAACTTGCCCCATCTTTTTCTCTCTTATCTCTGAAAACCAAATCATTTCTTCTTTAAAAATGAGATTATTAATGTGAATATGATAATTTGTTCATATTCAGTTTTTCTGCTCTTTGACAATTTGAGTGATGTGCAGCCTTCTGAGCTGGGACATGGTCTGACATCTTATTTATTTCTTATTTATTCTCCTGAGATGGCCCTCCCTCAAGGATGTATTTCAACCTTTTAGGTCTCAGGTGATGTGAGTGTGTACAACACGCACCCTTGCCACCCCAGTGGTACGGTCACTGGGGCCCCTGGCTGCAGGTGTCCTTGTGTGACCGACATCCCAGCTCAAACGTCCATGAGGTCAGAGGTTGGGCCTGCGTGTTCACTCTGTATCCTCAGCATTTGGCGTGAGCTGGTTAAGTGGGGTACTGAAGAAAAGCACATGTTATCTAGTGAAAACAGACAGTTTTAGACTCAAGTACATTAATGTTTGGCATGTATATTAATTAATACTGTGATGTTTTTCAGCTAGCGAGCCAGCACCCCAGGAGCCTGCTCCATTCTTCCCAATTCAGAAGATGCAGATAGATGAAAGAGAGGAGTTCGGCCCACGGCTGCCCCCAGTCTTCTGCCCCAGTGAGTCGAGAGTGCTTTGCGTCATCCATTTGCATGGACACCAGAGTCTCCCCCTAAGATAGGATAACTCTAATCACGTCGTTCCACCCACCAACATAATTCAGCATGGGTCCACCCAAATATATACATTTGTTCTTCGCTTATCTGTTCTCAGTCACACTTAGAAAATCAGTGCTTCCACCTTGTACCTAAATGATAGTAGTTGCTCTTCAGTCTCAGACACCTGCAGTTTTTTTTAAAAAAAACCTTTTTAACAGAAGGGTCCTTAGTATCTCAAATTTTATCACTTATAGACATTTTTTTAAAAAATGTCCTAAATAGGGAGGGGGGATCGGGATGGGGAATACGTGTAAATCTATGGCTGATTCATATCAATGTATGACAAAACCCACTGAAATGTTGTGAAGTAATTAGCCTCCAACTAATAAAAAAAAAAAATAAATAAATAAAAATCCACACACACAAAAAAATAAAATAAAATAAAAAATGTCCTAAATTAAAAATCTAGGACACAAAGATGGAACAGGAATTGTAGAGAGAAGGATATTGAGGCTTTTTTTTTAATCCTTTGGCTAATATAGCAAAAAAATAAATAAGTAAAACTAATCCTTTCAGCAGTAAATATAGCTCATCCTCCTCCCCCAGTGTCTGTTGACAACTTCTATTTGTTGCCAGCTTAAATTGACTTCTCACATAAAATGTTTATACTGGTTTATCATCTCTTTGAAAGCTGGGTTAACACACATCTGATAACAGGGCCCAGATGTATAAATGACATAAAATTCTATTACCTACTTTATAGTTTTCTGTAGTGTCCACTTACACATATTGGTTTGGTTAATTAACCCAACCTTCAAAGAAGTGATAGAAAGCAGAGAGGAGTAAAAAGTGTGAGCTTTTGAAAAATTGTGGTGAATGTATTTCTCATCTCTATAATTGTTCAGATCTTTAGTTTAAGATACGTGTTTCTGTACCTGAAAGCTAAGTTACTTATGACTGTTTCCCAGAATGGCCCTTGATATCCTTGTAATAGTTAATAACCTAATTTGGTCTATGAGTTATTTTCCAAAAACTAGCATTAAAAACGATAGTTTGGGGAGGTCAAATTTGGAAATATCTGACCAAACTATAATACTAGAAAGTTGCAGATATCTGTTAACTTGGTTTGAAAAATAAACTGTATTCATGAAATATCTTGGAGCTTTTTTTTAGGTAGATGAAAGTTGATTTAATGGCTTACAGTGTTTCTACTCTAGGTAGTTTTCTGCTGGTTTGATGACTGGAAGTTCATGAAAACATTTCGATCAGAATTTGGAGATAGAGAATTTGGGCTCATGCAACTTGTTTAGTCATTTTTAATGATCACGTACATTATGTTCTTTTGATGCTAATTTTTTAGCGTTTCCAGTTATAAGTCGAACTCATATGAAATGTGCTTTTGGAAAGGGAGGACGCTTTCAGAGGGGCTGGCAGTTATGGCTTTGGGGTTCATATTTATGGTCCCTTCTGATCCTCTCTATGTCCCTAAGGGGATAGAGATTCTTGTTTTCCCCTTTTTCAGATGGGGAAACAGACTTGGGGAGCTTTAGCAACGTGTCAAAGATCACAGAGCTGGTGACAGAGCCAGAGGCAGATTCTGATCCGTCTTTGAGTTTACCCAAGGATGTTAAATTACAGAAAGCTTGTAGGCATGCTGGTCTGACTTTATCTTCATCTGGCAGATAAGGCTGTGGCCAAACACCAGTTGGATCAAACAGGTCTTAGGTTGAGGTTTCTGGCAGTTTCTAAATATAGAGCTACAGTGTGACACGCTAATCTGCTTGTTTACCATTGAGGTAGGGCTGGAGTTCTGCCTTAATGGTAAACATTCTATCTGCGTCATTACTGAATTCAGTAATTTAGCCTTTTTTCCCCTTGGTGCCTCTAGTTCATGTCTTTATTACATCTGTGTTTCAGATGCACGTCAAAAACCTGAGGCACCTCTCAAAGAGAAACATAAAAAGAACAAAGAAAAACACAGGACCAAGAAAGAGCATAGACGGAAGAAAGAGAAGGTGAGTGACTTCCGGGTGTGTGGCGTCAGATGCCCCAGCCTCCAGGAGTGACCCAGGAAACCAGTCAAAGAGGTATAGGGCCACAACAGGCCTCTCACTGACTTGACTGAATATCAGTTCAGTGTAACCCCTTGATTTTCAAAAACACTTTGTTTTTCTTTCAGACAGAATATTTTAATTTATCCAGTTGTACTTAAAATCTTTTTTAAATTCTTGAACATTAAAAAGTAGAAAATAAGGACATTTAATATCTCAGGCTTGGGAATTCCATGGTGGTCCAGTGGTTAGGACTGAGCACTTCCACTGCAGGCACCTGGGTTCTCTCCCTGCTCAGGGACCTAAGGTCCCACAGGTTATGCAGCCAAAAATACATAAATAAAAATCTTAGAGTAATGGTTGAGTATTAAGTAATAAAACAGTTAATTACTAACTTTAATGAAATAATTGTTTAATTAAATAATAAAAACATTTAATATCAATGATTATTCAATATAAAAAGAAGGTATTAGTTTGAATACTTCTCAACTACTTTGTCATCACTACAAATAGAGACTTGGGTCTGTAGCTTGTCATTTGAAGTGACGGACACTTGAAGATCACCGTTGACAGCCCTCACCTCGACATCGGTATCTTCTTTTGCATTATGGTGCAGACGTTTAATTCAGTTAACGTTAGTGCTGGGCTCCCACAGTGGCCTGGGCAGTAGGAGAACTGATTAGAAACAGCTCCCCTTTTAGCTCCCAGAAAACAGGCTTCTCGAGCATGGAAGACAGGAGAAGTTCTCCTGGAGTGAAAGGAAAGGAACAGGTGCTGACAGGTTTGAAAACCAAACTCTCTTTTTTCTCAGCGGTCTATGTGTTGTTCTCTAACCTTCTACCAGTTTTTCCTTCGTGCTTAACCACTGGACCACCAGGGAAGGCCCTTTGGTTTTGTTTTTGAATGACTGCAGCAACCAAATGCCTCATTAGCCAGTAATTGTGCCGAATAAGGGACAGAAACACCCATTTGTTCTCCTTAAATTTATTTATTTACTTTTTTCAGAAAAAGAAGCACCGGAAGCACAAGCACAAAGGCAAGCAAAAGAGTAAAAGATCAGAGAAAAGCAGTAGTTCTGAGAGCACGGACAGCAGCGACAGCCAGAGTGAAGAGGGGCCCACAGACCTGTCACCCCAGGAGCTGCTGAGACGGTAGGCAGCGCGGAGGCTGATTGGAGCCCTGCCGTGTTTGCTTAGAGGCAGATGTCGGGAGCGATAGATTTGTGTATGGACTCAGCTTTTTAAAAAGTTAACTTTTAATTGCATAAGTAATATGTAAATATATTATTGCTGTGGAAATTCAAATCGTACAGGTAAAGCTGTGACCAGTTCCCCAAGTCTCTCTTCTCTCCACAGTCCCCTCTGTTGTCGGTTGCCTTGTGACTTTGAGACCTTTTTACACAACTACACACACACACACAGGGACACACACATTCTGTTTCACATTTTTAACATAAATCTATAGGAATGAACACTTGGAAGGAATAAATACCACCAAACTGTTGTCAAAAGTGGCTCTATCCATTTGAATCGTGAAAGTACCTTGTTGTTACATCAGCTACAGACAGCGTGGAGATGTTTGCCAGCCTGATGGGTGAAGAATGGCAGATCATCTTCATCGCGTTTCCTGGATCAGTAACGAGGCCGAGTATCCTTTGCTTTGGGTCTCAGCGTTTGCTGTGGGCTCCTATGTGAATAACGTGCTCCTGAACATTTCACAATGTTCTGTCCTCTGTTAGATTGTTTTTCTGGTTTTTAGGTACTGTTTTACTGATGTTTAGGAATTATTATTAAAAAAATTACAAAAAAATTTTTTTGGCCCACACTGCAAGGAGTTCCCTGTTCAGTTCAGTTCAGTTGCTTAGTCGTGTCCAACTCTTTGTGACCCCATGGACTGCAGCACACCAGGCCTCACTGTCTATCACCAACTCCCAGAGCTTACTCAAACTCATGTCCATTGAGTCAGTGATGCCATCCAACCATCTCATCCTCTGTCGTTCCCTTCTCCTCCCACCTTCAATCTTTCCCAGCATCACGGTCTTTTCAGATGAGTCAGCTCTTCGCATCAGGTGGCCAAAGTATTGGAGTTTCAGCTTCAACATCAGTCTTTCCAATGAATATTGAGGAGTGATTTCCTTTAGGATGGACTGGTTGGATCTCCTTGCAGTTCAAGAGACTCTCAAGAGTCTTCTCCAACACCACAGTTCAAAAGCATCAATTCTTCGGTGCTCAGCTTTCTTTATAGTCCAACTCTCAAATCCATACACGACTACTGGAAAAACCAGAGCTTTGACTAGATGGACCTTTGTTGGCAAAATAATGTCTCTGCTTTTTAATATGCTATCTAGGTTGGTCATAACTTTTCTTCCAAGGAGCAAGTGTCTTTTAATTTCATGGCTGCAGTCACCATCTGCAATGATTTTGGAGCCCAAAAAAATAAAGTCTGTCACTGTTTCCACTGTTTCCACATCTATTTGCCATGAAGTGATGGGACCAGATGCCATGATCTTAGTTTTTTGAATGTTGAGTTTTAAGCCAGCCTTTTCACTTTCATCAAGAGGCTCTTTAGTTCTTCTTCACTTTCTGCCATAAGGGTGGTGTCGTCTGCATATCTGAGGTTATTGATATTTCTCTTGGCAATCTTGATTACCGCTTGTGCTTCATCCAGTCCAGCATTTCTCATGATGTACTCTGCATATAAGTTAAATAAGCAGGGTGACAGTATACAGCCTTGATGTACTCCTTTCCCGATTTGGAACCAGTCTGTTGTTCCATGTCCAGTTCTAACTGTTGCTTCTTGACCTGCATACAGATTTCTCAGGAGGCAGGTCAGGTGGTCTGGTATTAGCAAACCCGTGACCCTTGCAGTGGAAGCAGAGAGTCTTAACCACTGGACCACCAGAGAAGTATCCCCCTAAGCCTTTTTTTTTTAACATTTAAAAAACTTTTTTAGAAACTAAAACATAATTCTGGATAGTCATCCTTTTTGTTCTAGAGTGTTACCTGTTATATGACTTTTGTTGAACAGAAGCTTTAATTTTTGGTACACTCATTTTTCTAGTTCTTTTTGGTGGTGGTGGTGTGTTTTACATTTTGTTTTTTTAAGGCCTTCCCTAATATAAGATTTTGTATATGTAGGTAGACTATCCTCATGCTTTTTCAGTTTTGTTTTCATTTAGTTTATTTGAGTTGTTTTATTTTCCCTTTTTTGTGAACAGAATAGTATAGGCATCCAACTTAACTTTCTCCAGATAGATGGCCAGTTGTAAATATTAATGAGAGTGAGTAAATGAGCTGTAATTTAAAAGAACCCCTGAACCCCAGGGGCTCAGCCAATGAAGCATAAATGGAATTGAGAAAATTACTCAGGATCCCCGTCTGTTCCACTGTAGCATGTGATCCTCAGAGGAGGGGAATGGCTTGAAAGATGGTTCTGGAGGTGGTTTTGGCCCTGCCTGCACATTCTGGCTCCTCTTCCCTCCTAGCCCATAGCCCAGGGCAGCTCGACCACCCTGCTGTCCACCACAGGACTGGGTAGGGGAAGTCCAGCTGTGGGCCCAGGAAGAAGAGGGACAAAACAGGCTTCTCTTCTCTGGAGCATGGGTTCTAGGGAGCATAGGCTCAGCAGTCGTGGTTCCCAGGCTCTAGAGCACAGGCTCAGTAGTTGTGGTGTACGGGCTTAGTTGTTCCGAGGCACGTGGGATCTTCCTGGATCAGGGGTTGAACTGGTGTCCCCTGCAAGGCAGATCTTAACCACTGAACCACCAGGGAAGCCCGTCCACTCCGTTTTAATTACTATGGCCTTATAGTTATTTTGCTATCTGGAAATACAAGTGCCAGGCCCATGTTCTTTTTCATTTATGTCTCCCCAGTACACAGGACATTCTCATGGTTCAAACACACAAAGATATGAGCATTTCAGTTTAATCCAGAGCCCCCTGAAGCGGCTGTGCTGTTTCACGTCTGCCTTTTCTCAGGGCACGTGCCAGTGCTGACTTGATGGGCCGGGCACTGTGAGGCACCCACATGGGTGTGGGCTCCTTTAATGCCCACACACCCTGTGACTCGTGTCCCCTCGGTTCACAGGCAGGGAAAGCAGGGCCCAGAGAGGCTGGTACCAGCACCTGATGTCATCACCCTTGACTGTTTGGGGCCACGCAATGAGTCGTTCCTGCGGGGAGGCACTTGCACACGTGGAAGCCCCTCGGTGCCCGTCTGGAGGGTGTGGTGGAGCGTGCCGAGCATGGCGGTCAGAAAACATGGGCTGCTTGCTGACTGGCATCTGAAACCTAACAATAAGAGGCCAAAAGCTACGGAATAGTGTATACAGTTGGTACTATCATCCTCACTCCCTTGGATTTCCCCGTGTACACCTCTATGTACATCTTTGCAGAGAAGAGGACTGGAGGGGTTCTTACACTCCTGAGAGCACTTATCGCTGAGGCAGGGCCTGGGAGGGGGGGAAGGCAGGGGCAGAGGTGTGAAGTGTATTTAAATCTTACTCTCGTGGTTGTTAAAGGTATAGTTTCCACATCCCCTCAACCCTAAGCCTCCTAGACTCTCCACAGAGAGACAGGGGGCCTGTCCATCTTTTGTGCCTCACTCCACTCTGTATATTACCTGTCTGCATCTGTCTCCTACAAGGGGTACTTTTTTTTTTCCATTTACTTTTTTGTTTGTTTGGCTGCGTTGGGTCTTAGTTGCAGCATGTGGGATCTTTCGTTGAAGCACATGGACTCTCTGGTTGTGGCACAGGGGCTTCGTTGCTCTGCAGCATGTGGGATCTTAGTTCCTGGACCCAGGGATCGAACCCACATCCCCTGCATTGCAAAGGCCGGTTCTTAACCATTGGACCACCAGGGAAGTCCCTCCTGCAAGAGGCATTTTGAGGGTCACAACCACATGGGTCTTACTTGCATCCCCAGCACCTGGCTGAGGTCTCACTCTTGTCAAGGGCCCCTGTGCTTTTCTTCAGTGACGGTATGGCCTAGTTCTAGATGGCATTGCAGTCTGCCCCCTCCTGTCCCCCACCCAACCCCATCCTCTCCCCAGGAGACACTGATCTGTGTCTTGTCCGTCTAAGTTAGCTTTGCCCATTCTGGAATTTCACAGACCTGGAATCATACAGTGGAATACCCTCTTTAGTGCACTCACATCATAAGCTCATCGTTCATGCATTCTCACTAGCTGAATTCACCTAGATCAAGGACTAAACCAGCACTCCAGAAACCCCCACTCACTTACGATCCCCACCCCTAACCCCAAAGGCAGCCATTCTGGCTTCTGTCGTCACTGACTACTCTTGCTTGTGTTTGAGATTTATTTAAAGGACCTGTGTACTAGGAGGTCTTGCATCTGGCCTGTGAGATTCCTCCGTATTGTCCTAGTAACAACTGGTTCGTCCTCATTGCCGGGGAGTATTCCTTAATAGGATAAACCGCAGAGTATTCTTCTGTCCTGTTGTTGGGGGCCTTTGGCGTTCCAGTCTGGGGCTGTAGAGCAAGGATCTAGAGTCAGGGTGACCCAGCTCTGGTTGCTGAGTTAGAGCCGCCATGAACATTCTTGTGCGCTCAAAGCCCCAGAGCAGGCATGGTTTTTTGTCTTTTTAGTTCCTTCCCAAGGGTCATACATGAGATAGGTAAGTGAAACCAGGATTAGAACTTGCTTTTATAAATGGGTCTTACTTAACATAAGAGGTGGAGTGGGTCTCTCTGTGTTTTGGGGGGAACAGAATCTTAAAGAGTGCAGATTAAATGCTGCTTTCTTTCATGGTGTGGGTCACTCTCTGTATTTTGTGCCACTTTGATTCAGGGAAAGGCCTGGCATTTTCATATTCCTCCCCCACTGAACCAGCTAGTTCTTCTGTTTGTATCTAACTCTCTCTCTTTTATTTCCTCTTCCAGGCTGAAGCGTCTTCCACTAAGGAGGCAGTAATTGAATTCTGCCCCTGCCTGTCGCAATACCAGATCTCCTCCAGGATGGAAGTTCATTGATCACTCAGTTAATACATTGTACAGATTGTATTTATATGTAAATTCATGCTGTGAAATAATTTTTTTTTTAAACCTTGACATTTCAAAGCCTGCCTTGGAAGTTTGCTGAAATTGATTTCTATTTTTAACTTCTGTTAGTGTCAGAGGAAGAAATTCAGACTGTACAGTTTAATTAAAATGGCATTTTTCTATCTTCTTGATTTTTCATTCCCTGAAACTTTTAAAAAAGAAATGAAAAGTGAAGGCTTTTCTCTGGTTTTGTGGTAAAGAAAGCTAGGTTCAGATAAGGACAGTCTGACTTACTTAAGGAATCGTATGGGAGCAGGGTGGTCGCTTTCCCATTCTTGTTGTTTTCCTGGGGGGTGTGGTTCCTTTCCTCTCATGGGTGGTGCTGGGAGCCAGGAGCCCAGTGGGCAGCACAGCCCTAGGATCCGGGCAGGCGGCCTCAGCCTCTTGAGGAAGAAGCCACCGAAGTATCTGAGGAAGGCACTGGGACCAAGAGTGGAAGAGTGTGTGCCCACATCCGGGATCACACAGGCTCGAGGTGTTTTCACTGTAGCCCTGGGTCCCTGCTCTGAGGCCGTCTCATCTGCCCTGATGAGACTTTGGGAAAAGGAGCGTGCAGGGAACTTCCCTGGCCATCCAGTGGTTAAGACTTAGCCTTCCAATGTAAGGGGATGTGGGTTTGATTCCTGGGCAGGGATCCAAAATCCCACATGCCTCATGACCAGAAAACATTATAAAGAAAAAGCAGTATTGTAACAAATTCAATAAAGACTTTAAAATAATGGTCCATGTTAAAAACACAACAAAACAAACTTAAAAGAGAACAGAGAAGGGGGTACTTCCCTCCTAGTTCAGTGGTTGAGAATCTGCCTTCCAATGCAGGGGACATGGGTTTGATCCCTGGTCAGGGAACTAAGATCCCACTACTGTGGGGCAACTAAGACCTGATGCAGCCAAAACTAGCCAAGTAAATATTTTTTAAGAAATGAAAAAGTGGAGTGAAGAGTTTTTTTTTCCATTATCAAAGTAACATCATAGAATGATCAGAACAGTTGTAAAAAATGAAAGAAGAAAGGCACTTCTTCTACACCCCAGAGATGATAACCCTTGCTCTTTTGTTCTAATTTTACACAGTCATTTTCTAGCACTGAGTCTGCTCCAGGACGAGTCGTGACATTTTGTTCTTTGGTTTTTCGCTAGCATTATGACAGATGCTTCCTTCATGCCCTTATATAGTGTGTGTACCCACCCCTACCAGCTACGTCTTAATTAATCCAGGGTACATTCTATAACTTATGGGTCATTTCTCTGTTGTGTTAACGTGAAGTGGGTTGGCCAGGAGCCCCTTCAAGAGGTTTCACACATTTGGCCTCATTCCTCTTGCGCCCAGAAGCTCGAAGCCCATTTTCCTGGGAGTAAGCATGCTGCGGGGCGAGAGAAGGCAGTGAGATCGCCGGGCTCAGGGAGGGCGCGTGGGTCCCAAGGTGGGGGCAGGGGCGCGTGGCGCCACCGTTTGTGGCCAGGCCGGGCTCCGAGATGGCCTCCCAGTCCCCGGGTACCCCCGGCTCCTCAAAAACCCCCAGCAAGGATGGGACGGAGACGCCCCAGGAAAGCAACTTGCCGCTCTCCTTGCTCCACGTCCGCGACGTTACGAATCGCCGGCCCAGCAATCTGCCCTGGGTAGACGTGGTCAGGGCCTGTGGCCGCTTCAGGCTATCGCTCTTGCAGGCGCGGCGCGGCCGGCTGCTGCCCACGCTTAACCCCCTAGCCATAGGCGATGAATCGCCACCGCCCGATACTCTTTGGATGCCCTGGATGGCCCAGAAGGTGTCATGGGGTGACCAGGAGCCCCTCTCCAAGGTAAGGACCGCCCCCAAGGGGAGGGGCTGTGGCTGGAGAGCGCAAGAGCAGAAGGGGACCTAGAGGACCAGGCGGCTGGAGGAGAGGCGGGAGAGCTCAGGAAACCGGCCTGGGAAGAGGACCCGACTCGACCCAGACCCTGTGGGGCTCTGCCTGAGCCCCTCAGATGTCCCCATGGGACACTCCCAAGTGCATGCCCTCGGAGGATTGAAGGAGCCCCGTCACCCATGAAACAGCACTAGAAGCAACAGAAAATAACAATAAAACACAGGAATAAAAACGCAACAACACGACCGTGTATTCTAAGTGATAGTTGAGAGACAATGCATTGCTAGAAAAGAAGGCTGTTGGCTGGGAAGAGGAAATAATCTGTGAACAGAACAGGGAGAATTCTTGGGGGTGAAAAAGAGGATTTTCAAAGCCAAAATCCTCCACGGAGGTTTTAAAAATCAGATCAGAGAACTGAAACAAAATTATAAAACAAACACATGGGATTCTCTGAGAAAAAGTATAAAGGAACAATAAATACGAGAGAAAAGTAAGGAGGAATGCAGGGGAGATGCAGAAAAGTCAATACATTGGGTTGGCCAGAAAGTTTGTTTGGGTTTTTCCATAAAAAGTTACAGAAAAAGCTAAAGGAACTTTCTGGTCAACCCTACATATATAAGAGGTGTTGAAGGTGGGGTGGGGGTCAGGTGGGGAAAATAGAGAAGGAAATAAGGAAATGTCTCTGGGGTGAAGAAAGAATGGAGTGCTCATGTGGAAAGAGATGGTGAAGTTCAGTGCAAGATTGGAGGGACATATAAGCTACAGGGGGCCAATGCCTGAACTGCATGAACAGGAGCAAGGCTGTCCCCAGACAGATGGAAAAGCCTGGGATCAAATTGAGATGGAGGTTTCTGACACTGTCAGAGGATCTTGGAGCCAAGTCCACAATTGGATCTGTTGAATGGCTGACTGCCTTAGTCAGCACCCCCTGCAAGGGTGCATTGGGACCTCCATGGGGAAGTCTGCTTGAAGAGAAAGCACAGGATGTACCGGTGCTTTGTTTAATTTATTTGTGATAGTTATTCTGATTTTTAAGTAAAATTAGAGAAGGTCATAGGAGTTGTGTTTTACTTCTGTTGTCCATAGAATATCCCCAAGATCAAATTCAATAGATATGAAAAGTGTTTTGTTTGATTTTTTTTTCCAACTAGCAGTCTCAGTAGCACCCCTGCCTCCCCAACTACCCCTTTTCCCTCTACAGAGACAACAAATGTTTCTAGTTCCTTCTGTATCCTTAAAGAGGTATTTTATGCACATGCCCACAAGTGTATTCTGATCCTTCCCTTTTTTGTTTTAACGTAAATGGAAGGATACCTTAGACCTCTTCTGCAATTGGTTTAAAAATTTTTCTCTCTGTATTAATAAACAGCTTCCTTGTTCTTTTTTTTTTTTTTTTAAAAAAACCTTTTATTTTGTATTGGGGTATAGCTGATTAGAGAGTTGGACTATAAAGAAAGCTGAGCACCGAAGAATTGATGCTTTTGAACTGTGGTGTTGGAGAAGATTCTTGAGAGTCCCTTGGACAGCAAGGAGATCCAACCAGTTCATCCTAAAGGAAATCAACCCTGAATATTCGTTGGAAGGACTGATGATGAAGATGAAACCCCAATAACTTTGGCCACCTGATACGAAGAACTGACTCATTTGAAAAGACCCTGATGCTGGGAAAGAATGAGGGCGGGAAGAGAAGGGGACGACAGAGGATGAGATGGTTGGATGGCATCACCGACTTGATGGACATGAATTTGAGTAAACTCCGGGAGTTAGTGATGGACAGGGAGGTCTGGGGTGCTGCAGTCCATGGGGTCGCAAAGAGTCGGGAACAACTGAGTGACTGAACTGAACTGATAGCTGATTAACAATTTTGTGATAGAGTCAGGTGAACACTGAAGGACTCAGCCATACATATACATGTATCCCCTTGTTCTTTTTTTTGGAGAGTATTCCATTGACTGGTTGCCCCCTGGTGGATTTAACTAGTCTTGGGTGCCTGCATATTCAGGTGGCTTAAAATTTTTTTGACTGCAGGATTTTATGATCCATTAAGTTAACAGAAGTTGAGAAGTTATATAAAGCTCTGGGAGGAAACTTTGTGACCTAAGTATTAATATTCTCTGCCTGGCCAAACTGCTGTCTTTGATAAAGCCAACAAAAAGACATTTTTTTTTAGAGTTGCAAAAACTCAGAAAGGATGCATCTTTTTGAAGACATAGTTACTCAAGGGAGTACTCTTGCAGCAACAAAAAAGTCCTAATTAAGAACTGGAGTAAGATAAAGCAGTTCAGGAAAAATAGATGGGCACAGTGACTGAAAACAGTACACTTTGGAGGTGTTTATACAGCAAGGTTAATGTGGCTGTGTAGCTCAGTGAAAATATTACAAATCATCTTTTGAAACGAAGGTGCAGGATACAAGAATGTTTTGGACGATTTCATCCAACTCTCCTGAGATGGTTTGCTAAAGAACATTCTCAGTGCTGATGCTTCATTCTGGCCTTTAAGTAATGCACACTCACACAGAGATGTGTCACACACTTTAAAAAGAATTGACTCTAAACCTCTCCTTGGCTCACTTAAGATGAAGTTGGAAGATCTGACCATAATCTTCCAAGCCATTTTGGCTCGAGCTCATTTCTCTGTTCTCGTCTTCCCTCTGATTTGCTGACCTTCCAGACAGTCCAACCGCCATGTCCTCCTTGCTTCTCCTGGTGGATGGGGGCGCGGTGGGGGTGGTCTCCCCCTGCGCTCCATCTAGAGCCCTGATTAGCTGGCCTGGCAGTGACCTGACATCAGGTACCGCCCGTGCGGTGGCCTCGCCCATCTCCCACCCTGATTCCTTAGAGTAGGGGCCCATCACACACTCCTGGGCTGAGGTCTTTGCTCTTGGATTCCCAGTGCCCTGCAGAACAGTGACCAAGTCCCGGCCAGAGAGGCAGGCAGGCAAACTTGTAGAACATATCTGTGCGATGCTACACACAGCCTCCTGATGAAGGTGAAAGAGGAGAGTTAAAAAGCTGGCCTAAACCTCAACTCTTTGAGACCCTATGGAGTGTAGCTGGCCAGGCTCCTCTGTCCGTGGGATTCTCCAGGCAAGAACACTGGAGGGGGTTGCCATTTCCTCCTCCATCCCTCTCCGTAATAAACCCCAGAAGAACTCTGCCCAGAAAGGCCCAGAAGCGGGAAGATGTTTTCCCATTCCAAAGTTCTGTTTTCGTTATGAGAAAAAGGAGAGTTTTGTCTAGAGGCGGAGGCAGCTGCAGAGAAGGGAGCTGGGGGTGGGGATCACCGCCTTAACGTGCGGGCTTTGGCTGCGGAGCGTCGAGAAAAGCACAGATCGGGTCCTTCCCGGACAGCACTCTGCCACGGCTGGGGCTCGCTGGGGCTCGCTGGGCTCCAGGCCCCGCCCCCTGACCCGCCCCGCGCCTGCAGGCCGGGCCTCACGCCCGCAGCCTGGCTCAGCTTCGCTGTGCCCCCTGGCGGCCCAGCCCCGACCTGGAGCCTCTTAGCTAGTCTCCTGGAGGCCCAGTTCCTGTCCCACTTCTCCCAGCTACCTAGAGGGGAAAGGCCCTCTCATTCCTCACATCCGCACACCAGCGTGTTTTCCACAACCCGGAAACCGCTCCCCTCCCCTACATGCCCGCCTCCCCTCATCCCTGAACCTCGGGCTGAATTTGCCTCACCCCAACCTGGTCTTCCCCATCCATAGTTTCTGCATTTGTGCGGGCACTGCCTGGCAGCTGAGCCTCAAATCCCTCCTCCCAGGTCCCCACAACTCCGCACTGTCAACTTAGAAAAAAATGCACGACGTAAGAGTTACCAGTTCAGTTTTATTCCTGGAGCTTACTAAGGACTATAGCATGGGAGATGATTTCTCAGAAAACTCTGAAGGACTGCTCCAAAGAGGTAAGGGAGAAGCCAGGATATATGTGAACTTTTTGCTGGGAAAAACATAGAGGCAATCATACAAAGATGAGCACGCACGTGCACACACACACACACACACACACACACATACACTCTTCCTTTCCTTATATAGATCTGAGTTTCTGATCTATATAATTTTCCTTGTCTTAAAAGAACGTTTAACCTTTCTTGCAAGGTAGATCTACTGGTAACAAGTTTCCTCAATTTTTGTTTGTCTGGAAAGTCTTTATTTTGCTTTCACTTTTGAAGGGTAATTTTGCAGGATACAAATTTCTAGGTTGGTACGTTTTTTCTCTCACTACTTAAAATATTTCCGTCTCTTGTTACTTGCATGGCTTCTGAGGAGAAGCTGGATGTCAGGCTTATCTTTGCTCCTCAATAGGTAAAGTGTCTTTTTCCTCTGACTTCTTTCAGGCTTTAAAAAAAATATATTTATCTTTATTTATTTTGCTGGGTCTTAGTTGTGGCACATGGGATCTTTAATCTTCATTGTGGCATGTGGAATCTTTAGTTGAAGCATGAAAAAGAGAAAGTATTAGTCGCTCAGTCATGTCTGACTCTTTGCAATCCCGTGGCCTTTAGCCTGCCAGGCCTCTCTGTCCCTGGAATTCTCCAGGCAAGAATATTGGAGTGGGTAGACATTCCCTTCTCTCAGAGTTGAAGCATGCAAACTCTTAGCTGTGACATTTGGGATCTAGTTCCCTGACCAGGGATCACACCTGGGCTCCCTGCATTGGGAGCATGGAGTCTTAGGCACTGGACCATCAGAGAAATCCCTTTGGGGGTTTTTTATCTTTGATATTCTGTAACTTTATATTGTAGGAGTAGGTTTTTATTTTTTTGTATTTATCCGGTTTTGCGTTCTCTGAGCTTCCTGGATCTATGCTTTAGTGTTTGAAATTAATTTGGGGGAAATTCTAAATAATTATTTTTTCAGATATTTCCCTGTTCCTTTCTTCTTCTGGTATTCTTGTTATGTATATGTTATACCTCCTGTAGTTGTTCCACAGTTCTTGGATGGTCTGTTCTGGTTTTTCGTTTTTTCTGGTCTTTTTCCTGTTTGCTTTTCAGTTTTGAAGGTTTTTATTGAGATATTCTCAAGCTCAGAGATTCTTTCCTCAGCCAAGTGTAGTCTAATAATAAGCCTATCAAAGATACTCATCATTTCTGTTATGGTATTTTTGATCTGTAGCATTTCTTTTTGGTTCTTTCTTAGAATTTTCATCTCTCTGCTAATATTACCCATGTGTTCTTGCATAACTGTCTACTTTATTCATTAAGCCCTTAGCATATCATCAGAGTTGTTTTAAATTCCTGGTCTGATAATTCCAACATCCCTGCCACATCTGAGTCTGGTACTGATGTTATATTCGTGCTCTCTCTTGAAACTGTGTTTTCTGCCTCTTAGTGTTTCTTGTCATTTTTTCTTGATAGCCAGACATGATTTAGTAGTTAAAATGAACTGCTATCAACTGGCCTTTAGTAATGTGATTGTTGGGTGTAGGGTACAGAGAAGCATTCTATAGCCCTATGATCAGGTTTCTGTCTTTTAGTGAACCCGTGCCTCTGGATTGTTAACTTCACATGTGCTTTTTAGTATGAAACCCCCACCCTTCACTTTTACATGGTATAGGGTGGCTAGAGCTTGCTAGGGTTGGGTACTTCACTTTCCCCTGGTCAGTTGGTTTCTGATAAAATCTGAGCAGGTTAGACTCTGGTTAGTGTCTCCTGAGGGCAGAGCTTAAGAAGAGCAGAATGCTGTGGCATATTCAAAATGGTTCCTTTTCCCTGCTGGAAGCACAAGGGGATGTTTCTCCTGTTTTCACTGTGAGGATTAGGACTGCTCCTAGAGGTAACACTCACAAAATTGTGGATTTTTTTGTAGATCCGTAACTGAATTCCCCTTTGGAGTTTTAACTCTCATAGTTATCCACACCTGAGCCTCCAGCAATTGCTCAATTATAGTTCAGGTCTCGCTATCCTGGCAGTGGTTCCCACGGAAGTTGCTGCTCCTGGATTTCTGCTCTGGTAACTTGGAATTCTTTGTATTTGCCTCCCTATCTTTCCAATTTGGGGGACAGCCATTTGGCTTGTGACCTCACTTCCTTTATGGATCTAAGAGATTTTTCAGTTCGGTTCTTTCCTTGTTGTGAGGATGGACTGAGGACTTCCAAGCTTTTCACATGCCAGATCAGAAGAAAGAAGTCCTTCATTTCCTTTTTATTGCATAGTAATATTCTGTTGTATGGATATACCTCATTTTATTTATTCATTCATCAGTGGATGGACATTTGAATTGTTTCCAATTTTTCTTTTCAATTGTTAAAAAATAAAAGTGTAGTTGATTTACAATGTTGTGTTAGCTTCTGATGTAGAGCAAAGTGATTCAAAATACATATATTCAGAATATATGTATTCTGTATGTATATATTCTTTTTCAGATTATTTTTCACCATCGTTTATTGCAAGATGTTGAATATAGTTCCCTGTGCTATTGTAATAGGTCCTTGCTGTTTATTTTGTATATAATAGTATGTATCTTCTAATCCCAAACTCCTAATTTTTCCCTATCCTCCCTTTCATCTTTGATAACCGTAAGTTTGTTTTCTATGTCTGTGAGTCTGTTTCTGTTTCATAAATAGGTTCATTTGTATCATTTTTTCAATATTTCACATATAAGTGATATCATATATTTGTCCTTCTCTGACTTACTTCACTCAGTCTGATAATATCTAGGTTCATGCATGTTGCTGCAAATGGCATTAAATCATTCATTTTTATGGCTGAGTAATATTCCACTGTATATTTGTACCATATCTTCTTTTTCCATTCATCTGTTGATGAACATGTAAGTTGCTTTCATGCCTTAGTTATTGTAAATAATGCTGCTATGAACATTGGGGTGCATGTATCATTTCAAGACAGAGTATTCCTCTTTTTTTAATATGTGTTCAGGAATGGGATTGCTGGGTCATACGGCAACTCTATTTTTAGTTGTTTTTTTTTTAAAACCGCCATACCATTTTCCATAGTGGCTGTACCAACTTATATTCCTACCAACAGTGGAGGAGGGTTCCCTTTTCTCCACATCCTCTCCAGCATTTATTATTTGTAGACTTTTTGAGGATGACCATTCTGACTGATATGAGGTGATACCTTGTTCTAGTTTTGGTTTGCATTTCTCTAATAATTAATCCATCCTAAAGGAAATCAGTCCTGAATATTCATTGGAAGGACTGATGTTGAAGCTGAAACTCCAATACTTTGGCCACCTGATGCTAAGAATTGACTCATTTGAAAAGACCCTGATGCTGGGAAAGATTGAAGGCAGGAGGAGAAGGGGACGACAGAGGATGAGATGGTTGGATGGCATCACCGACTCAATGGACATGAGTTTGAGTAAACTCTGGGAGTTGGTGATGGACAGGGAGGCCTGGCGTGCTGCACTCCATGGGGTTGCAAAGAGTTGGACACGACTGAGTGAGTGAACTGAACTGAACTGAATAATTAGTGATGTTGAGCATCTTTTCATGTGCCTATTGGCCACCCAGATGTCTTCTTTGGAAAAATATCTATTTAGATCTTCTGCTCATTTTTTTGTTTGCTTGTTTTGAGTTGTATGAATTGTATACAACTTGTATACAATTGGAATTGTATACAATTGTTTGTATACTTTGGAAATTAAGTCCTTGTCAGTTGCATCATTTTAAAATATTTTATCCTATTCCATAGGTTATTTTTTCCTTTTTTAATGGTTTTCTTGGCTGTGCAAAAGTTTATAAGCTTGATTTGGTCCTATTTGTTTATTTTTGCTTTTTCTTTTTACTTGGGAGATTCATTTAAGAAAAACATTGATACTATTTATGTCAGAGAATGTTTTGCCCCTTTTCTTCTAGGAGTTTTATGGTGTCATGTCTTATATTGAAGTCTTCAAGCTATTTTGAGTTTGTTTTTGTGTATGGTGTGAAGCAGTGGTCTAATTTCATTGAGTTACATGCAACTGTACAACTTTCCCAACACTATTTGCTGAAGAGAATGTTTTTTCCCCATCATATATTCTTGCCTTCTTTGTTGAAGATTAGTTGACCATGGGTGTGTGGTGTTTCCAAGTTTCGGTATTATGAATTACATGGCTATGAAGGCCCATGTTAAAGTTTGGACATATGGTTTCATTTTTCTTAGGTACAAGTCTAGGAGTAAAGTTACTGCATCATAAGTTAACACATGTGTTTACATTTTTGAGGAATGGCTGAACTATTTTCCAAAGTGGCTTCACGATTTTACATCACACTAGCCACATATGAGAGTTCTGATTTCTCCACATTCTTATCAATTCTTGTTATTATCTGATTTCTTTGATTATAGACATTGTTCTAGGTATGAAGTGGTATCTCACTATGTTTCTTTTTAATTTATTTTTTAGATGTTTGTGGCAGATGCATATAATGGGTTGCTTTTTAGTAGATTGATCTATATAGCAGCCCTGTAATTTTTATTTGTTTATTTTTGGCTGTGCTGGGTCTTCATTGCTGTGCATGGGCTACTCTCTAGTTGTGTGCAGGCTTTTCACTGTGGTGGCTTCTCTTAGTGCAGAGCATGGGCTCTAGGGCCCGCGGGCTTCAGTAGTTGCAGCACGTATGCTTAGTAGTTGCAGCTCGCAGGCTCCGCAGGGCAGGCTGAGCAGTGGTGGTGTGCGAGTTTAGTTGCCCCCCAGCACGTGGAATCTTCCCAGGCTGGAAATTGAACTTGCGTCCCCTGCATTGGCAAGTGAATTCTTTATCACTGGACCACCAGGAAAGTCCTCAATATGTTTGTTTGTTTGGTTTGTTCTGTTTTTTTATATTTAGGTACTGTAATTGAATGTACCTAACCCAGTTTTATTGAGGTATAATTGATATACAGCACTGCATAAGCTTAAGGTATACAGCATAATGTTTTGACTTACATACATCATGAAATGATTACCATAAAAAGTTTAGTGAACATCCATCATCTCATATAGATACAACATTAAAGAAATAGATTAAAAATATTTTCCTTGTGATGAGAACTCTTAGGATTTATTCTCTTAGCTCAATATGGTTTTGATTTACGTTTCCCTAATGGCTTATGATGTTGAGCATAGTTCCATGTGTTTGTGGATAATTTACATACCTATTTTGGAGAAATGCCTATTCAAATATTTTGCCTATTTTTAATTTCTATTGTTTGTCTCCTTCTTGTTGAGTTTTAAGAGTGCTTTATGTATTCCATATACAAATCCCTAATCTGATATATGACGTGCAAATATTTTCTTCCATTGTGTGAGTTGTTTTTTACTTTCCTTTGAAAAATTTTTTCTTTTTGTTTATTGTTTTCTATTTTCTTGATGGTGTCATTTGAGGCACAGAAGTTTTAGTTTTGATAACGTCCAGTTTATCATTGTGGTCATTGCTGCTACTTGTGCTTTCATTGTCATATCTGAGAGATCACTGCAGATCCACAAAGATTTACACCCATGTTTTCTTCTAAGAGTTCCGTAATGTTAGCACTCACATTGAGGTCTTGATCCATTTTGAGTTAATTTTTGTCTATGGTATGAGGTAAGTGTCCAACTTCACTCTTTTGCATGTGGATATTCACTTGTTCCAGCACAGCTTGTTGAAAAGATTTTTCTTTCCCCTTTTATTTATCTTGGCACCCTTGTTGAAAATCAAGTGACCAGAAATATGAGTGCTTATTTCTGGATTCTCAGCGCTAGTACGTCCATCCGTATGTCTACCTTTATGCCAGTACTACAAGACAGTCTTGATTACTGTCTCATTGTGTATTTTGAACATTGTTTTGGAATTGGAAACTGTGAGTCCCCTATGTTTGTTCCTTTTCAAGATTGTTTTGGGTCTTCTGCTTCCCTTGAGTTTGTTTATAAATTGTAGGATCAGCTTGTCAATTTCAGAAGAGAAGTCTGCCAGAAGGGTGATGTTGAATAAATGATAAATAAATAAATAAATATACTAATATAAACACTTTGGAGGGTATTTTCATAAGAATAGCAAGTCTGCTAATCCATGAACATAGGATGCTTTTCCATTTATTTAAGTCTTAAAATTTCTCTTAACAATGTTTTGTAATTTTCAGTGTATAATTTTTACACTTTTTAAATTAAATTTATTCCTACTTTGATTATTTTGTAAATGCAATTTTCTCTTAATTTTTTCTGTATTGTTTACTGCAAGTGTATAGGAATGCGATTGGTTTAAAAAAAATATTGATCTGGTATTCTGCAACCTTCTGAACTCATTCAGTCTATCCTTTTTTTCAGATCCCATTTAAAATTATGAGGGGGCACGAGCACATTGTGACTTCCTGTAACTTCTGTGTGGATGACGCTAAGGTCCTCAGCGGCTCCTATGACTGCACCGTGAAGCTGTGGGTAGGTGGCCGTGTTAGGTGGAGCCAAAACATCCTGTAAGCTTATGTCACCTCTTATGAGATTTCCCCAGTACTAAGTTCCCAGACATTGAAGGATCCCAAAGATTTGGAGAAGCCTTTCTGAACAAAGTACAAGAAGCAGCAGCAAAGTGAGGCCTCACTCTGGTGTTAAGTCACTGGAGAGATGAAGTTAGTTTGGCTGTTGTCAGCCTGCTGACTTGGATACAGTGGGAGCAGGGGCAGAGACCACTGGTCCGGGAGCTCGCCAGCTTTTGCTGGAGGCTGTGCCTGAGGGTCTCTGAGCTGTGTCATCTCTCTGGGTCTCCTTCTCACTTGGAATATTCAGTTCCATCCACAGAGATGGTATGTCCAGACCTGGGCAATCACAAGAGGACAGAAAAGTGGCCAAACCTGGGACCTGTCCATGAAGGGTATTTGGGAGAAGCAGGCCAGAGAATAGGTCAGTGCTGTAAGATGCAGGGAGCAGGGGCCAGGAACAAGGGTGTGATGGACAGACGAGGTTATAGAGAGGTGGACACTATGCAGTCTTTCAAATACTGCAGGGCATCGCCAGCAGACCCTGGTGGGCCTGCTTGGGTATACTGCTGGTCAGTCAGGAGAAGATGAGGAGGTATCAGGGCTGGGAGATGGCAATGATCATTGGGGGCCATTCCACAGATGACTGTGTGGTGAGGCTGGGCCCACTGGGGAGGACAGTCAGTTCTGAGTTTTGCTATCTCCTCTGGCTTCAGGAGCAGGAGGGGGACAGGATGGAGTCAGTTAAGGCTGATTCCTGGGTTCCAGTTTGGGCAACTAGGTAGAGGATATCTCCTCACCTTCTAGATCCCCTTAGAGGAACATCTTCTGGGTCTTGGTGGGTACTAAGCCAGGAAGACTAGCCAGAAGGGTTTGGAAGCTATCCAGATAGTTCAAGCCCCACATTAGGGACCTACCAGATGTTTGACCCTGGGTGGTTACATGACCTCCTGGGCCTCCCTGAATTTCCCCAGGCTCCTCAGGATCAGCTGAGAGCTGGGGCTACTCCAGGGCTTGCCTGGCCTATTCCAGGTCCCTACAGACATCCACTCCCTTCTCTTCTGTGGCCCTTGTCCACCACCCCCTCCACCCAGCCCCATGATCTTCTTGTTGGGAAAGCCACTGGTTCCTCTGGAAACCCTAGGCCCTTTCTTAGTCCTCTAGGATGACTGAGAAGGCCTAGAGGCAAGGGGGTTTCTGCTGATTGTCATCACCTATGGGGAGGGAGGTTGGTGACTTTCTAAGGGTGCATTTTGCTTTACCATCTTCAGATTGTTTTCATGTTCTTCTCACCTTTTGAGTCAGTGGAAAGACTCATAGGGGTTTCTGTCTATTTTGGCCAAAGGGTTTCTCTCTCTCTAAGGGGATGTCTGCCTGTTTTTTTCTTGTCCCAGTATTAGGGACCATCCATCAAGACCTCCCTGACTCCCCACAGCAGCCCCACTGCCCTTGCTTCCTGCCTACTCCATGCTCCTTCCAGGATGCAGTCACCTCAACCTGTCCAAACTCCCTCCATACCTGACTTGCTCACAGCCTTACCACCTTCTCCCGTTGCTCCCTCTCCACCCCCTGCCCTCTTTCATAGCTTCACGCCTAGTTGCAAAATCACCCAGTTCTCTGGTCTCCCTGCCTTGGCTGCCCCTCCAACAGGTCCTCTTTGCTCCTCCTGGCTCTCTTTTCTCCATCTTTGTCTCTGCTCCTGGCTCCTCGTGTGGCTCTCCCTGCCCCAGTTACAGTTCTTGGGTGAGCCCTCCCTCAGGGGATGACAAATCATTACCATAAGCATCACCTTCTCCATCGAGGTATCTTTGGAAAAAGTCTCCTTGCCTCTCTCTTCCCTCCCCCACTCTCATCACTGTTTCTCGTCTCAAACCCACCACAAACCCAAACATCTGGCTTAGCCTTTTATTTCTTTATTTATTTGCCTGCACCGGGTTTTAGTTGCAGCATGTGGGATCTAGTTCCCTGACCAGTGATCAAACCTGGGCCCTATGCATTGGGTGTGTGGAGTCTTAACCACTGATCTACCAGGGAAGTCCCCTGGCTTAAGCTTTGAAAAAGCTCCCTTTCTCCTAACTGAAGATCATTGTGAATAATTTAGAAAGTTCATCAATGTATGAAGAAGTAGGGGAAAAAATTATCCTTATCTTACGCCCAGTCATCCTCTAGTATGGTACATCTCTTTTCAGTCATTATAGAAAAAAACACTTTGCTAGTCTTTCTCATATTGTGGAGGTAAGAAGGCTTTATCACCACAAAACAAAAACACAAAGAAAAAAATCATTCCGTGAACCATGAGTAAACTGCCGTGAAAAGGTTGGAGTGTAGTTTCTTTTTCTTGTTTGAACATGTATACACATATTTATGAAATTGAGACCACACAGTAAAGCTGTTTATATAACAACAGTAAACTTGGGCTACAAATATGGTCTCACCTCCTTTATTAGAACCACTTTCTCACCATTCATTCAAAGTCCAACCAATCTTAAATTATCTGAATCCACAGAAAGAGTTCCTGGTCCCAAACGCCAAGTGAAGGGGTAACTGTCTCTATTGGTTTTCCCATACCCCTAGCCAATGGCCCAGTTATTTCAAGAAACATTCAGTACATAGACATTTCCACTGTCTTTGGAATTCAGTGGCAGCATCTGGCTCTGTGTCTCTCCTGCCAAGTAATTCATGGCAGTGCTCGCTTTGCAAGTGGGTTATCAGTCCGCGATTGCTATTTCCCCTCTTGGCCATATGGTGGCACTATCGAGCACTGAACCTGTGCAGCCCCATGACCTCTTTCTGTTCTGGTGCTGCCCTTAGCTGGCCCAGGGCTAAGGCCACAGACTGCAATGGGCCTCATCCTCAGGACCCACAGTGATCTTTTTTTTTGAGTTCCCAGACACATTTTTTTGGCAACCCCATGGACTATACAGTCTATGGAATTCTCCAGGCCAGAATACTGGAGTGGGTAGCCATTCCCTTCTCCAGGGATCTTCCCAACCCAGGGGTCGAACCCAGGTCTCCTGCATTGCAGGCAGATTCTTTACCAGCTGAACCACATGGGAAGCCCCCAGACATGTATTTTTTTTCTAGAGTAACACACCATCCAGGGAGGCTGGATCACAGGCCATCAGAGCCAGTCATTTCTTCCCAAGTCATGAGGCTCATGAGCTGAGCCTCCAGCCTGGATGTGTCCTGCCCCCATGAGTTCCTCTTTGGGATCTCTTCCTGCCAGGGGGCTTTGATTAAGGACCCGGCTGTTTAGAGTCTCATGGAGCAGGGGTTGAGGGACTGGATCTGTGTGAAAAGAGTTTGCACTGGTGGCCTGAGGCTGCTGTCCTTGCAAAGACCCACTGACAAGGCTGGCCTTGGCTGGCATCTGGGAACTTCACTGGTAAACAGTGTCCTACAGTCATATGAATCTTTCCCTAAGTGATCCAGGGGGCTTGCTGTGTCTAGACTGTGCAGACCACATGGGTGATGCCTGTGTGACCAGACCCCAGGAAAAATCTGGGTGCCGAGGCTCAGATGCACCTCCCTGGAAGACAGCACCTGACATGTGTTGTTACTGGCTGCTGAAGGAATTAAGCACATCCCATGCTACCCACAGGGAGAGACTCTGTCTTTTTCAAAATTTATTTATTTTTAATTGAAGGATACTTGCTTTACAATATTGCATTGGCCGTTGATCAGCACGAAACAGCCATAGGTATACATATGTCTCCTCCCTCTTGAACCTCCCTCCCACCTCCCACCCCTTCCCACCTCTCTGGTTGTTACAGAGCCCCTGTTTGAGTTCCCTGATTCACACGGCTAATTCCCGTTGGCTATCTATTTTACATAGAGTAGTGCATGTGTTTCCATGCTACTAGGGAGAGACTCTTGGAAGCAGTGCCTGGTTTTCCCTGGACCTCGCCCCAAGTGCCCTTCCCTTTGCTGATTTTGCTTTGTGTCCTTTGGCTGCTGTAAATCTTAGCTGTGAGCATGCCTATATTCTGAGTCCTATGAATCCTGGAGAATCATCAATCGTGAGGGTGGTCCAGGGGACCCCTGACACAGAGCCCTTTGCCTCCCAGCAGGCTTGTGGTCTTAATGTGAATTAGTCTCTGCATATCAGGGAGAATTGTCCCAGGCCTGGTCTGGTCAGGCCAAAAGCTCTCCCAACTGGGCGCCATAATTTCACAAAACAATGCAGGGTCTTTCTAGAAATTCATTGTCTTGCTAATAGCATTTGTTTCCAGGGGACTTTCCACCTCAGCTTATCCTGAAAAGTTGTGGACACATTTTTTTTTTCAAAGATTTTTTTGATGTGGACCATTTTTAAAGTCTTTATTGAGCTTGTCACACTGTTGTTTTTGTTCTGGTTTTTTTGGCCAGGATGCCTATGGGATCATAGCTCCCTGACCAGGGATTGAACCCACACCCCACGTACTGGAAGGCTAAATCTTAACCACTGGCCAGTCAGGGAAGTCTCCGCATTTATAGAAAACATTTTTATTTCTGTCACTCAAGCACCTTTCACTTTGGTACCCTCATTGTTCCCATCATATTGCCAGTTATTACCCTCCCTTGTCTTCATCACATTCCCTAGTTATCTCCCTTCAGTGTGATAACAGTTGCCTGGGTCCCACTGCTGGATGTCTTAGAGTTTGTTTTAACTGCCCCCTTTAGGTGGACATAGACTGCTCCCGGTGAGTTTGCTGTCTGTCCTCTATAACACATGACGAACCTTTTTCATTAAACTTCTTTTGGAGTTTAGTCAATTAACAATGTTGTGATAGTTTCAGGTGGATAGCAAAGGGAGTCAGCCATACATATAATATACATGTATCCATTCTCCCCCAAACTCGCCTCCCATCCAGGCTGCCACATAACATTGAGCGGAGTTCCCTGTGCTCTACAATAGGACCTTGTTAGTTATCCATCTTAAATATAGCAGTGTGTACATATTCATCCCAAACTCCTTAACTATCTCTTCCCCCCATTCTTCCCCCCCGGCAACCATAAGTTCATTGATGATCCTTTTTCGTGCACAAGTCTTTGACCACAGTTTAGATTGTTTCCTTAGGGAAGACTGTCCCCATGCCCCCCACCCCCCCACCCCAAAATAGAATTGGTGTGTCAAATGGTGGGAATTTTTAGAAAGTTCTTGAAAGATCTTGCTCGATTCTGTGAAGCCTCTTTGGCCAGGCGAGAACGAGAATATTACCTGTTTGCAGCTTTGCCTTCAGATTGGCCCGTTTCCATGGGCCACTGTGGGATGGAGGAGGAGTTTCCTGGGGATGCCGTGGATGGTGACGATGGCCTTCTTGCTCTGGGAGTGGTGGGGAAGTCTTTTCACCCTTCTGAGCTGGGGGAAGAGTCATAGGACCGTGGGTACTCAGACACGCTCAGGGTTGATGCTGAACTCAGCTCACTGCTTCGGTTGACACTTTAGTGACCTCTGACCCTCTTCCGCTCTCTCCTGCTGATCCGAGGATGCTATGGATGGATCCATCGTTCGGGAATTTGAGCCGGTGCCCGAAGGTCCTGTTTTAGAATGCAGCGTCACGGCTGACAGCAGAAGGTGACTTGCCCTCATTTGACTCTGGTCAGGAAGGTGAGAGGGAAGGGCAGGCCCGCACACAGCACGCCAGGGACCCTTCACTGTCTTTTCAGCAAACACCCGACCTTACACGCCCATATGTTGGGCTCATGGTTTCCATCTTTTGCTGTGAGAACCAAGTAGATGCGATGACTCTGAAAATTTTAAAATGCCAAAAAGACGAAATGTACTGTGACTGAAGCCAGTCTGAATGTTCTTCATGGAGCTTCTTTCCCGCAGTCACGCCTGTGGACCGGGGCAGCTGCGAGGTTCACTAGCGATTCAGTGCAGGCCGTCATGTCACAGGGGGAACCGGGGCCCAGGAAGCCAGCCTGAGCTGTCACCTGGGGAGAGTCGGTTTGGGAGGCCACCCTGGGGTGCATTTGCGTTCACGCTTCACACAGATGTGAGATGAGCCTTTAAAAGGGGATTTGCTTTAAAATGGATTTGCTTTTACCCTGAACAGCGACTACAAAATTAATCTGTTAGTGAAAACACGTGGGGGAATTTAAGCTTCATGTATATGTTTATTCACTCAGTCATGTCTGACCCTTTGCGACCCCATGGACTGTAGCCTGCCAGGCTCCTCTTTTTCCAGGCAAGAATACTGGAGTGGGTTGTCATTTCCTACTCCAGGGTAAGCTTCATGGGAATTTATCTCATATAGAGGACACGTTCTCACCGAAACATGCCATGTGAGAAGACAAAGGTAAACTTATATTACTGGGTTGGCCGAAAAATTCATTAGGGCTTTTCCATAACATCTTATGGGAAAATCTGCATGAACTCTTTAGCCAGCCCAATATTGTAAATGTACAAGAAAGCATTCAGAATGAAATGAGCTATGACCATCTTTTCCTGTTCAAAAAAAAAAAAAAAAAGACGTGAAATCAGTGGAAGAAGTGATTGATCCTTATGAGTTGTAGCTATCCTTCTAAAAGAAGTCAGTTACAGAACAGAAGAAATGATGCCTTTAATGCCCCAGGTAGAAAAAGACGTATTTGGTTGGCCGGTTAAAGGATTAAGGAAGAGAATGGTGTCGCGGTTCCTTCTGTGTTGGGATCTATCTGTTTTCACTGAGAACCCCCAGTTCTCCAGGGGCCTCATGAAATATCTTTAGAAAGATTCAAGTATTTTTTTTTGCAATCTTGGTCCTAAACTGTAGAAACTTTCTGTTAAATATTTGATCTTTCTTAGAAACCATAGGCGGAATAGTCTGAGTCATTAAAACCCTTGTCATTTTCTTTCCAGAATCATTGCAACATCTTATGACAAAACGGTGAGGGCCTGGGACCTTGAAACAGGCAAGCTGCTGGTATGTATGTTCTGCCCTGGTGAAGATGTCACAGCACGGGTCTTCTGTTTTTTTTTAAATTTTTTAATTTGAGTATAATTGCTTTACAATGTTGCGTTCGTTTCTGCTGTACAATGATGTGAATCAGCTCTATGTAAGCATATATCCCTTCCCTCTTGAGCCTTCCTCCCACCGCCCCCGCCCATCACATCACACTCCTCTAGGTCATCACAGAGCACTGAGCTGAGATCTCTGTGCACACGGCAATTTCCTGCTAGCTTTTGTTTTACACATGGGAGCATGTATATATGTGTTAATACTGCTCCCTTGGTTCATCTCACCCTCTCCTTCCCGGCCTACAACACAGGTTCTTTGCTGGGCCTTAGGTGGCCTTGAGCCGGTCATGGATTGGGAAGAGTAGCCAATGTTCCGGGAAAGGGAAGTTTTCTCAGGGACCCAACATGATGGATGGTAGGCTTCAGAGAAGGGAAGCTATCTGAAGCGGGCAGAGGCGGGCTCTGCTTCAGGGATGGGGAGGATGGGTATAAGGGAAGAAGTAGAGGTGGGGGCAGAGGGTAGGGAGGGTGGCATTACAGACTGAGAGAACTGTGTGGGAAAAGAGACCCTCCCCGGTGGGATGTTGGCTTTTGATGGGGGCGGGAAGTAGAGCTGAGGCCATGGGGTGAAGGCCGTGTGGCCAAAGTACAAGACCACTGGTTCCCAGTCTATTCTCCATCTGAGAAGGGGCCACCGTCCATCCATCCATCCATCCATCCATCCAAATGGGCCCAGGATCCCTCTGTCTCCTGCCTGGTGTCCAGGCAGCCCTGAGCCTGCTCGGGCGCTCCGCAGGGTTTCCTGCCCCATCCCTGCTGCCCTTCCCGCCCACCTCCCCTGGGCAGCTTCTCGTCACCTCTCTTCTCCCTTTCCCCTCTGTTCTCTCCTTAAAAAAAGAAAAATTTTCTTTTTAGTGCAAAGATCAATTTATTTTCATTGTGAAACATTTTCAGAAAGAGAAGCCAAGTGTAAAAAAATAGCGTTACAGTTAACATCCTGGTGTCTCTTTTCGCATACACACATTACATATGAACACGGGCATGACAACATGACATGTTCTGCTGACAACAGAGTGTCATTATATACGATCATTGATTACTCCTGACTTTTAGCATTTCCCCAAATGCTTATTTCATCTCACATAAACATCCTGCTCTTGGCTCTAGCCTCTTTTTCTTTTTGAGATGTTTTTCCTTCTCTTCATTTTTAAAAACTCCCCAGAATGTGTTTATTTAAAAAAAAAAAAATTTGTGTATTTATTTGGCTGCCCCAGGTCTTAGCTGCAGCATGTGGAATCTTTAGTTGTGGCATGCGGGCTCTAGTTCCCTGACCAGGGATCAAACTCAGGCCGCCTGCACTGAGAGTGAGAAGTCTTAGCCCCTGGACCACCTGAGAAGTCCCTTCCCTTCTCTTCGGTAAACTTGTTTTAGTACTTTGATTATTTTTGTTGCACAGAACGTCCATGCCACTTGCCATCTATAGGGCTGAGTTAGTGATCCACTGATGCTTGACAAACTATTCCAAAACTTATTTTCAAACAGCAAGCATTTATTGCCGTGCAGAGTTTCTTTTTTCTAAAATAATTAGCGTATTTTGGCCACACTGGGTCTTCCTTGCTGCACATGAGCTCTCTCTAATTGCAGCGAGCAGGGCTGCCCTCTGGTTGTGGTGTGCGGGCTTCTATTGTGGTGGCTTCTCTTGTTGCAGAGCACAGGCTCTAGGGCACAGGCTCAGTCATTGTGGTACATGGGCTTAGTCGCCCCTCAACATGTGGGTCTTCCCAATCCAGGGATTGAACCTGTGTTCCCTGCCCTAGCAGGCGGACTGTCAACCACTGGACCGCCACGGAAGTCCTTGCAGAGTTTCGTGACAGAACTATTGGAGCAGGTTAGCCAGTGGTTCTGGCTCAGGTTTCTTGCGAGGCCACGGTTAGGATGTCCTCTGGGGCCACAGTCTCCTGAAGGCTCACGGAGGCTGAGGGTCTCCTTCCAAGATGGCTGTCGGCAGGAGCCCCCAGTTTCTCTGCGCCCAAGTCTCTCCTCAGGGCTGCTTGAGTGTTCCCAGGACATGGCGATTTACTCCCTCAGAACAACTGACTTAAGAGATGGCAGGAGGAAACCCTGGTTTCCTTCTTTTTTTTTTTTAATTTTTGAGGTTATAGCTGGTTTACAGTGTTTCAGGTATACGACAAAGTGATTCAGATGTGTGTTTGTGTGCATGTGTGTGTATATATGTGTACATTATAAATGTGTATACTTATGAATATAAACACATATATTCTTTTTCAGATTCTTTTCCATTATAGGATATTAGCCCACCCCCACTTTCCTCTTTGGTAAACATAAGCTTGTTTTCTATGTCTGCGAGTCTATTTCTGTTTTGTAAATAAGTTCTTTTGTATCATTTTGTTAAGATTCCACAAGAAATGATATCATATGATATTTGTCTTTCTCTGTCTGACTTATTTCACTTAGGTATGATATCAGTAATCTCTAGGTCCATCCGTATTGATGCAAATGGCAATAATTCATTCTTTTTGTGGCTGAGTAGCATTTCATTTTATATACATACCATATCTTTTTTTTAAATCTCTTCATCTATCAGTGAGCGTTTATTTGTGTTCTTGTCACGGCTGTTGTAGATAGTTCTGCTGCGATCATTGGGGTGCATGTATCTTTTTGTTATTTATTTATTTGGCTGTGTCGGGTCTTAGTTGCAGCATGCAGCATCCTTGTTGGGTCATGCAGGATCTTTCCTCGTGGTACATAGGCTCCGGAGCGTGTGGGTTTGGTAGTTGTGGTGTGCAAGCTTAGTTGCTCTGTGGCTTGCGGGGTCTTAAGTTCCTCGACCAGGGATCAAAACCACATCCCTTGCACTGGAAGGTGGGTTCTTAACCACTGGGTCACCAGGGGAACCCCACATACATCTTTTTGAATTAGAATTTTCATCTTTTCCGGATATATACCCAGGAGTGGGATTGCTGGATTATAAGGTAGCTCTAGTTTTAGTCTTTTAAGGAAACTCCATACTGTTCTCTGTAGTGGCTCCACCAAATTATATTCCCACCCACAGTGTAGGAGGGGTCCCTTTTCTCCACACCCTCTCTAGCATTTATTATTCGTAGACTTTTTGATGATGACCATTCTGCCTGGTGTGAGGTGATAGCTCACTGCAGTTCTGATTTGCATTCCTCTAATGATTAGTGGTGTGGAACATTTTTGCATGTGCCTGTTGGCCATCTGTATGTTTTCTCTGGAGAAAGCCCTGGTTTCTGTTGTGACCTTCACAGACTATCACTTTTGTTACATTGTATCCATAGAAGTAACTCACTGCATTGAGCTCACACCCTTGGGGCAGGTAAAGCCCTGGTTTCTGTTGTGACCTTCACAGACTATCACTTTTGTTACATTGTATCCAAAGAAGTAACTCACTGCATTGAGCTCACACCCTTGGGGCAGGTAATTAGTCTCCACCCTGGGGCTTCCCTGGTGGCTCAGATGGTAAAGAGCCTGCCTACTTTCCCGGAGTCCCAGGTTTGATCCCTGGAATGGGAAGATTCCTCTGGATAAGGTAATGGCCACCCACTCTACTGTTCTTGCCTGGAGAATTCCATGGACAGAGCAGTCGGCTGGGCTGCTCTCCATGGGGTCGCAAAGAGTCAGACATGACTGAGTGACTTTCACTTTTGTGGAGAGATGACTGCCAAAGAATTGGGGAGCATATTTTAAAAGCTTCACAACAGCAATACCATAATTTATAACATACAGAGAGATTTTCCTTTCCTAGAATGTTGAGTAGCTCTCTGTCCTGGGGGGCTGGGACTGTAGAGTCTTGTCCTCAGGCAGACTTGTTTACCAAACTGAACAAGAGTCAGGTTGGCCATTACTAGGACCTTGCTGCCAGTTCTGTTAGGTGCCCCCTATCCTTGTTCATCTCTTCTGGACACACATTAATTACATGTATTAATTAGAAATTAATTCATGAAAACTAAATAAACATTCAGTTCCTTGTTTGCACTAGTCTATTACAAGAACTCAGTGGCCACATGTGGCCAGTGGCTGGCATATTGAACAGTGCATAGATAGAATATTTCAGAAAGTCCTGCTGGATCACTGGGCTAGAGAGAAAAACCTTTTGATTGTTTGCCCTATTTCAGTGGAAGCTCGGTCATGAAACCTTCATAGTCTCCGCTAAGTTATCCCCTGATGGTAAATACGTGGTCTTGGGCTTGGATGTGGATCATGGAATCTTTATAATAGACGCGAAAGACTCCACCACCGTGTCCCATATCAAAGGTGAGTTTGTGTAGGCTCCCTGCTCTGTTCTGTCTGTTATGATAACAGCCACTTGTCACTTGAGTGACAGTGACTTTATTGTTTTATTTGGTAAATCAGCAATACTGTGAACCATGTCATTAAAGATGGGACATTGATGGGTAAAAGTGAAGTGAAAGCCTCTCAGTCATGTCCGACTCTTTGTGACCCAGGCCAGAATACTGGAGTGGGTAGAACCCAAGTTCTCCAGGCCAGAATACTGGTGTGGGTAACCTTTCCTTTCTCCAGGGGATCTTCCCAAACTAGGGATAGAACCCAGGTCTCCTGCATTGTAGGTGGATTCTTTACCAACTAAGCTATCAGGAAAGCCCTGATGGATAAAAACATGGACAATTAAAATCAAGACTAGTTAAGGCTTTTCCGCTCAGTCTCGTGCTTATAATAAATGAAACATTGTTCTGCTCCAGCCTCACATGGACATTTAAAGCCCATCTTTTATTGAGTGAAGACCCAAGCTTGGCTTGCCTGGTGGCTCAGATGGTAGTCTGCCTGCACTGTAGGAGACCCAGGTTCGATCCCTGGGTTGGGAAGATCCCCTGGAGAAGGAACTGGCAACCCACTCCAGTATTCTTGCCTGGAAAATCCCATGGATGGAGGAGCCCAGCAGGCTACAGTCCATAGAGTCACAAAGAGTCAGACATGACTGAGCGACTTCACTTTCTTTCTTTCCAAGCTTCTTAACATTTTATGTGTATTTTCCCACATTCCTCATTCTTTACTGCTGAGTCACCAGGGAAGCCCATAAAAATATTAATCACTGATTATTAACAACACACATATTTATTCTAGTGTTTTATTATTAACAACACAAATATTTATTCTAGATGATTAGCAATTTTATTACTATCAATTGTCAGGTATAAAAAAAAATTCAGGTAATTAAAAAGACTAGAATGGCAACTACTGAAAAAACAGTCATCAAATGTCAATTTCCTGGTTGTGATCCTGTGCAATCATTGTGTAAGATGTTACCATTGGGGGAAACTGAGTGACAGGCATACAGGATCTCTCTGTAGGATTCCTTACAACTGCATGTGAGTTAACAGTTAACTGAGAAGAAAAAACAAAAGCATACATAATCATTGGAAAAAATTTAAAAGTGTATGAGCAGTGGGCTTCCCCAGTGGCTAAAGTGGTAAAAAATCTGCCTTTCAATGCGGGAGATGTGAGTTTGATCCCTGGTCAGGAAGATACCCTGGAGGAGGAAATGGCAACCCACTCCAGTACCTTGCCTGGAAAATCCCCATGGACAGAGTAGCCTGGTGGGCGATAGTCCATAGAGTCACAGAGTCAGACACGACTGTGATCGTGCCTGTCCTGTCTTCTCCCCGGTGGTGGTGGTGGTTTAGTCGTTAAATTGTGTCCGACTGTTGCGACCCCACGGACTGTAGCCCGCCAGGCTCCTCTGTCCATGAGATTCTCCAGGCAACAATACTGGAGTGCACTGCATTTTCTTCTCCAGGGAATCTTCCCTACCCAGGAATCGAACCTGGGTTTCCTGCATTGCAGGCAGATTCTTTACCGACTGAGCTACAAGGGAAGCCTGGAGGGACCAATTATTATGATTATTTTTAATTTAAAGAACTTTGCTTATAATTTATTTATTCTAGTCTTCCACAGTATTTCTTCTGATTTGAATTTTTATATCCCTCAAGTTCAATGGAAGAAGTGTGTTTAAAATTGTACTGTGAGATAGTATTTTCTTTCTTTTCTTTTTTTTTTTTCCACTGGAGTATACCTGCTTTACAATGCTGTGTTAGTTTCAGCTCTACAACAAAGTGAATCAGCTGTATGTTGACATATATCCCCTCTCTCTTGAGCCTCGCTCCCACCCCCCACATCTCACCCTGTTAGGTCATCCTAGAGCGCTGAGCAGCTTCCCACTATTTCACACACGGTAGTGTAGACATGTAAGTGCTGCTCTCCCGGTTCATTCCACCCTCCCCTTCCCCACTGTGTCCACAGTCCATTCTCTATGTCCATGTCTCTGTTCCTGTCCTGCAAATAGGTTCATCTGGGGAGGTACCTATCACTAACAGTACACTGCTGGGTGGTCTTCCTGTGAGTGTGTGTACGTGCAAACACACACATACCCAGTACTACTTCCCACATACATCTAATGTTTATTTTTATCACCATGGAACCATGATGTGTGTCCTGCCACACATCATGCATTTTCCCTTGATGTGTGACCTCGTACCTTCTCTTTCCTCACACTCTAAGCCCTGTCTGCACACTATGCTCCTTCTCGCTGTGTCCTCATGTCAAGCCTTGGCACACCCTGTTCCTTCTGCCTAGAGCTCTCTTCCTTTCCTGTTTCCCTCCATAACTTTTAGCGATCTCTCAGGGCTGGGCCAGGTTTGCTTTTGTTGGTTTGGAGCTGTGACATTTGCTGCAGGTTGTTGCCTGCTCAGAGGTGTCTGCCTGTGACCCCTGAGGGGGAAGGGGGCAGAGCTCAAGGCCTGGTATACAGCAGGCATTCAGGAAATGATTATGCAAGTGAGGAGGCCCTTCCTTGCGAAAACCAGAGTTGTGTTTCTATTATACTGTTGCTGTCTGCGGGGAGCAACCTCAGTGTCCCAGGGGCGTGTGGCCCAGAGTGCGGAAGGCGCGGTATCAAGTCACTTTCCCTGTGCCTCAGATCCTCACATGATGTCGCTCACCGCCTGCTGCTTTGACCCCGACAGTCAGAAGGTGGCCTCCGTCTCGTTTGACAGGAGCATCAAGATCTGGGACGTGACGTCACAGACCACGCTGCTCACCATCACCAAGTGAGGAGGCTGGGCAGCATGCTGCAACAGGGAGGTGGGCGGGATTCACACCCTCCTGGACTCCGCCTGTGCGCCTTCAGCTCCCTGGTGTGGACATGCGGCATCTCCAGCTGTGGTCCACTGCAGTGCTACAAGCAGGCTGGAGATGGAGAAGGGGAAGGGGACAGTCAAGCAAGGGGAAACCACTATAGTAAGTCCTCTACACGAACCTTCAAGTTGCGAGCTTTCAAGGAGGTGAACGTGTGAGTCAGCTCCTATATGCCAGCTGTCGTACTGTACTATTGTACTTTTCAAGGTTCTATAATATTAAATGTTTTTATTTTTTGTGCTTGTTTTTCTTGTACATATTATTTGCATGAAAAGTATTGTAAGACAGTACCATATAGCCGATTGTGTTAGTTGGGTACCTAGGTCAGGTTTGTTGGGCTTACAAACAAATTGGATTTACGAACGCACGCTCGGAACAGGAATTAATCCTATGTAGGGGACTTACTGTAGTTGTAGCCTGCGGGCTGGGACGGGTCTCAGATGCATTTGTTTCAGTGTGAGCCAACACTGGAAAACATTGTGCAGATTTGCCCGCTGCCTCCCCAAATGTGGGTTTCCAGCATCTCCTGCAACATGAGATCTGATCTTCCAAGGGCCCGCAAGGGTCACTCTGTCTGTGGCCACCAGCAGGTGTGTGGGCAGCCCTCCCAGTGGGGCCTGGAGTCATGACCTCGGAATGTGTCATCCTGCCCACTTGGCTCGGTTATGAGCCCTGCTGCCCTGGGCCAGGCTTTCCTGTGGGTTTCTGGCCAGGGCTTAACAGTGGGCAGGTTCCCATCCTGGGTGACCTTTGACTTTAGTCTCCTCACCTGCAAACTGAGCCCCGGTGAGGTCTGAAGGAGACAACAGACAGAAGTCCTTAGCCTAGGATGCATGGTGGCCACTCAGCATTTTCTGGAAATGTGTTTTTTAGCAAGAAAATATAGAGACGAGGATTCTCAGCGCTGCAGGACAGGGCTGGCTTCGTGGTGTGAAATTCTGAAGTCACACAGGGTCCCACACACAGGAGGGCTCATACTTGGCTTACTGCTCTGCTGCCAACGTCTTGAAATTCTTCACTTTAAAAAAATATTTTTATTTATTTATTTGACTGTGCCAGGTCTTAGTTGTGGCATGAGGGGTCTTTAGTTGTGGCATGGGAACTCTTATTTGCAGCAAATGGGATCCAGTTCCCTGACCAGGGATGGAACCTAGACCCCCTGCATTGAAAACTTGGAGTCTTAGCCACTGGACCACCAGGGAAGTCTCCAAATTCTTCATTTTTGAACAAAGGACCTCAAATGCTTTTATTTCAAAAATATGTGATTTAATTTTTGAAAATGTAAAACATGCAGCACAATACAAAACTTTGAAGGTATGAAAGAATACAGAGCGAAAAATTCTCTCTTAGCTGTCCCATAACCACTGTTTCCTGAGAAGCCATCACTTTTCCTCCTCCCTTCCTGCCTGTGGGCTGCCTTTCTCTCTTAACAGTTTTTCTGAGATATAATTCACATGCATCCTACAGATCACCATTTCATGTACATAATTCAGTGGTTTGGGGGATGTTATTATTATTTTTAATTGTCTTATTATATGTACAAAAATTTTAAGCTATTTTATTAGCATTAATTACATTTATAATATTGTATGCCCATCACCACTATTTCCAAAACTCTTTTATTACCCAAACAGAAACTCAGTACCCATTGAACAATAATTCCCCACTCCCTTCAATCCTAGTCCCTAGTAACCTAGACAGCATATTAAAAAGTAGAGATACCACTTTGTCGACAAAGACCCAGATGTTCAATGCTATGGTTTTTCCAGTAGTCATGTATGGATGTGAAAGTTGAACCATAAAGAAGGCTGAGTGCTGAAGAATTGATGCTTTTGAGTTGTGGTGCTGGAGAAGACTCTTGATAGTCCCTTGGACTACAGGGAGATCAAACCAGTCAATCCTAAAGGAAAGCAACCCTGAATATTCATTGAAAGGACTGTTGCTAAAGCTGAAGCTCCAATACTTTGGCCACCTGATGTGAAGCACTGACTCATTGGAAAAGACCCTGATGCTGGGAAAGATTGAGGGCAGGAGGAGAAGGTGGTAACAGAGGATAAGATGGTTAGATAACATCACTGGCGCACTGGATATGAATTTGAGCAACCTCTGGCAGAGGATAAGATGGTTAGATAGCATCACTGGCTCAGTGGAGATGAATTTGAGCAAACTCCAGGAGATAGTGGAGGACAGAGAAGCCTGGCATGCTGCAGTCCATAGGGTCAAAAAGAATTGGACATAATTTACTTGACTGAACAACAGCAACAAATTAACCTCTATTTTCTTCCTCTATGAATTTGCTTATTCTAGATATTTCATATGAATAGAAATCATACATTGTTTTTCCTTTTGTGTCTGGCTATTTCATTTAGCATAACGTTTTTAAGGTTCATCTAATACATGTTATGGCATGTGTTAGAATTTCATTCCTTTTAATGACTGAACAATATTCCACAAGTTGCTTCTGTCTTTTAGCTATTGTAAATAATGCTGCAGTCAACATTGGTGTACAAATATCTGTTCAAGTCCCTGCTTTTAGTTCTTTTGGCAATATACTAGGAGACGAATTTATGGATCATGTCATAATACTGTGTACAGCTTTTTGAGAAACTTGGAATTTGCATTTTAATTTTGCAGTGGACCTTGCAAATCATATAGCTGTTCTTTCTAGATAATTTTGAAAATCCATACTCTTAACTGATTTTGAAGCTTGCAAGGAGTAAGCATAAGTACTTTGTTATAATTTTTTAATGTTTTCAAAGGTAATTTAGAAAATTCAAGAGAAGGAAGATCTATTGTACATACCCATGCTTTTGCTGACCATGTTCTGTCTTCTGATGTTCCAAGTTTTCCTCTTTCACCATTTTCTGTTTAGAAAAATTCCCTTTAGCCATTCTTACAGAGTAGTTTTGAGAACAACAAGTTCTCTTAAGTTTTCCTTCATCTGAAAATGTCTTGATCCTCCCGTAATTCCTGCAGGATATTTTTGATGGATATAGAAATCTGTATTGACGGTTGTTTTCTTTCCTCCTCTGAACGTTATCATGTCACTTTTTTTTCTGGCGTCCATGGTTTCTGATGAGGAATCCACTGTCATTCAAATTGTTCTTCCCCTATAAGTAAGGGGTTGTTTCTGTTTTGCTACTTTAAAGATTTTTTCTCTGTTCCTACTTTTCAAAAGTAGAATTATAATGTGTCTGAAAATAGATTTCTTTGAGTTTGTCCCACTTGGGATTCACTCAGCTTTTTGAGTCTGTTCTTTGCCAAATTTGGTAAATTTCCAGACATAATTTCTTTGATTATTTTTTCAGCTCTATCTTATTTCTCCTTTTCTTCTGAGATGCTGATGCCCCAAATGTTAGATATCTCATCATATTCTCATAGGTTCCTAAGGCTCTCTTTGTTCTTTTTCGGTCTATTTTTTGGATTGGTTAATTTATAGTGCCTGTCTTCATATTTACTGATTATTTCCTATATCATCTCTATTAAGTTTTATTTTTTAGTTGTTGTTATTGTATTTTTCAGTTCTAAAATTTCCATTTGGTCATTCTCTATATCTTCTACTTGCTGAAGCTTTCAATCTTTATGGTTATTTTAAACACAATTATGATTGTCAATTTTTAAATAATTTTTATAATTTTTTTATAATTGTTATGCACGCATGCTGGGTCACTTCAGTTGTGTCCGACTCTTTGTGACCTTATGTAGGCTCCTCTGTCCATGGGGGTTCTCCAGGCAAGAATACTGGGTGGGTTGCCATTTCCTTCTCCAGGGGATCTTCCTGACCCAGGGATTGAACCCGTGTCTCCTGTGGTTCCTGTAGTGCAGGCGGATTCTTTACCACTGAGCCCCTGGGAAAGCCCTAGAGCATTTTTATGATGGCTGCTTAAAAATTTTTGTCAGATAATTCTAACGTCTGTATTATCTAGGTATTGGCACCTGTTGACTCTGTCTCTCATTCTCGTTGAGATTTTCCTGGCTCTTACTTAGCATGATGAGTGAATTTCTGTTTCATCTTGGATATTTTGAGTATTATGAGACTCTTGCTGCTGCTGCTGCTAAGTCGCTTCAGTCGTGTCCGACTCTGTGTGGCCCCATAGACGGCAGCCCACCAGGCTCCCTCGTCCCTGGGATTCTCCAGGAGAGAACACTGGAGTGGGTTGCCATTTCCTTCTCCAATGCATGAAAGTGAAAAGTGAAAGAAGTCGCTCAGTCGTGTCTGACTCTCTGCGACCCCATGAATTGCAGCCTACCAGGCTCCTCCGTCCATGGGATTTTCCAGGCAAGAGTACTAGAGTGGGTTGCCGTTGCCTTTGTTATTTAAATCTTCTGTTTTGGCAGGCTACCTCATTAGAGCCTGGCAAGAGTGGCAGTCTAGACTCCCAATCAGCCTTTGCTGAAAGTGCTGGGGATGGGATTGCAGTTTTCCCTAAGATTTTTGACTGGAGTAAGGCAGGTATTGTCTAAAGGTTTTCTGTCTTACTAGGTTATCTCTTTGGCTAGGAAGAACGGGGTTTTCTTGGGAGCCTTTTATCCAGTCCCCATTGTTTTGGGGCTTGCAGCTTCCCCAGTGCTCAGTTCAGGATAGAAGAAGCAAAAAGAAAATTGTAGGTACTCAACAGCATGCCATCCTTGGGTCATAAGATCCTTAGCTAGTCTGCCTTCTCTTCTCCACTGTTCACAGTTTTCTATTTGCTCTATAAATGCCCAGGGCTCTTAGCTGTGCTTAACAGGAGGAATGGGGAGCAGTGCATTGACTCCATCTTGTCCAGAACTGCAAGTGCAGCCCAAACACTTTCCCCAAAATTTTGTATTAAGTAAAATGGTCTTTTATGATACGTGGAACTTATCTGAAATGAGAGTCGCATCCCGGAGTAGATACCCTTGGTTTAAACCTCAGTGACAGTTTCTGGCTTCAGAGGAGGGCTTGCTATTTACTTTCAGTGAATGCTGGGATGGTTCTTACCCTACCAGGCACTGGGACTTGGACATTTTACGCCTGGATACCCCTGAGAAGCTGAGATTTCTTCTCCTTTGATCCTACTTGGTTTGTACACTTCAAAGAACCAATACAGAGTCTAAAACTCTGACTTGGGTGCTAGAAAACAATTTATTCAACCTTTTCTTCAGTTAGATGAATTGATATTATAATCTAGGCTACTCAGAGATGCTCAATTTTGTTTACAGTTTTGCTTGAAAACCCTATTTGTTACAGTAGATGAGAATCATAGGGAAAATACTTTGAGGATCATGAAACAAAACAAAACAAAAAGCAGAATTCTGACAATTTTTTTCCCTAAAAAATAAGATAGTTTGGGCTTCCCTAGTGGCTCAGTGGTAAAGAATCCACCTGCCAATGCAGAGGCCATGGATATGGTCTCTGATCCCAGAAGATTCCACATGCTGTGGAGCAACTAAGCCTGTGTGCCACAGCTATTGAGCTTGTACTCTAGAGCCCAGAAACCACAACTGTTGAGCCTGCATACCACAGCTTCTGAAACCCACTCACCTAGAGCCCATTCTCTGCAACAGGAGAAGCCACTGCAGTAAGTCCTCACACCACAACTAGAGAGTAGCCCCCTCTCGCCACAACTAGAGAAAGCCCATGAAGCAACAAAGACCCAACACAGCCAAAAGTAAATACATAAAATTTAAAAAGACATTTAAAAATTGAGAATAAATAGCCAAAACTTTATTCATCAAATGCCCAACATTAAAATATGCTTTAGTGGCACTGAAGACAGATAAGGAGAGAGGGAGAGGGGAAAACAGAGCACTTGGTGTGAGGAGAAGTACGGGGAGTGAGTGAGAGAAGGGTGGGGAAGATGGGGGGGAAGGAGCCATGCCCCCCTGTCTGGGAGAGAAAGGAGGGGAAGGGGGGAGCAGAGGAGACCCACCTTAAACCTGAAAAGCTATTAGTCCATTAACTATCACTGACAATGTTTCCACCTGCTCTTTTTTCTGAAGCTTCAAGCAGCTCTGAATAGGGTGGTGGTTCTCAGCCAGGGTCAATTTTGTACCCCCGTGGACATTTGGCAGTGTCTGGGGGACATTCTTCACAATTGTGGGTGGAGGCTACCAGCATGTGCTAAGGAGTGCCCAGGGATGTTGCTAAACATCCTAAAATGCATAGGACAACCCCCTATCACAAAGAATTATCCAGCCAAAAAGGTCAATATTGCCATTACTTGGACCTCCTGGAATAGTGTAACATAGTTAGATTAATTAATATTTGGATCATAGTAGGCAGTGATCAAAAAAGTAATATCCATTAGGTCACAAGGCATCAGCCCCAATGCCCACTCCACTCGCCTCCACTCTAAATACATCTCCAGATTCTCCAGGAGTGACATGCTAATGTGTGCACCCTCTCATATGTGTTGCAGGGCACATAACAATGCCATCTCAAACTGTTGTTTCACCTTCAGTGGCCATTTCCTGTGTACAAGCTCCTGGGATAAAACCTTGAAAATATGGAATGTCCATACTGGGGAGTTTCGAAACCGTGGAGCCTGTGTGACTCTGATGCAGGGCCATGAAGGTTGCGTGAGCTCCTGCCACTTTGCCAGAGACAGTGAGTAATTAACACAGGGAAGGATTCCACACCGTGGGACTGCTGGGGCCAAGCTCCTCATGTTCCATTCACACGGACCCTCCTTAGTACAGAGAGGCTTTCCAATGATGCCCACAGCGAGGGTGGATTTATTTTCCTCAAGAACCAAGAGACAGATCCATATGCATAAGTTTGCAAGTGACAGACACTCAGCTTGATGTAGCCAAGGCAACACAGTAAATCTATTAAGTTCTGTAATGAGCGAGTCCAAGAGCTGATCTCCCTTCAGGAGTAGCTGGATCCAGACACTCAGACAATGCTCTCAGGTAGCCAACTCTTCCACTCTGCCCCACCCCCCATCCCAGCTCAGTTTCTCTTTTGTATTGACCTTTCTCCTCAGAGAGGCAAAGATGGCCTCTGGTGGTCTAGATCAACAATGGTTCTGGCTACTGACAGTCCTAGAGGAAGAGAGACCCTCTTTCTGATGGCACCCACACAAGTCCCAGGGAAGACTCCCATTGGTTCAGCTAGGGACACATGCCCATCTGAGAACCCGCCCCTTTCACAGGGACTGGAAGTCTCTGATTGGCCAGGCCTGGAGACTTGCCCATCCTTGGAGTTTGCCTTCTGAACCAGAGGCACGGAGAATAGGTGAGGGGTGTTTCCCCATGGGACATTGAGGAGCCGTTTCCAGATAAAGAGGCATAGATGTGAGCAGGAACAATGACAGGAAACAGCCAGGGGCAATTGGCTTCAGTGAGGGCCATGACTGTTCCTGACATCCAGGAGCCAAAATGTTGTACTCCCCAATCCTTGTGGGGAGTGGGGCTTGCTCTTCGTGACAGGGGCTGGGGAGGGGGCTGCTACCCAACCAATACACACATAGGGCCTGACTTGAGGAATGTTTCCTTCTTCAGAAGTAGCATCTCTGTAAGTCAGACCCTGCTATGAGGTATCCCACCAGCTTCTGTCTTTGGCTTTCTATTTAGGTTTCAGAGTTGTGTATAGTCAATCATCACTTATTTGCAGATTCTGTATTCGTGAAGTTGCCTACTGGGTAAAATTTATTTGTGACCCTAAAATCAATACTTATGGCACTTTTGCAGCCATCCATGGCTACATGCAGAGCAGCGACAAGTTTGCCATATGCATGTGTTCCCAACTGAGATTGAATGAGGTGACCCTCTGCCTTCTTTTAGTTCTCTTATCATAAGGTGCCTTTTTTGTGATCTATTTAGTTCCACCTTTTTCCCCCCCCATTTTGTGCTTTTTGTTTAAGATTTTGCTGTTTAAAGAGGCCCCCAAACATAGTGCTGTAGTACTGCCCAGGATCCTAACTGTGTGAAGCCCGTGATGTGCTTTACAGGGAAATACAAGTTAGATAAGCTTTGTTCAGGAACAAGTTATAATGCCAGTGGCCGTGGATTCAATGTTAACAAATAAGCAGTATGTGTTAAATAAGGCATCTTTAAACAGATCAGACAGAAAACAGAGTTGTTAAGTATTGATTGGCTGATGAAAATGTTGTGACCAGAGGCTCACAGGAACTTAACCCCACATTTTACCTATGGCCAGTCATTCATTGAGTGTTTGAGATGACTTTGTAGAGCATAACTACCATGAACATTGAGAAACAGTGAAAGTGTTAGTTGCTCAGTCATGTCCAGCTCTTTTTGACCCTATGGACTGTATCCCACCAGGCTCCTCTGTCCATGGGGTTTTCCAGGCAAGAATACTGGAGTGGGTTGCCATTCCTTTCTCCAGAGGATCTTCCCAACCCGGGAATCGGACCTGGGTCTTCTGCATTACAGGTAGACTCTTTACCATCTGAGCCACCAAGGAAGCCCAACTCAGTTGATTGGGGGCTGTTGAGTCACACCAGGAAGAGGGTTGAGTGTCCTCGGCCACAGTGGCACCTCACAGATGCATCCTCAGCCTGCTTTCGCCTCACCAGAGGAGGAAGCGATTGGCTGAGGAAGGTTACCCCCTGAGATGCCTTCATTTGTGTTCCAGCCTCTTTTCTCGTGTCTGGAGGGTTCGACAAGACCGTGGCTATTTGGGATGTAGAAGAAGGCTACCGGAAGCTCTCCTTGAAGGTACCAATGCCAGTATCAGATAGAGGATCTGAGCATCAGTCTTTTTAAAAAAAATATGTTTATTTTATTTGTTTGTTTGACTGTGCTAGGTCTTAGTTGTAGCATGTGGGATCATTTTTTCAGTTGCAGCATGCTGGATCTTTGGGCTTCCCAGGTGGCACAGTGGTAGAGAATTCGCCTGTCAGTGCAGGATACATGGGTTTGATCCCTGAGTTGGGAAGATCCCCTGGAGAAGGAAATGGCAACCCACTCCAGTATTCTTACCTGGAAAATTCCATGGACAGAGGGGCCTGGCGGGCTACAATCCATGGGATCACGAAAGAGTCAGACACGACTCAGCACATACAAGGAACTAATAAGTACGCTGGATCTTTAGTTGTGACATGTGGGATCTAGTTCCCTGACCAGAGATTAAACTGGGTCCCCAGCACAGGGAATGTGGAGTCTTAACCACTGGACCACCGGGGAAGTCCTTGAGCTTCATTCTTTAGCCATTTCATATTGGGTGCTGGGGATACAACAGTGAGACAGACCTAAATATTCCCAATGGAACTGACACCTCTGTGGAGGATGACAGACAAGAAAAACAACAAACACATCCTTAATAGTGATGAGCAACACAGAGAACCCACTACAGGGTGATGTAATAGATTCCAGGGATTAATCCATAGTGGGTAGGCCAGGAGAGCTTCTCGGAGAAGGTGGCATTTGAGCTGAGAACTGGAGTGCAAGGAAAGACTGGATGAGTGAGGATCTTGGGAAAAGGCATTCCAGGAAAATGGAGCAGTAAAGGCAAAAACTCTGAGTAGGGGCCGTGTCTGCAAACAGCAGGAATCCCCATACAGAGGAATGAATGTCATCATGAGGCACGCACAGACAGCTGTGGGCTCCAGAATGGCAGGTGTCAACTGGGTGCTTTTGGCTGCAAGTTAGAGGAGACTCAACTCCAAGTGGCTTTGTGATACGGAGATGGATTATCCAGCACAGCGAGAATCCAGAGGGTAGGCAGTTCCAGAACTGGTGCCTCTGTTCCAGCTGCCCCCATGCCAACATTTTTGCACACCCCTTGGACTTGTGATCTCATGGTCACCTTTGGCTGTGAATGCAGGAGACTCCCAGGGCTGTTCTGTGTCCCCCTCTTCTCTGTGGGTTTGGAGAGGCCAGGGGAACTTACATCATAGCACATAAATGTTCAACCTCACTGTGGTTAAAAAGTCCCTTTGTGCTCCCATCAGGTCATTTTACTCTCCTTTTCCTCTTCTCTCCTCTCCCTATTATTCCACCCTCAAATTCCTGTCCTGTTGTTAAATGCACAGCAGTTTAACCTAACTCTTACTTCTTTTCTTCTTACCATACCTCACCATCCACCTCTTTCCATTTGGGAAAGACCAAAGAATGAAAAAGATGCTGACACGGAGCTCCAACGTCATTAAGTGTCTGAACCAGCAAGTATTTATCTCCTCTAAACTCCATTTACTGGAGGAAATTAACCCCATGTACTTAAGTCACAGTGGGTAGATTTGCAGTTACTTGAAGCCAAATGCTCCCTTAGCAACAGGACCACTGAGTTATATTTCCTAGAACAAAGAAAGCAGACAAAAAAACTGCAAAATGTGCTCTGTGACCAGCTGGGAATATAATTTTTTTTCCCATTGTGTTAAGCACCAGAGTCCTATTTTTAAAAACACATATGGTGCTGTGAGATACACATGAATCCCAAACCTTTACACTTTGTACTCCACCTTAAATGTCATGGGTGAAACCAGGGACACACAAAAGCAAGAAATGTTGAATTCTTGACTTTGTTTTTCAGTTCTTGTTGTTCTTTCAAAGGTTTTTTTTTTTTTTTCCCTCTAGATCCTCTTAAAACTCTACTTTTCTTTAGGGCCATAATGACTGGGTGATGGATGTTTCCGTTAGCAACAACAAGAAATGGATCCTCTCTGCTTCAAAGGTAAAGGTGGTCAACCTCTGAGTGACTTAAAATCTCTATCACGTTTGTGAGAATTGTTGTTAGCAGAAGTGTATTGTCAAGTAAGATTCCTGAGCGTTTCAGTCTGAAAGCCACACCTGGCCAGGCTGTCCCCATCCAAGGAGCTGCCTGAAAATGTGGAAACTGGGTCTTTCCATTTGCTCAAGTGAGAAGTTGCCAGGTATTTCTTTGCACCATCGTTATTTGAACTTTGTTGGAGCAAGAGGCTGTTCAGACTGGCAAATGATGGAGCCAGCTGGGGGCTTTGGAGGGAAAGGGGTCAGCTTGTGGACAAGCAGACCACTCTGAGGTTCCAGGAGTGTCTTCCCTCTCTACTGTCTGTATTCTTTGATTCCCATGCCAAGGGCACATAATGGCTAGCCTGGGACATCCTGAGGGCTGTCCTCCGTGTATGAGCATCAGAGAAGTAGGGTCCCACCTTGTCCCCCAACCTTAATTAGAATCATCTCATTTTCTAGACTGGGGGTTTCTAAATGTATAAAAATGTGGACAAGACCCTGCCTGCCATGATCAACTTGTTAGAGAGCCAGTGCAGGATACTGCAACACCTGACCAAAAAAAAAAAAAAGAACAATAACATAATACATAATAAAAATTATATGCCAATGTGTTGTTACTTTAGCATAAAAATATGAAAAATGATTATGTCAGTTATATCTCAATAAAGCTAGAAAAAGTAAAAATACAAGCAAAGTTCAAAAAAGAGTATTTATTTAAAAATTTATTTACTTGTCTGTCACATAAGTACAATTATTTAAACAAAATAACACTAAAACTGTAACAGTATTATAGTAACCAATAATAGGATAATTAAGCAAATATGGTTAAGAAAAATATGCTTTGTAATATTTCTTTCTGTCCTTTGATACAGCAATTTATTTTGACTTTAAAAAAAGATTTTATTGGTTATTTTAAAAAAGTTTTTTTTATGTGGATCATTTAAAAAATCTTCATTGAATTTGTTACAATATTATTTCTGTATTATGTTTTGGTATTTTTGGCTGCAAGGCATATGGGATCTTAGCTTCCCTGACCTGGGATCAAACCCACACTCCTTGCATTGGAAGGCAAAGTCTTAACCACTGGACCACCAGGGAAGCTCCTTTATTGATTAAGTTTTATAGGCTATATTATTGTACATTCTTAAGATATATAAATGTAAAACTTTTTAAAAATACAATAAGATTGGTTAGACAATACTTTATGTATGTATCTTTTCCAGCTTTACTGAGATGTAATTGACATGTAACACCGTGTCAGGTTAGGAGGTACCAGGTGTGATTTGATACACACATATATTGCAAATGCTTGCCACCATTTGTGCTGTGCTGAGTCGCTTGGATCGTGTCCCACTCTTTGCGAACCTGTGGGGTGTAGCCCACCAGGCTCCTCTGTCCATGGGATTCTCCAGGCAAGAATACGGGAGCGGATGGCCATACCTTCCTGCAGGGGATCTTCCCGACCCAGGTATCAAACCCAGTCTCCTTGCATTGCAGGCAGACTCTTTACCGCCGAGCCAGCGGGGAAGCCCAGTTGTTCGTTGCTCGGTTGTGTCTGACTGTTTGCAAGTCCACAGACTGTAGTCTGCCAGGTTCCTCCTCCATCCATGGAAGTCTCCAGACAAGAATACTGGAGTGGGTAGCCTTTTCCTTCTCCGGGAGATCTTCCCAACCCCAGGATCAAACCCCGGTCTCCTTGTTTTGCAGGCAGATTCTCTACTGTTGGAACCACGGGGAAGCCCGCTTACCACCATAGCCTGAGCTCCACCATGTCATATAATTAGCATTTCTACTTTTGTAACAAGAACATTTAAGATCTGCTTTGTTAGCAAATTTCAAATATATTATACAGGATTATTATCTGTAATCACCATGCTGTACATTAGAGCCCCAGAACTTGTTGATCTTATAATTGGAAGTTTGTATCCTTTGACCCAAATATCTCTCCATTTCCCTCCTGCCCCCGCCCAGCCTCTGGTAACCACTACTCTACTTTCTGTTTTTGTAAATTTCTTTCGTATTTTTTTTTAAGATTCCACATATAATTGGGGTCACACAGTACTTGTCTTTTTCTGTCTGACTTATTTCATTTAGCATAATGCCCTCAACGTTCATCCTTGTCACAAATGGTAGAATTTCCTTATTTCTCATGGCTCAGAGGTTAAAGTGTCTGCCTGCAATGCAGGAGACCTGGGTTCGATCCCTGGGAAGGGAAGATCCCCTGGAGAAGGAAATGGCAACCCACTCCAGTATTCTTGCCTGGAGAATCCCACGGACGGAGGAGACTGGTGGGCTACAGTCCACGGGGTCGCAAAGAGTCAGACACGACTGAGCGACTTAACTCAATAATATCCTATATACACATACACACACACACACATATGCATATTACATCTGCTTTATCCATTCATTCACTGTTGAATATTTAGGTTGTTTTCATACCTTGGTTATTATGAGTAATGCTGCAATGAACATGGGGCTGCAGATATCTCTTTGAGATCCTGTTTTTATTTCCTCTGGATATAAACCCAGAAGAGGAATTCCTGGGTCATGTGATAATTCCATTCTCAATTTTATTTGAGGCTCCTCCAATACTTTTTTCCATAGTGCCTATACCAATTTACATTCCAGCCTATAGTTCGCAACAGTTCCCTTGTCTCCATGTTCTTACCAACACTTAACTTTTTGATAATAGCCATTCTAACAGTAAGGTGATATCTCATTGTGGTTTTGATTTACATTTCCTTAATAATTAGTGATGCTGAGCACATTTTCATGTACCTGTTGGTCATTTGTATGTCTTTTTAGGAAAATTGCTTATTCAGTTTCTCTTTTATAGATGTTGTTGTTATTGAATTCTGTGAGTTTTTTTAAAAGTTTTGAATATAAATATTTTCTCTTTATGGTTTCAGGTCTTATGTTTAAATCTTTAATTCATATGAGTTAATTTTTTCTGAGTTGTATAGACAGGGATCCAATTTCATTCGTCTCTTCTCTTTGTGGTTATCTAGTTCTCCCAGCATTGCTTTTTTAAAAAATCATTTTCTTTTTAAGAATTTATTTATTTGTAAATTAAAGGATAATTGCTTTACAAAATTTTGTTTTCTGTCAAACCTCAACATGAATCAGCCATAGGTGTACATATGTCCCCTCCCTCTTGAACCTCCCTCCCACCTCCCTCCCCATCCCACCCCTCTAGGTTGATGCAGAGCCCCAGTTTGAGTTTCCTGAGACAAACAGCAAATTCCCCTTGGCTATCTATTTTACATATGGTAATGTAAGTTTCCCTGTTACTCTTTCCATACATCTCACCCTCGCCTCCCCTCTCCCCATGTCCGTAGGTCTGTTCTCTATGTCTGTCTCTCCGTTGCTGCCCTGCAAATAAATTCTTTGATACCATCTTTCTAGATTCTGTAGATATGCATTAGTATACAATATTTATCTTTCTCTTTTTGACTTACTTCACTCTGTATAACAGGCTCCAGGTTCACGCACCTCATTAGAACTGACTCAAATGCGTTCCTTTTTATGGCTGAGTAATATTCCATTGTGTATATGTACCACAATTTCTTTATCCATTCATCTATCAATGGACATCTAGGTTGCTTCCATGTTCTAGCTATTGTAAATAGTGCTGCAGTGAACAATGGGATACATGTGTCCTTTTCAATTTTGGTTTCCTCAGGGTATATGCCTAGGAGTGGGATTCCCAGCATTACTTTTGAAGAAACTAATCTTTACTCATTGAGTATTCTTGGTTTCCTCATCAAATTATTCACTGTATAAGTGAGAGTTTATTTCTGGGCTCTGTTTTTATGCTAGTACCATATTGTTTTGGAGAAGGAAATAGCAGCCCACTCCAGTATTCTTGCCTGGAGAATTCCGTGGACAGAGGGACCTGACAGGCTACAGTCCATGGGGTTGCAAAGAGTCGGACACAACTGAGCGACTAACACACACCGTATTGTTTTGGCTACTATGTTGTTGTTATTCAGTCACTCAGTCGTGTCTGACTTGTTGCAACCCCATGACTACAGCACACCAGGCCTCCCTGTCTTTCACTATCTCCCAGAGCTGCTCAAACTTATGTCCATTGAGTCAGTGATGCCATCCAACCATCTCATCCTCTGTTAACCCCTTCTCCTCCTGCCCTCAATCTTCCTCAGCATCAGGGTCTTTTCTAATGAGTCGGCTCTTCGCATCAGGTGGCCAAAGGACTGGAGCTTCAGCTTCAGCATCAGTCCTTCCAATGAATATTCAGGGTTGATTTCCTTTAGGATTAACTTGTCTCATACTTAAAATATATGATTTTATGGTAGGCTAACATTTTAACATCCTTTCTATGACCAGCAATGATAATAGCCATCTTGTAGGCATATGTTTAAGGATGATAACTTCTTCCATTTCTGTAAAACCACTGTTTTTGTTAGTATTAAGTGCTTCTGCACATTTTGAGAAAGTTGAAAAATGACTAAAAAATACTTTGCTTGGGAGAGGCCCAACACCACAGGTAAGCAAATCAGATTCCTTTGTAGGATGTGCAGGCCCTTCAACTGGTAGGATACTTTCATTTATTTTGCTAAGTTAATAGATGAAATGGAATTTCCCAAAATTCATATTTTGGGAATTTGTAGGAATATGTACATGTCTGAGGAATATGTAGATAGATGAGCAGCGTCTAGTTTGTATTTGTGTAAGATGTCAACATGTTTCTGTTTTATATTTTCTACAGTTTCATTAAAATCTTTATAGAAATGAAGATGATATGAAACCCTACCTTTTGAATCAAAGTGTCTAAGAGCTAGGGGGAGCTTTTCCATTGTTGTCATTGTCATGGCTGGACAAATCACTCAATATATTGCAGACCAGAGGTCCCTAACCTTTTTGGCACCAGGGACTGGTTTCATGGAAGACAATCTTTCCATGGACTGGAGCAGGGGATGGTTTCAGGGTGATTCAAGCATATTACATTGATTGTGCACTTTATTTCTACTGTGATCTAGAATGAAATAATTATACAACTCACCATAATGCAGACCAGATCATCAGGCATTGGATTCTCATAAGGAGTGTGCAGCCTACATCCCTCGCCTATGCAGTTCACTGTAGGGTTTTTGTGCCTATGAGAATCTAAAGCCACCACTGATCTTACAGAAGATGGAGTTCAAGTGATGGGGAGCAACTGTAAATATAGATGAAGCTTCGCTGCCTGGCCTGCCACTCATCTCCTGCTATGGAGACCAGTTCCAACAGGCCATGGACCAGTACCATGGCCCAGGGTTTGGGGACCCCTGTTGTAGAGGGCATGATTGTTGATAAAATCTGACAGCTCTGCACTGTAAGGGCCAACATGTATGTCACCAAACTTTCTCCTTTTGTTTTCTCACAGGATATTTACTTGCAAGTGCAGAATCAGAAAATGTAACATGACTTAGTGTGCTATAGTAAATCACCACGGACTTCACCGCTTAACATACATTTAATATCTGAGAGTTCTGTAAGATAGAAGTATGACAAGTTCTCACTGGGATAAAATGAACATGTCAATAGGACTGTATTCCCAGGTGGAGGCACTAGGCAATAATCCACTTCTTTGCCCTTTCCAGCTTCTAGAAGCCAGTCACATTCCCTGGTTTGTGGCCCCTTCTTCCCATCCTCAAAGTCAGCAACATTGTATCTCTCTGTGCCTTTCTTCTGTTGTGACTTATTCCTCTGATGAGAATTTCCAGTTTTAGAAAACTTTGTGGTTATTTTGGGCCCATATGGATAACCCAGAATAATCTCCCTATTTTAAGATCATCTGCTTAGCACCTTTAATTCCCTCTGCAGCCTTAATTCCCCACTGTCATGAAATCTAACGGATTCCCAGGTTTGGGGGATTAAGATGTGGACTCCTTTGGGAGCGGGAGTAGGGTTGGGGGAGATCACATTATTTTGCTGACCACATTCAATTTCATAATCAAAGGAATGATGAGACAATGGATCTGAGTGGTATTCCCAAATTAGTTCAGTGACCAGTGTTTTCTAAGGAGCATAGAACTCTTTTTTAAAAGTCGATTTTATTTTTTAGAGCAGTTTTAGGTTTATATAAAAATTGAGCAAATCATACAGAGTTATATTATAGCCCTACCCTTCAGTTGACAGTATTATTAATACCTTGTGTTAAGTGTGGTATACTTATCACCATTAATGAACCAATATTGATACATAATTATGAATTAACATCCATGGTTTAAGTTTCACACTTTATGTTGCATCCAGTCCAGTTCAGTTGCTCAGTCGTGTCTGACTCTTTGCGACCCCATGAACCGCAGCATGCCAGGCCTCCCTGTCCATCACCAACTCCTGGAGTACACCCAAACCCATGTCCATTGAGTCGGTGATGCCAGCCAATCATCTCATCCTCTGTTGTCCCCTTCTCCTCCTGCCCTCAATCTTTCCTAGCATTAGGGTCTTTTCCAATGAGTCAGTTCTTTGCATCAGGTGGCCAAAGTATTGGAGTTTCAGCTTCAACATCAGTCCTTCCAATGAACACCCAGGACTGATCTCCTTTAGCATGGACTGGTTGGATCTCCTTGCTGTACAAGGGACTCTCAGGAGTCTTCTCCAACACCACAGTTCAAAAGCATCAATTCTTCGGCACTCAGCTTTCTTCACCATCCAACTCTCACATCCATACATGACCACTGGAAAAACCATGAGTCCTAAAAACTCAAATCTTCTTATGCTATACCTGTTCACCCCTCCCCTTCTTCCCCAGAACCCCTGGCAACCATGGGCCTGTTTACTGGCTCCATATTTTTGCCTTTTGCATAATGTTATGTAGTTGGAATCATATAGTATGTAGCCTTTTCAGAGGTGGTTTCTTTCATTTAGAAATATGTATTAAGTCTCCTCATTTTGGTGGCTTGACAGCTGTCTTCTATTTTTTCTCCCTGAATAATACTCCATCACATAAATGAACTACAGTTCATTATTCTCTTATTCAGGGACATCTTGGTTGGTTCCACTCTTGGGGATGTGGGACTTCCAGTGCTAAGGCTAGGATAGTGCTAGACAAACTGGGACAGTTGGTCACCTTAACTCTGTCACTCTGCAGGTGGAAGTTCTCTTCATGTAACCTGGATGCCATGCACCTCCCTGGGTCATCCAAGCCTAATAAGCCCATTTTGTGACTGCTGGTTTCTTGTTTAACTTGTTTTAGGATAGGACCGTGAGGCTATGGAATATTGAAGAAATTGACCAAATTCCCTTGGTAATCGAGCACAAAAAGACCCGGGGCTTAACGGTGAAACAGGTTAGTATTGGGTAAAATGAAGCCAAATGAAGGCTTTCATTAGTTCTCTCTACAAATTAATTTATTTTTTGAACAAATTTCTTGGACAACTGGGGATAAAACTGTGAACAAACAGACTGAAATTTTTGCCCTGAGGGAGCTTACATTTCTAAAAGGGGAGATAAGCAATGAATAAAGAAACAAGAAATGTATGTAGTAAGTCACATGGTCATAGGTACTTTGGAGGAAAATAATAGGAAGGGAACTGGGAGGGCTGGTGGTGTGGCATTCTAAATGGGGGTCAGGAGAGGTCTCATTGAGAAGGTGACATTTGTTCAAAGACTTGGAAGGTGGGGAGGGAGTGAGCTGTGAGCTGTGAAGCTGTTTTAGGGGAAGAACATCCCAGCAGAGGGAACAGCCCATGTGGAGACCCTGAGGCAGGACTGAATCTGGTGCTGAAGAGTGGGAGGAGATGAGGCCCGAGGACATCCTGGAGGAATGGCTGGCACACAGCTGGACCCCGTGTGGGCCTCCTAAGCTCCGTCAGCAGAACCCTGGCCAGGTCCCGTTTCCCATGGATGGAACTCAAGTCCCAGTTCTCTAGTGGATGATCATGGTGGGCACGGCTGTTTCATCAGGTGTAGCCAGGACTTGCCCTGCGCAATGGAGGCCAGTCCCTGCTGGGGCCTTGCAGTGCAGGCACCTGGCTACCCCTTCCCAAAGCTGAGGAGTCCCTGTGGGCCCTTGTGAATCCTGGAATCCCCCAGGTTTGTCTCTGTTCAGAAGGTCACCCAGCTGGTAGCTACCGCTTCTGGGGATGGCTAATTGGCTGAGTGCTGAAGAATGAATGATTTTGAACTGTGGTGTTGGAGAAGACTCTGGAGAGTCCCTTGGACTGCAAGGAGATCCAACCAGTCCATCCTAAAGGAAATCAGTCCTGAAAATTCATTGGAAGGACTGATGCTGAAGCTGAAGCTCCAAGCCTTTGGCCACCTGATGCGAAGAGCCGACTCATTGGAAAAGACTCTGAGGCTGGGAAAGATTGAAGGCAGGAGGAGAAGGGGGAGACAGAGGATGAGATGGTTGGATGGCATCACTGACTCGATGGACATGAGTTTGAGCAAACTTGGGGAGATAGTGAAGGACAGGGAGGCCTGGCGTGCTGCAGTCCATGGGGTTGCAAAGAGTCAGACATGACTTAGAGATGGAACAACAGCAGCAGCAATTGGGGAGTGGCACTGGAGGCAGGGAGGTGATGGGTGGGTCCCCCATGGAACCGCATCTCTGTGGCCAGCTGATCCTCATGGTCTTTGCAGCCATGTTGGCCCTTAGGCCCTGGAAGCTGACTGGCCACAGAGCAGTGCTTGTGTCTCCACCTGCCACCGGGGCGGGATCCAGGGGCTGCCTCCTCTGAGCTCTGCTGTCCTGGGCTTGGGTTGTGGGGAATTATGCTATAGAATAAAGTAGGTAAAGGATCAAATACATTTCTTTCTTGTAAAAGGAAGGAAAGAAAGAAACCTACTTGAAGCTGTAGCAAAGATGAGCTTGCTGCATTTGACTTGCTATGAATCAATGTGAGAAATCCTGGAGGCCAGGTTTCCCAGAGGACCTACCCTGGGTGGGGTTTGCCCCGCCTCCCCTGCAGGCTTTGAGGCCCTAGAGAGGGCAAGGGTGGCAAAGCATAGGGGCTTGGAGAGCCAGGGTGGAGACCAGGCTGGTCTCGGGGTACCATGCTATGGTGGGAACCTCTGAGAGACCTCTGTTCAGGGCCCAAGAGCCCATCCCATGGTGCTGCTCACTTGTTGGTGGGAAAATGTGACAAGCGAGCTGTGCCACTGTACCCACTGTCCTCTGAGTGCTTCGGCCAGAAACAGGCTGAGACAGAGGAGGATGTTCAGCATCTTTATCATGTTGCAGCTTTGTTCAGAAGTCTTGCCTACTTGATGCTCAAAAGCTAGGTGTCCCCAGGATGTCAGGTAGTTGGGATACCCCTTGGCTCTGCAGTTTTGCTCTGCAGAGAGCAGAGGGCAATAGTTAGACACCCACCCCCAGTCCTTGCCATTGTCAAGTGGCTTTCCACTTCCCCCTCCCCCTCACCCACTGCTGGGACCCCACAGCAGGGGACATGAGTTGGCAGGACCTGTGTAGCTTTTGTGAGGGAAGAGAGGGGAAAGCCTGAGCTCATTCTCTCTCAGCGGCCTGCAGTTTCCATCCTTGTGGGCTTAGAGACCCCAGAGAGGACAGGCAGCGCTTGCCTCGGCCCGGCCCCAGGTGGTTGGATCAGGGGGAAGAATTCTAAACTGTATGCCTCCATCTCCTCTGATCAGTACCTCCTTTCTACTCTTTTAAACTATTTCATGTCAGTGCGAAGAATGTGACAGGCCTTTCTCCATCTATGAAAGCGACATCTTTTCTGAAACAGTCACCAAATGTGTGTTCTGCCGGATGAATGCGACAGACTTGTCAACAGAGGCCTCACAGTCATCAGAAGGGGAGGCCTCCCAGTCATCAGAAGGGGAGCCCTCACTGTCAAGGGAGAGCAGCCCAGATGAGGAAGGCTGATGGCCACAAGACCCTTTGGGTGACTTGAGCCCAGGTCATCTGTCACTTAGGCTTGGGGGCTCTGCGGAGACCTTTCTCTGGGGCCCCTCCCCAGTGGGTGGGCCCATCAGACTAAGGCAGGGGCCAGGCCAGGCTCTGGCTGGACTCCCACCACTGGTTGGCCTCCTCAGCTCCCCAGCACCTCGGGGATCCTTTTGTCTGTAGTTTTCATGCAGAATAAATCTAGATGCTTTTGGGAAACAGTGCGCGTGTGAATTCTAGAAACATTTTTGCTATTTCTATGTCCTGGTATTCATCCTGTCTCATTTTGGGAACATGTTCTGGTCTCTGGATTTGCCCTGTAAAGCAGTCATTGGGTGCTGGCACCAGCAACCCTTGAGGAAGGGTCTGTGGAATAAAGAGGAAGCTGTGTAGCCCCCTCTGTGGAAGGGACTGTACTGTGGCCCTGTGGATGCTCCCAGATGGTCACCTGCCCAGAGCTGGGGAAGGTCTGGTTAGGCAGGTAGGTGGAGGGCATCTCCATCACAGAATGTTGCTTGTTTTCCACCCCAGTGTCTTCAATTTCCAGAATGTCCATGCATGTGTACAGCCTCCTTCCTGCTTCCACAGCGTCCAATACAATGTAAATCAATTACTTCACAAAGAGCGAAGGTTTCAGGTAAACCAGAAGGGCCCTCTTTTCCATTTGGTATGGCTTACAGGATTCCCATCAGGTTTCCCTGGTGACTCAGATGGTAAAGCATCCGCCTGCAGTGCGGGAGACCTGGGTTTGATCCCTGGGTTGGGAAGATCCCCTGGAGGAGGGCATGGCGACCCTCTCCAGTATTCTTGCCTGGAGAATCCCATGGACAGAGGAGCCTGGCAGGCGGCATCCTGGCTACCCCCATGGGGTCACAAAGAGTCTGCTACAACTGAGCGACTAAGCACAGCACAGGATTTCCATCAAGTATCATTAGTATGCCCCTTGGTCTCTCTTAAAAACTTAGGTGCAGGACTGATTTACTTAATGTTAATTGACTGGCATCCTATAATTCTGTCCAAGAGCACCATGACCTGGTAGTCATTGTCTGGGCTGGCCCTTGTGCTTGTTGCTGCCCTCCTTCCTCTCAACTGGGGTGACTGCCCAGCTTCCGCAGACTGTTCAGTATTTATCCATTAATTTACAAGAATGATGATGGATGGTACACAGCAAAACTCCACTGAATGGCCTCCCCATAACTGGACTCTTTTTGGAAGAGAAGTCTTATCCCTTCTCCCCCACACGAAGACACTCAGAGATTATTTTTCCTCAATGCGGAGGAGGATGGACAGCCTGCATGTACCAACATTGTCCCCAGGGACGGACACTTAAGGTTGCTTCTCCTTTTTGACTATTACAGACAGTGCTGGAATGAACCTTCTTGTGTACATAGGTCTGCAGAGACTGACATTCCTCCTGTGGATGAAACTCTCCCACTGGAGAAATCTCTGGGTCAATGAATTAGCAGGTTTCGGAGTTGTTGCTGCTCAAAAGCCCTCTGAAAAGTGTTGGGACGAAGGGGCTGATGTGTCTGAGTGAGGAGCCCCAGAAGGCGTAAATAAGAAGCTTTGGTGGGCAGGGCTCTGCTTTTCTCTGGCAGCGGAATCCTCCCATGTATGGTGTTGATGCTCCAAGGGCGGCAGCCTAGGCCCCTTGAAGTTCTGGATCCTTCAGTGCTTGTTCAGGGTCCCCTCAGTGCCCCGGGATTCTTTCTGTGCTCAGGGCCCGCGGAAGAGGCCCAGTGGAACCTAGAGGTCTGGGGTCGACCGGCGGGCGAATGTGCCCCCAGAACTGGCGGCGCCCGAGATCACGGTGGCTAGCGTGCGGCTGAGGAGGGCAATCGGCTTCCCAGGCTGAGGGCGCCAGTGCCATGGCCCGACGCGTGGTCACCGTGAGACCACCGCCGGCTGCCGGCGGCCAGGCCGCGCTCGCGGGGCCGGGATCTCTGGAGCGGGAGGGGCTCGGCCTTGCCGGACAGCCTGGGGCTTCCCTGCACCAGTTATGGAGGGCCGGGGACCGGACCTTGCGCGAGCATCCCCTAAAGACGGGCCATCCGGGCTCCACGTAGGGGAGCAGATATCACAACACTGAGCTCACCGCCCCACTCAGCTCATGGTCAGAGCTTCCGGTTTCAGAGTACTCCGGGTCTAAGTTGCCAGAGACAGAGACTTCACACTGCGCACGCGTCACCCACAGGCATAGCTTGTGCGCATGCGCGCAGCATATGTAGTAAATACTGATGAGGAACAGATTCGCAAAGCAGAAACGCGGGTGGCGCCGTGGCTTAGTTGGTTAAAGCGCCTGTCTAGTAAACAGGAGATCCTGGGTTCGAATCCCAGCGGTGCCTCAACCGAGCGTCCCGGCTCTCTTTTTACCCACACTCAATTTTGCCACGCCCTCTGCCCGGTTCCTCCTCGCTTTGGGGGTGTGACAGGAGGCTTTCTTGTTGTTCAGTCGCTTAGTCGTGTCTGACCCTTTGCGACCCGTGGGGTGGCAGCACGCCAGGCTTTCCTGGACTTCTTTATCTCCGGGAGTTTGCTCAAACTCAGGTCCGTGGAGTCGGTGATGCCATCCAACCCTCTCATCCTCTGTCTCCTTTTCTACTGCCTTCAGTCTTTCCTAGCATCAGGGAAAAGAGCTTAATAAGCCATTTTAGTCACCTCCTGCCCGTGGCGCGGTGGGGCACTGGCCCTCCTCTGAGTCCCTAGTTTCTTGAGTGGCGGGGGATCACTGACGCGGGCTTCGGTGCCGAGGGGAAGCCCGCTGGAGGCGGCGCGGGACTTGCCTTTAGCCGTGGGAACACTCCGGGGTTGGAGACCTGCACAGGTTCCGCGGCGGCTGCGTGCGGGAGGCCGAGCCCTGGCGCTCCTCCGTCGATTTCTCCCTGCTGGGCGCCCCTCACACAGGCCTCCCGACTTACTCCCCTCTTCCCAGCCACACGATCCGGATCATCGTTCCCCAGACTGAAAGACGGGTTCGACGAGGTCATGGGAGGCCCACAGTCGCCGGGGAGAGCGGAGGATTGAACCCCGCCAGAGCGGCTCTCGGAGTGATGAAAGTATGACATTTCCAGGGAGGGAGCCCCGAATGGGACTCCCTGGGCCAAGCTTAGAGCCAGCTTCTCCGAGGTGCCCCCTGTGAGGCTGGATCCTAAGGCCCGGAGCTGCACAAGTAGATACATGATTGTGGGTTCTGACCCCGAGCAATTGTATCGGAGTCTCTGGCGGGGTCAGTGAGGCCTTGGAATGAAAAGAACAAGCTATCTGGGAATTCTCTTGTCAACCTCAACAATATTCCTGTTAGATACTTCAGGACAGTCCCGACGAGTTGCAGAAATCGCAGTTTATGGCATCAGCCTCTGTACCCAGATCACCTGCTCCAGAAGCTGCTCCTTTCTCGCCTTCTCCCATGGGTCTGACTGAGGGTGTGTGTGTGTGTGTGTGTGTGTGTGTGTGTGTGTTGGTCAGTTCTTGCCCTTTGCAGCTTGTTTGGTTTTGTTTGGTGTTGCAAAGGAAAACTTGCAGGAATACTTTGAGGCTTTGTATTTCTGATAGGAGAATCTTCCTAACCCAATTGGAGAAGACTTTACTGGTCATAGGGCTTGAGTCATTGTGGTGCTGCATTTTTTTTTTCCCCTGTCACATCTTTACTGCTAGTCTGAGGTATTCTGAGGCAGTTTTGAGCATTTGCCTATTAGATAGATAAGGGGAGTCCTTGGTTGGGGAGTGTGAATCTGGGTCTTAGGGAAAGTCAGCTGGAGAAAAGCATCTGTGAGCTGTCATCCCTGTGTGCTGGCTTACCTGGTTGCTCAGATGGTAAGGAATCCACCCGCAATGCAGGAGTCCTGGGTTTGATCCCTGGGTTGGGAAGACCCCCTGGAGAAGGGCATGGCAACCCACTCCAACATTCTCTTTTTCTTTTTTACATTAAAATTTTTTTTTAAATTGAAGGATAATTGCTGTACAGAATTTTGTTATTTCCTGTTAAACTTCAACATGAATCAGCCATAGGTATACATATGTCCCCTCCCTTTTGAACCTCCCTCCCATCCCCCTCCCCACCCCACCCCTCTAGGTTGATACAGAGCCCCTGTTAGAGTTTCCTGAGCCAGACAGCAAATTCCCCTTGGCTATCTATTTTACATATGATAATATAAGTTTCCATGTTACTCTTTCCATACATCTCACCCTGTCCTCCCCTCTCCCCATGTCCATATGTCTATTCTCTATGTCTGTTTCTCCATTGCTGCCCTGTAAATAAGTACTTCAGTACCATTTTTCTAGATTCCATATATATGCATTAGAATACAATATTTATCTTTCTCTTTTTGACTTACTTCACTCTGTATAATAGGCTCTAGGTTCATCCACCTCATTAGAACTGACTCAAATGCATTCCTTTTTATGGCTGAGTAATATTCCTTTGTATATATGTACCACAACTTCTTTATCCATTCATCTGTTGATGGACACCTAGGTTGCTTCCATGTTCTAGCTATTGTAAATAGTGCTGCAGTGAACAATGGGATACATGTGTCTTTTTCAATATTGGTTTCCTCAGGGTATATGCCTATGAGTGGGATTGCTGGGTCATATGGTGGTTTTATTCCTAGTTTTTTAAGGAATCTCCATACGGTCTTCCATAGTGGCTGTATCAATTTACATTCCTACCAACAGTGCAAGAGCATTTCCTTTTCTCCACACCCTCTCCAGCATTTATTTTTGAAGATGGCCATTCTGACTGGTGTGAGGTGATATCTCATTGTAGTTTTTACTTGCATTTCTCTAATAATGAGTGATGTGGAGCATCTTTTCATGTGCTTGTCAGCCATCTGTATGTCTTCTTTGGCAAAATGTCTGTTTAGGTCTTTTTCCTACTTTTTGATTTCCTACTTTTTGATTCAGTACCATTTTTTTTCCTACTTTTTGTTTTTCTGGTATTGAGTTGTATGAGCTGCTTGTATATTTTGGAAATTAATCCTTTGTCAGTTGTTTCTTTTGCTATTCTTTTCTCCCATTCTGAGGGTTGTCTCTTCACCTTGCTTATAGTTTCCTTTGCTGTGCAAAAGCTTTTAAGTTTAATCAGGTCCCACTTGTTTACTTTTGTTTTTATTTCTATTACTCTAGGAGGTGGGTCATACAGGATCTTGCTTTGATTTAGGTCATCAAGTGTTCTGCCTATGTTTTCCTCTAAGAGTTTTATAGTTTCTGGTCTTACATTTATGACTTTAATCCATTTTGAGTTTATTTTTGTGTATGGTGTAAGGAAGTGTTCTAATTTCATTCTTTTACGTGTGGCTGTCCAGTTTTCTCAGCACCATTTATTGAAGAGGCTGTCTTTGCCCCATTGTATATTCTTGCCTCCTTTGTCAAAAATAAGGTGCCCATAGGTGCATGGGTTTATTTCTGGGCTTTCTATCTTGTTCCATTGGTCTATATTTCTGTTTTTGTGACAATACCCACTCCAGTGTTCTTGACTGGATAATTCTATGGATGGAGGAGCCTGGCGGGCTACACAACCCATGGGGTCACAAAGAGTCGGACACGCCTGAGTGACTAAGCACACACAGCCTTGCCTGCAGCAGGTGACTCTGAAGATGTGCTATGGGTGAACACTCCTGGGCAGTGAGCAAAGCCAGAAAAGAGATTGAGGCCCAGGGTTGAGCCCAACCCTCCTTCTTTTCTTTTAAAAATGTCATGCTATTTCTGCTTGGGGACTTTCTACTTGCTATGCCCTGCACTTGGAATGCTATATCCTGGGTCTTTGGCAGAAATGGATCTTTCTCCTCTCTTGGCGGTCAATACGTGTATCACTTCTTTGGGAGGCCCCCTGTTACCATGCTTTGTACAGGTTCCTCTAGGTCAGCATCCCATACCTCATCTTGATTATTTCCTTATAACCTTTTCACAGTCTGAAATCATTTTGTCTCTTGTCCACTTCCTCAAAAAGCATTAAGCCTGGGCAGGTGGGCAGCCTCATATATCTGTCTACCTAATGATGCTTGGACCATGATAGGCATTTGTGGACACATGACTCTTTTTTTAAAATATATGTATTTGGCTGTGCTAGGTGTTAGTTTTGGCACGCAGGATCTTTGATCTTCATTATGGAAAGGGACATCTTTACTAGCAGCAGGCAAACTCTTAGTTGTGACAAGTGGGATCTGATTCCCTGACCAGGGATTGAACCTGGGTTTTCTGCATTGGGAGCATGGACTCTTAGCCAGTGGACTGCCAAGGAAGCCCCTGGACACATGACTTTTTAAAAATTGAACATATTATATTGATTGGATTATGCATTTGAGGAAATTTTTTTGGACAGTTAGTTCAAATACTGTAAGGCAGCAGTTTTCAAAATGTGGTTCCTGGAACCCTAGGGATCCCTAAGACTCTCTTAGGTGGTCGAATCTACTTTCATGATTTTATTGTTATGTCACTTTCTCACTGTGCTGACATTGTCATTGATGGGCTGCGATATGTCAGCACAGATGCAGGTAAATTCAAGGCAGTGGCACCGCAGGGCCCTAGTTATCATTATATTTATTCTTCTCTACTACACTTCCAGAATTCCCTGGTGGCTCAGATGGTAAAGATGTTTGTTTGTTTTACTCGCTCAGTCATATCCGACTCTTTGCTACCCCATGGACTATATATAGCAAAATCTCCTCTGTATGTGGAATTCTCCAGGCAAGAATACTGGAATGGGTTGCCATTTCCTTCTCCAGGTGGTAAAGAATCTGCCTGCAATTCGGGAGACCTGAGTTTGATCCCTGGGTCCGGAAGATTCCCTGGAGAAGGAAATGGCAACCCACTCCAGTATTCTTGCCTGGAAAATCCCATGGACAGAGGAACCTAGTGGGCTACAGTCCATGGGGTTGCAAAGAGTGGGACATGATTGGGCAACTTCACTTTGACTACACTTTCACAGAAAAAAAGCCAGTTTCCCTTAAGAATGTGCTTATGAAGCAGTAAGCATTATTAATTTTATTAAATCTTAACACAAGTACTTTAATATTTTGTGTGAGGAAATGGGAAGTAGGCAAAGAGCCCTTCTGCCAAGTATCATGGTTCAGTGGTTGTTTTGAGAAAAAGTACTTGTGTGATTGTTTATCAGGTGACAGGACAACTGTTTTCACAGAACACCATTTCCACTTGAAAAGATAACCGACAGGCAAACTATGCTTATTCACACTTGGGTATTTAATACACATCTTAAAAATGAATAAAGTGAACCTATCACTTCAAAGAAACCAACTGACAGTATTTGTTGCCAATGATAAAATGTGGATTTCTAAACCAAAACACAAGTTTCAGAAAAGTTGTATCTACCACCATGAGCTCAACAGTTTTCCAGTATTTTAAAACTTTCTGGGACTTCCCTGGTGGTCCAGTGGTTAAGAATCTGCCTTAGAACCTTGGTGGGGGTACTAGGTGTAGGATAAAAGAAGAATATCCACAATTTTCTGGAAAAAGCTATTAAAATACTCCTCCATTTTCCATCTACATATTGCTCTGAGGACATATTGTCTTCTATTTCAACCAAGATAGCATATCACAGCAGACTGAATGCAGGAATAGATATGACAATTCAGCTGCCTTCTGTTAAACCCAACATAAAAGAGATTTGCAAACTGTAAAACAATGCCATCCTTCTCACTCAGTTTTATTTTATTTTGTAAATAGTTTCATACAAAATGTTATTTAACTTGTAATTTTGTTACTTTGAAACAGTGTTTTAAAGTTATTATTAAAACTTGTTACTTTAAAACATTAATATTTATAAATTTTTCTCAATTTTAATTTCTAATATCTCAAATATTGATAAATATATTCCAAATAAAAACTTCTTTGGGATCCTCAGTAATTTTAAAGAGTACAAAGAGATCTCAAGGTAAAAAGAATTGAGAACCACTGTTTTAGTGAAAAAGCTTTCGGAGCCTTGAAGGATTTTAAGAGAGGTGGGATAAGAGAGAGTGTTGGGATATGTGTGAGGGGTTGCATGCGTTCCCTTAATAAAACAACTTTGAATTATGGTCACTGAGGATTGGAATGTTGTGACAGCATCATTTTCATTGACCAATGACTCCTTTGATAGTGTTGAGTGAATTATCTTGATGACAAAATTATGATTTAGGTAAAGTTTTGAAATCATATATGAAAGTTCAAATAAGAAATGTATAGACTGGAACTTCCGTGCTTGTTCAGTGGCTAAGACTACACACTCCAAATGCAGGGGGCCTGGGTTTGATCTCTGGTCAGGGAACTAGATCCCACATGCCACAGCTAAAGATCTAGCACAGTCAAATAAAGGAATAATAAATAAATATTAAAAAAGAAATGTATAGACCAAGATATATGTGAAGCAGTATAGTCTGTGTTGAGGAGGGCATGGCAACCCACTCCAGTATTCTTGCCTGGAGAATTCCCGTGGACAGAGGAGCCTGGCAGGCTACAGTCCATGAGGTCACAAAGAGTCGGACACAACTAAGCCGCTAAGCCCAGCACGTCAGCTGTGTTAATGGGTAAGAACATTGACTCTGGAACCAGACTGCTTTGGCAGGTCCTAGCTGTGTGTTTGTTGCCGGTGATAAATGTTGGGCACATTTCTTATCCTCTCTGGGGCTCAGTTTCTGCACATGTAAAATGAGAATAATAATAATTGCCTCATTTGGTTGTCCTAAAGACTAAACGAATTATTTTCACCCTTAGATCACATAGAGAAAGTACTTCATAAGGGTTTACTGTTAGGCTTTCAATTGATTGGATAAGGCCCACCCAGGTTAGGGAGTAATATGCTTTACTGAGTTCATAGGCTTCACTCCGTAATTACTAGGTAATTACCCAGTAATTAACTTAGGAATCAATTTACTCAGTAATCACTCTGTAATATGCTTTACTCAATCTACCAATTCAAATGTGTAATTTCATCCAGAAACACCCTTATAAACACACCCAGAATAATGTTTGATCAAATGTCTGGGCACCCTGGTGACCCAGTCAAGTTGACACATAAAATTGCACTTCCCCACAAAAAAAAAAAACAAAAAAACCTCACAAAACATATCCTTTAATTATGAGGATTCTAATTTCTCCACAACCTTGACACTTGTTATTATCTTTTTATAGCCATCTTAGTAAGTTTGATGTGATATCTCCCTGTGGTTTCGATTTGCATTTTTTTTAATGACTTATGATGTTGAGCGTCTTTTCATGTGCTTGTTGACCATTTGTGTATCTTCGGAGAAATGTCTATTCAGATCATTTGCCCATTAAAGTATTAATGGGGTTGTCTTTTTTATTGCACTTAACTATTTTTCATCCACGTTCATTATCAGATACATAATTTACAAATATTTCATGCCATTCTGTGAGTTTTCACTTTCTTCACGCGTGCGTGCATGCATGCTAAGTTGCTTCAGTTGTGTCTGACTATTTGCAACGCTATGGACGTTAGCCTGCCAGGCTTCTCTATCCGTGGGATTTTCCAGGCAAGAATAATGGAGTGGGTTGCCATTTCCTTCAGGGGATCTTCTGCACCCAGTGATCGAACATGCAGCTCTTACGTCTCCTGCATTGCCAGGTAAGTTCTTTACCACTAGCACCACCTTGGAAGCCCCCAGTTTCTTCATACTGTCATTAAAAACAATTATTATGTATTTATTGGCTGCACTGGGTCTTCATTGCTGTGCATGGGCTTTCTTTAGTTACAGTGTGCGGGCTTCTCATTATGGTGGCTTCTCTTGTTGAAGAACACAGGTTCTAGGGTATGTGGGCTTCAGTAGTGTTTCTCAGGCTTAGTTGCTCTGAGGCATGTGGAATCTTCCTGACCATCATTTGAAGTTCAAAAACTTGTAATTTTGATCACGTCAAATTTATCTATTTTTTCTTTTTTTTGTTTCTGCTTTTTTGTGTCTAAGATTCCATTGCTAAATCCAAGGTCATAAAGTTTTACAATTACATTTTTTTAAGGGTTTTAAAATTTTTCTTTTACTTTGGTTTCTGATTCATTTCGAGTTAATTTTGTATATCATGTGAAGTAAGGGTCTGACTTCATTATTTTGCATGTGGATATCCTGGTATCTCAGCACAATTTATTGAAAATCAATTGATCATAAACATGAGTGCTTTTCTTCTGAATTCTCTGTCTTATTCCATTGATCTATCAGTTCATTTCAGTTCAGTCGCTCAATTGTGTCCAACTCCTGGAAACCCCATGAACTGCAACACTCCAGGCTTCCCTGTTTATCACGAACTCCTGGAGCTTGCTCAAACTCATGTCCATTGAGTTGGTGATGCCATCCAACCGTCTCATCCTCTGTCATCACATCTTTCCTGCCTTCAATCTTTCCCAGCATCCGGGTCTTTTCAAATGAGTCAGCTCTTCGCATCAGGTGGCCAAAGTATTGGAGTTTTAGCTTCAACATCAGTCCTTCCAATGAACACTCAGGACTGATTTCCTTTAGGATGGACTGGTTGGATCTCCTTGCAGTCCAAGGGACTCTTCTGCAACACCACAGTTCAAAAGCAAAAACAAGATCAGGAGCTAACTGTGGCTCAGATCATGAACTCCTTATTGCAAAATTCAAACTTAAATTGAAGAAAGTAGGGAAAACTACTGGACCATTCAGGTAAGAGCTAAATCAAATCCATTGGTTTATATGTCTATCCTTGTTTAAGTACTGAATTGTTTTGATAACTGCAGTTTTGCAATAAGTTTGGAAATTGGGCATTTTGAATCCTCCAGCTTAATTCTTCTTCAAGATTGTTTTGGCTACTCTGGGTCCCTTGAATTTCCATATGTATTTTAGAATGTTTTTCAGTTTCTGCAAGGAAGCCAGCTGGGGTTTTGTTAAGGATTACCTTGAATTTGTAATTAATTTTGGGGAGAGAATTGCTGCTTTAGCAATATTAACTCTTCCAGTCCATGAACATATCATTCGTTTTCCTTTATTCAGGTCTTTAATTTCTTTCAACATTTTTTTTTTCTTTTCAGAGTATACATTTTGGACTTTTGTTAAATTTATTGCCAACTATTTTCTTCTTTTTGATGTTATTATAAATGGGATTATTTTCTTAATTGCATTTTCATATTGTTCATTGAAAATATATAGAAATACAATTGTTTTTTTAAAATCTTAATCTTATATCCTGAAGCCTTGCTGAACTCTTTTATTAGTTCTAATACTTTTTTAGTGAGTTCTTTGGGGCTTTAATATACAAATTATATATTCCATGAATAGAAAAAAATGCTTCTTTTTTCCATTCTGGATATCATTTATTTCATTTTTGTGCCTAATTGCTTTGGCTAGATCCTCTAGTACAATATTGAATAGAAGTGGTAAGAGCACACATTCTCGTTTTTTTTCCTGATCTTAGGGGCAAAGCATCCAGTCTTTCACTGTTAAGTATGATGTTAGCTATGGATTCTTCATAGATGTCTTTTATGAGGTTGAGGAAGTTCTCTATTCCTAGTTTGCTGAGTGTATTTATCAATGAAAAGATTTTGTCAGATGCTTTGTCTGTATCCATTGAGATAATTGTGTGCTTTTTGTTTTTTATTTTATTGTTATGTTACATTAATTCATTTTCAGATGTGAAACCAACTTTGCATTCCTGTGATAAATCTCACATAGATGTGTTTTTAACATATGTAATCAACAAATTTATCTTAGAAGTCTTCCAAGGTGCGTGCCCCTAAATTCCTTATATTCTCATTTATCACTCTCTTGTGTTTCTGGCTTGGCTGTGGCTGTTTTTAAATTTTATTTATTTATTTAATTGGTGTAAAATTGTTTTACAACATTGTGGTAGTTTCTGCGGTACAACAGCATGAATCACTATATGTATACATACACTCCCTCTCACTCCCCAAACCCAGCCATGACTATTGCATGAATTATATTGTATATAGTTCATGAATTGCATGAATTGTTGGTCCTATTGCACCAACAAGGACCCCTCCCTTGTTGGTGGACATCATGGTGGTGTGAGGTTTTCTCTGAATCTCACCACCAAGGGCAAATCTGGGATATCACTCCCCTCACACACAGGTTTCTTATTGCACATGAGTCTTTCTAAGATAAAGTTGAGAAGGGATTGCTGAGGGTAGTGTAGACAGGTCACACTGTTCCCTCCTCCTCCAGCTGCTCTGGAAAACGCACTCCTCCACATCTGCCAGCACTGGAGACTGCCAATATCAGGGATAGCTTTGTAAAATGAGGTCTCATTGTTTTATTTATTTTTTTTAATTGTAACTGTTTTTTATTTTTTATTTTTTCATTTATTTTTATTAGTTGGAGGCTAATTACTTTACAATATTGTAGTGGGTTTTGTCATGCATTGACATGAATCAGCCATGGAGTTACATGTATTCCCCATCCCGATCCCCCCTCCCACCTCCCTCTCTACCCGATCCCTCTGGGTCTTCCCAGTGCACCAGGTCTGAGCACTTCTCTCATGCATCCAACCTGGGCTGGTGATCTGTTTCACTGAGCAAAGGATATGAACAGGCAATTCACAGAACAAATGCCATGCCCAACAAACATACAGAAGGATACCCAACCTGAGGTCTCATTGTTTTAATCCACATTTCCTTTGCTTACAAGTGGAGTTGGGTATCCTTCTATATGTTTGTTGGGCATGGCATTTGTTCTGTGAATTGCCTGTTCATATCCTTTGCTCAGTATTACAGCTGTGTTGTTTGTTTTTCTTATTGATTTGCAGGTGGAATTTATATTAGATAAGAATCCCTTGCCTTTTATAGGTGTAATCAATATTTTCTCTCAGTATGCTGTTTGCCTTTGGACTATTACAGTTTTATCTTTTCAGTTATTTATGTCCTCTTTCAAGTCCTTTGGTCAGTTTACAGTGTTCTTAATCTAGGTCTTGTATTGTTTCTTGCTGGGTTTATTTCTAGCTGGACATGAGTTTCGGTAAACTCTGGGAGTTGATGATGGACAGGGAGGCCTGGCGTGCTGCGGTCCCTGGGGTTGCAAAGAGCTGGACATGACTGAATGACTGAACTGAACTGAACTGATGGTGAATGGGATAATTTTCCTATTATTTTAAAATTTCTATACTCCTGCTATGTAGGACTGCCTTTTATGTTTAGGTATGGATTTTTACAGAAGCCCTCTTGCCTGAGTCTCTTACAGTTTGCTGATAGTCCCTTCAATAGTTTGTTAGATTTGGAGGGGGCAAATCCTGGGTTGTGCAAGTTGGGATATTGAATGATAAATTTAATCTTAAGGGGAAAAAAGATCACAACAAACTAGAAAAAGACATCTGCAATACATGTAAGTAACAAAATAATTTTTGGCAGAGGAAGGGCCCAGTGGGGTTAGCAGAGTTGTAGAAATTACCTCATCTTATCAGAATTCCAAGAGAGTTCCAGAAAAACATCTACTTCTGCTTTATTGACTATGCCAAAGCCTTTGCCTGTGTGAATCACAACAGACTGTGGAAAATTCTTAAAGAGATGGGAATACCAGACCACCTGACCTGCCTCCTGAAAAATCCTTATGCAGGTCAAGAAGCAACAGTTAGTACTGGACATGGAACAACAGACTTGTTCCAATCCAGAAAGGAGTACGTCAAGGTTGTATACTGTCACTGTGCTTATTTAACTTCTCTGCAGAGCACATCCTGAGAAATGCTGGGCAGGATAAAGCGCAAGCTGGAATCAAGATTGCTGGGGGAAATATCAATAACCTCAGATATGCAGATGACACCACCCTTATGGCAGAAAGCGAAGAGGAACTAAAGAGCCTCTTGATGAAAGTGAAAGAGGAGAGTGAAAAAGTTATCTTCAAGCTCAACATTCAGAAAACTAAGATAATGGCATCTGGTCCCATCACTTCATGGCAAATAGATGGGGAAACAATGGAAACAGTAACAGATCTTATCTTTTTGGGTTCCAGAATCACTGCAGATGGTGACTGTAGCCATGAAATTGAAAGACACTTACTCCTTGGAAGGAAAGTTATGACCAACCTAGGCAGCATATTAAAAAGCAGAGACATTACTTTGCCAACAAAAGTCCTAGTCAAAGCTATGGTTTTTACAGTGGTCATGTATGGATGTGAGAGTTGGACTATAAAGAAAGCTGAGCACAGAATTGATGCTTTTGAACTGTGGTGTTGGAGAAGACTCTTGAGAGTCCCTTAGACAGCAAGAAGATCCAAACAGTCCATCCTAAAGGAAATCAGTCCAGAACATTCATTGGAAGGACTGATGCTAAAGCTGAAACTCCAATACTTTGGCCACCTGATGCGAAGAGCTGATTCATTTGAAAAGACCCTGATGCTGAGAAAGATTGAAGGCAGGAGGAGAAGGGGATGACAGAGGATAAGATGGTTGGATGGCATCACCGACTCAATGGACATGAGTTTGAGTAAACTCTGGGAGCTGGTGATGAACAGGGAGGCCTGGCGTGCTGCAGTCCACGGGGTTGCAAAGAGTTGGATACAACTGAGTGACTGAACTGAACTGAACTGAATCAGAATTTGAAAAGACAGGTTATCAACAATCTGAGTATTTATCAAAGAAAATTATCATTTTTACATGAGAAATTAAAACAAAGACCTGTACACAAATGTTCACAGATGCTCTTAAGTACAATAGCAAAAACTGGGACTAGCCCAGGTGTCTGTCACAGGACACAGATAAACTGTGGCATATCCAGGCAGAGAATTTCTATGGAGTCACAAAAAGGAATGGACTTCCAATACTTACACTCATGTGAACAAAATCTCACATTGGAGATAGTAAAACAGCACAGGGTTTGTGAGTTCATTTATGTAAAACTTGAGAAAATGTGAATTTATCACAGTGATAGTAGATCAATTGTTGCTTATATGGTGGAGGGATTGACTAAGAAGGGGCACAAAAAATAAACCTTTCTGGGATGATGGAAATGCTTTTCATCTTGGTAGGGATGTGTTTATCAAAACTCATTTAATTGTTCACTTAATATGTATGCATTTTATTGCTTGGAAGTTAATCTCAATTAAAACATTAAAATAATCAAAATCGTGTTAGCAGCAATCTGGATCTTTACCCCAGTCTGACCCACCAGTTTTTCTTGCCTATTTCCTGTGTCCTCACAGCAGGGCCAGGCCTTCATTTAGGGGCTGTCTCATCATCCCCTATTTCTACCTTCTGTGTAATTCCAGCTTAAAAGGGGCTCCAGACAGGAGTTCATTTGGGCCAGGAGGACAGGGATGTACACACCCCATTAGCTGCTTCCTGGGAAGGGTTTCACGTTTAGTTATCATCTGGAGGGCAGCCTCAGCCTTGGGGATGAACCTTCTGACATCCTCCTGGGAAAGAAGCCTGGCTATCAGGGAAGAGTCTGCAGTGGGGTCTCCACTGTGCTGGGTTCTTAGGGAGACAAAATCAATCATGGAGTTCCCTCATTCCAGCTCTGTTCAATCATGCAGTTATTTTTATAAATCAAACTGTAATGTTGAGTGTATTTGTACAAATGATATTTACAAGATTTTATTATTTAAGCTAATAGGTAACTAACAGAAACAGAAAACATTTCACACTACATTATATTTCTTATAATCAGATTATACTTTAATACAAAAACTCATCTAAATTTAACTGAAACTCAGCAAGCGTGGAGTGTCTATTAGGCGTGAAATGATTTACTCTGTGCTCTGGGAGCTGTAACATGAGCTTAGAAGATCTGTGGGGGGAGTGCCCTAATTCAGGCTGGAGGGGCATTAAAATGGAGAGGGAAGGGCAGGTGTAGGATTTAGTGTGGACTGGTTTCCAGCCTTCATGTTTTGGTTCCTCACTGGTCTGCATCCCTGAGATATTCTATCACTTACTTCTGAACAGAGTGGCTTCTTAGAAGGCTGTTGCAATCAGTTATTTTATTTTTAATTGAAGTATACTTGATTTACACTGTTGTGTTAATTTCTGCCGTATAGCAAGTGATTGTTATACTTACGCATACATTATTTTTTTTTGTATTCTTTCCCATAATAACTTATTTGAAAATAGCTCCCTGTGCTGTTAATATTCGGTAGGACCTTGTTGTTGGTATTTTACTTTTCATTTTAAAACTTATTTGTTTACTTATTTTGGTTGTGTCAGGTCTTCATTGCAGCACACAGCCTCTCTCTAGTTTCAACGAACAGGGGCTGGCTACTCTTGAGTTGCAAGTTGCGGTGTGAGGGCTTCTCACTGTGGTGGGTTCTCTTTGTTGCAGAGCACGGGCTCTAGGGCTCTCAGTCTTCAATCGTTGTGGCGAGTGGGACCTACAGCGCTTCAGCTTTAGTAAGTGTGGCACACTGGCCCAGTTGCTCCTCTGCATGTGGGATCTTCCTGGACCAGGAATCGAACCCATGTCCTCTGGCATAGGCAGGCAGATTCTCAACCACTGGAGCACCAGGGAAGTCCCACTGCTGGTATGTTAAACAATGATGTGGTACCAAGTCAGCCACTAGCTGTGCTTACTCTGCTCTGTGCAGTGTCTGGTGTACCTGTGTGTACCTGGGACTGAAGTGCATACAGGAACTTGGGAACTTTGCTTTAAGGAGAGTTCAGGAGGCCAGTTGTTGCCGCAAGTCTTCTGATGAATGCCTCAGCGAGCTTCTGCAGGTCAGCCCCAAGGGCACACAGCTAAACATGACCTGGGGGTGGGGCGGATTCCTGGGATGGCTGTCAAGCCAGTGACTTTCAGTAAATCCACACCTATGAGAATCAGGCCCTGGAGAAAGCCAGACTGACCAGTTTCCTGGTGGAATGGGCACCCCTGACTTCCCTCTTTCAGTGACTCCCAAAGCTCTTTGTAATGCATGAGAGTAAAAGAATTTTGTTTGAATCACCATAACTTGAGTACAGAATATAATTATGTAAACCCATTTCATCAAACAAGTATTTCTAGACCATGTTTTCCAAATTTGTAAAATATCATGAAAGTGTAGCTGCTCAATCATGTCCGACTCCGCGAACCTATGGACTGTAGCCCGCCAGGCTCCTCTCTCCACGGGATTTTCCAGGCAAGAATACTGGAGTGGGTTGCCATTTCCTTTTTCAGGGGATCTTTTGGACCCAGGGATCGAACTCAGGTCTCCCAAATTGCAGGCAGATTCTTTACCGTCTGAGCTACCAGGGAATCCCTGGTGGTGAAATATCATAGAGATAAGAATTTATTCTAGATCATAGCACTTCAAAATGAGATTGGAGGTAAACAAATGAAGATACTTGCAATTATGATACCTGCGTTATTCTTTACATTCTAAAATGAACAAATTTGGGACTTCCCAGGCAGTCCAGTGGTTAAGACTCCATGCTGTCAATACAGAGGGGCGCGGGTTGGATTCCTGGTCAGGGAATGAGGATTGCACATGCTGTGGGGCAAGGCCAAGAAAAATTGGGCAAATTTGTAATTAGCACGTAGTGATCTATTAACTACATTTGTTGTTGTTTAGTCCCTATGTTGTGTTCGATTCTTTTCGACCCTACGGACTGTAGCCTGCCAGGCTCCTCTCTCCATGAGATTTACATACTGGAGTGGGCTGCCATTTCCTCCTCCAGGGGATCTTCCCAACCCAGGGATTGAACCTGGGTCTCCTGCATTGGCAGGTGAATTCTTTACCACTGAGCCCCCAGGGAAGCATTAGCTACATAAATACATACAATTTCTCCCAATAACTTTGACAGAATGCTGGATTTTGTATTCACAACCAACCATTGTGAATGCAATGCATTGTGAATGCAGCCATTGCAACCATTATCACTGCATCTTATAGTCTAAGATTTTGGTAACAACTTAAAAAATAATGGTAAATTTTTTCAAACTCCATCCACCACCCAAAAATGAAACAAATAACCTGATGAAACAGAAGATGCAAATGTGGGGAGCCATCTTTGACAAAGGGGCCAATGGATCCCGACAGATAAAGTGGGTGTAAACCAAGTATGTGTTGCTGCTGGCAGGATTTTGTTTCCTGGTATTGTCATCAGTGTCTTTGGAGGCAGGTCCCAACGAAGGAGAGGGTGTCAAGGCACATGAGACAGAGGGCGTGAGGGCAGCCTGTGTGGCCGCTCGCAGGACTGAGGCCCTGGTGGGAGGGGAGGTGACCTCTTGGTTGGGAGCTCATCACCTGGTCCCTGTGTGCTCCTTAGGACTTCTTCCAGTGAAGAAAAAAGAGAACTCGGTTGGGTCCAGACTCTGGGAAGTCGCAGGGTGGCACTGGCTTCTGGCTGGGTGGCCCAGTCTTTCCATAGCGCCTCAGGGTCTGAGTATGCTCTATCGCTTGGCTCTGCTTCCATTGGGGTTGCCTGCCTTCCCGGTGCAGACCGGAGCTTGCTGCCAGTGGCCTCACATGGACATCCTGCCACCTCAGCAGCTCAGCGTAGAGGGCGTTTCCCCAGCTTCGAAATCTTAGGCTGAGCTTTGTGAGCCAGAGAGGGGCCTTAGGCCTTTCCTGGGTGAGATGCTGTCACCCAGAGGAAAGGAGGGCGGGCTCAGTGGGTGAATCCCACAGTGTCCCCTTGTGGTCCTGGCGACACATCAGAATCATGTCCTGAATGTCTCGGGAGACCTTCTTTTTTATTTCTTAATTTACTTTTGGCTGCCCTTGCTGGAAGCAGGCTCTCTCTAGTTGGAGCAAGCAGGAGTCTTCAGTTGTGATGCGTGGGCTGCTCATTTTGCGGCCTTCCCGTTGTTGCAGAGCGCAGGCTCTAGGACACACAGGTTTCAGCATTGCAGCTCGCAGGCCCCAGAGCTCAGGCTCAGTGGTTGTGGCACATGGGCTTAGTTGCTCCTCGGCATGTGGGATTCTCCAGGCCCAGAGATCGAGCCCGTGTTCCCTGCACTGGCAGGCGGATTCCTCACCAGTAGACCACAAGGGAAGTGTCTGAAGGGGCCAAACCAGAGTGCAGTTTCTGACCCACCACACTGTTTATTCTCCCCTTGCTTTTCTGGTAATTTCATTATCACTCAGTGAAGAATCTATTTCTCTCATTATCTCTGATACATTTACTTCTTTGCTCAGTTCTACCAGACGTGTAAAACGGTTTCGGAATTCATAGCCTGTATCTGTTTGAGAGGGCGTCACAGGTGTCACGGTGGCAAAGAATCGACCTGCCAACACAGGAGACGAGGGTTCAGTCCTTCCAGATGAGGGTCAGGAAGATCCCCTGGGGAAGGCAATGGCAACCCACTCCAGTATTCTCGCCTGAAGAATCCCCATGGATAGAGGAGCCTGGTGGACTACGTGGAATCCCATGGGGTCACAAAGAGTCAGACTCAAATCAGTGACTGAGCACACACGGGCATCTGTTTTGAGAAACAAATCTTCCAACCAGAGTACAGATTATGTACAGTTTTTTTTTTCTTTAGTTTTACCATATCTAGTTACTACACTGCCTTAGCTCTTTTTTTTCCTCATCACTTTCATTGTGGCTAAACCATCCATTTGTAAGCAGATTTATTTGTCAGAGTATGTATTTCACTTTGGATTCCCTTGACATTCTGGATGATTTCTAAAAAAATTTTATATAGTAAAATTTACTCTTTGTGGCACACAGATTTATGGATTTTTGATAAATTACAGACACTTATTTTCATGTGTTTGAACCAGCCTTGCATTCTTGGGATAAACTCCATTTAGTATCTTTTTAATATATTGCTGTATTAAATATTTTAAAAAGAAATTTTGGCTGTACTGGGTGGCATGGTTTGATGCCAATTCCCAGGGCTTTAAGATCAGACAACACCATCCCTTGACCACAGCTGGACACTTGTCGCAGGACGGCCTACACAGGAGAGCACCTGGCCAGGCTCGGCCAATCAGAGAGCTTCCCTAGAGTTTGGAACTTGATTGGCTGGCCTGTAACATGTAGACCCTGGTGCTGTGGGTGATGGTGGCGGTGGAGGGGTGCTATGCTTTCCGCGATGTGGTTGCAGGAAACAGAAGATGCTGGAGAAGAGAACAGATCAGGTACGGGGAGAAGGGCTAGGAAGACAGACCCAAACCACACAATCTGCCTGTTTCTACATTTTGCATTTCTTTTCAAGGGATAAAAGTATTTAGAGACAAAGAGTTATGTGTACTACCTTTAGGAAAAAGAGCAAATACATTTGAGCTCTTGGACATACCTCAGGCCACAGTCCCTTAGGAAGACTAGAGTTGGGTTTCTGTTACTTGCAGCCAAAGGTGTTCAAATGACTCCCATTGGATAATCCGTGTTTTCTTCTAGAGAGGAGAATTTTTTTGGTATCACTGGTCACTTTCCCTCAACTGGCCTCCTCCTCCTAAGTCTAAGATGGGGGTCACTGTGGCTGAGCCACACTATGCTGATTCTCATTTTCCTCTTTCATAAAGTGAAGGAAATCCTCTCTGACTTTCATGCAGGGATCCGGCACAGAGAAGGTGTTCAAAGGACAGCCAGGACAAAGATGTTGGAAGGAGGGCCACCAAGAATTTCAATCATCTGAGTTTTGGGCTAAGATATATCCAAGAGGGGAGCCTGGTGGGCTACAGCCCTTAGGGTCACAAAGAGTCAGACAGGACTGAATGACTTAGCACACACACCTATCCAACAGCGATGAAGATAACAGGGATGATGATTTGGGATTTTTGCCTCCCCAGGAGCAGGAAACGATTTTTGCCTCCCTAGTTGGCCTTGAAGTTGTTACAACCCTCCTAAGAGCAGATATTATTATGATTGTGGTTGTCCTTGTCATTATTGTTACAGTTAGACATAACTGAACACCCTGAGTTCATGTGGTCTTAGGTGTGCCCTTGGCCTCCCTCGCCATCTTCCAAATTTGACGACTTCCTGGTGACCTGTGACCAAACTTTAGATCAAAATCGATTAGACTTTGGATCTTGCGAACAAAATTAAGGAAACTGAGATTATTTTCTCCTCTTTATTTATTGAAATTAAAAAGAAAGAAAAATGAAAAGAACATTATCTCTTGGTGTTCCAGGTGGTATAGAATGTTATTTACATAAACAATTGAATGAACGTTTGGGACGGACATTTCTGATGCTCATTCTCTAGATGAAAACATCACTCCCTTATTTTTCGCACGACTTCCGTTGTTGACAACATGGGGAGTTGAGTGGACAAAACTCAGCCCCATGCACCCCAGTGACTTCCAGTCCCTGGGGACCAGGGATGATGTTGAATTTGGCTTCAGCTACCTGAGAGAGTGTAAACTTGTATTTCCAGTGCTAGGTAACCTGTTCATTTTCTTTGTTATCTGAGATTTAGGAGCTGGAAGGAGACCTCTAAACTTCTTGGCACTGATTATTTCAACTGCTGTGAAGCTAATGATTCGCATATTGAAAGAATAAAATATCCTGGAAACCTGCTAAAGAAGGAATTTCAAAGCGTGTTCATTCTATTGACAAATGTGCCCTTCTGAGAGGCTTCTTACCTCTCTCTCTCTTTAAATACTTTTTCCCTTGGGAAAAAAAAATTGCAAAAAAGTTGCAAAAAGTAGAAATAGGCAATTCATAAAGGAAGAAAAGCAAATAAAAGATGAAAAAAAAAAACCATGAAAAGATATTCAATTGAGCAAATGCAAATTGAAGCAGTGAGGTGTTTTTTTTTTCTCCAGCTACATAAGAAAACATTATATAAAGGCTGATGACAATTCTGCATTGCTGAGAAAATGAGCACTTTTTATATCCCACCTTCCAGGTGCAATCTGGCAACGTTCACCAGGGTTTACACCCCTCCCTTTGGCTCAGAAACTGTACCTCCAAGCACAGTCTTGAAGCCCTGACTGAAGCCCTTTGTGAGGATGGAAACTGAGGCCATGGACTGAAGATTGCTTAGGAGAGAGACCAGAAACAGCCTCAGGTCCACAGCAGGGACGGGTGAGACACATGCTGCACGGCTCTCCGCGGCTCTCCACGGGCGTGGGGCATGTGCTGAGAATGAGGGTGCAGATACGCACATGCAAATGTGGGGACACGTGGTCCGTGTATTGCCAAGTGAAAAAAGCGACAAACCCGTGCTCATCGTGATTTCATTTCTGTAAAACATTTGTGTGTGTGTTTTAAAGAAGTAGTCTGGGGAGTCACCAAAGGATAAATACTGTATGTATGACTCCACTCAGACTGGGTACCTGTGATAGTCACATTCACAGATGAGGAAAGTAGAATGGGGGTTGCCAGGGCAGGGGGGGCGGGAGGATGGGGAGTTACGTTTACTGCGTACGTGGATGCAGTTTGGGAAAAAATCCTGAAGCTGGATGGTGGTGATAGTTTAGTGCCACTGAATTGTACACTTAAAAATGGTTAAAATGGGGGACTTCCCTGGTGGTCTAGTGGCTAAGACTCTGTGCTCCCAATGCAAGGGGCCTGGGGTTCAATCCCTGGTCAGGGAACTAGATTCCACATGTCGCAACTAAGGATCCCACGGGCCACAACTAAGACCTGCACAGTCAGATAAATCAATAAAAGCTTCTAAAAATGGTTAGAATGGCTCATTGACAAACAGCAAGGTCCTACTGTATAGCCCAGAGAACTATACTCGATATCCTATGATAAACCATAATGGAAAAGAATATTCAAAAAAGAATGTATATGTATGTGTGACTGAATCACTTTGCTGTATAATAGTAATTAACAACATTGTAAATCGACTATCCTTCAATAAAAAAAACTTTAAAAAGGTTAAAATGCCCCTCCAGGGACAGAACCCTGTGTCTCCTGCCTCTCATTTGTAGAAAAGCTTTAGCCTCCCAGACCCATTCTGAGTTCCAAAGAGCAAATTGAATCAAGGAAATGAAAAAAATACAGAAACAAAGGAAAATAGTTAGCAAGACAAAATAATAATAGTTTAGCCCGAGAACAAAGTCAAGGACCTTTAGTTCCCTCCTCAAGGGCCGTAGGTAATATCCTGAGCCATAAACTCAGTTGTTTCACAGATACTAAAACCCCCTACCAGGTAGAAGTTGACTGCATGCTGACCACAAGCATGTAAATTCCAGACTGGTTGGAACCAGAAGGTTGATGAACCTGATTCTCTCAGCAGCAACCAATCAGAAGAATGGCCACCAGCTGATCAGGTACCCTCTGACCCTCAACCCTAGTGTTGTCTTTGAAACCCTTCCCCAGGAGCCTTTGGGGAAGGCTTTTTTCTTTTGAGCATGAGATGCCCATTCTCCTTGCTTGGCCCCATGTGGAATGCCTTGCAAAAATGCTGCGCTTTCCTTCACCACAGCCTGGTGTCACTAGATTGGCTTTACTGGGCACAGGTGAGTGGACCCAGTTTGGTTTGGTAACACCATCCCTTCTTCCCCCACTTCCCCACCCTCCCTGCTCTGTAACCAGCGCCTGCGAGCGTGGTGATTGGCTGATCTTGGTTGTCTGCATGTCAGTGCTTGCATGAGTGGGACAGGGAGTGTCACTAATAGACCTCTGTGCTTCTAGCAATGGCTGGGGGCAGAGCATCCTCAAAAGGAGACTGTGGCTGGGACCAGAAAGGGAGAACCATCTAACCCTGGCAGCTGCCCACATGGCAACAAACTTCCAGAACTTGGGAACTTTTCACAACCTGCCACAATCTGTCTCCAAACCTTTGCCTCACTACCTCCTTGTATTCATATCTCAGCTTGAAGGCCATCTTGGTGCATCCCTCTGGCAGGCCATCGAAGATCCCTCCATCCTGATCCCACATCTTATTTTCCCTGAGGTACATATCTTCACCTGAGGGTGTTGTATTCACTCACCTGCATGTTTAGGGTCACTTCTCTGTTGGTCCTTGTATTAGTCACCTAGAGCTGCCGTAACAAAATACCGTGGACTGGGGAAACTCAACAACAGATATTTGTTCTCCCACAGTATTAGAGGCTGGAAATCCAAGATCAAGGTGTCAGCAGGTCTTCTCACAGCTTCCCTCAGAGGAGGAGGGTGGGAGAGAGCAGTCCAAGATGCGTGAAGGCAATTATCTTGGAAGTGGCATCCATCACTTTTGCTATTCATGGAAGAGAATCACTAGGTCCAGTCTGCCTTCAAAGGGAGCAGGGATGGGGACACTCAGAGGAGCATGACTGTCAGGAGTCTGGGATCATTGGGGACCACTGTGGACACAGATACCCTGATGCCGAGCTATGGAGAAAACTCTCATTGTGCATCCCCCACCATTTAGAAACCATTACAGGTGTCAGCATTCTTGGCAATAGCGAAACACTGCTTTAATAGCCTGAATGTCCCTCGATATGAAATGCACATCTGTGCATGCCAAGTTGCTTCAGTCATGACCAACTCTTTGTGACCGCATGGACTGTAGCCCACCAGGCTCCTCTGTCCATGGAATTCTCCAGGCAAGAATACTAGAGTGAGTTGCCATGCCCTGCTCCAGGGCATCTTCCCAACCTAGGGATGGAACCTGAGTCTCTTGCATTGCAGGTGGATTCTTTACCACTGAGTCACCAGGGAAGCCCATGAACTGCACACGTAAGTATAAATAGAATAATAATAAGTTAAAAGGAATTGTGTCTGTTTGGGTCCTTTGAGAAGCAGCCACGAAGATGAGCTTAGATCTGCAAGGTAATTACTGAGGGAAATGCCTGAACAATAAAAGGGAAGGGAGCTGGAGAATGAGGGGACAGCCTGCAGGTCAGATGCAGACTTTCACCTGAGAAGGAGAAGTGGGTGGATGGCAAGAGGCTCTGTATGGCCAGGCTGAGTAACAGTTGCCTGTTAGAAGAGCCCCCATCCCACTTCATCTTGCAGCAGTGGAGTGGCATTAGCACCCCGGCTATGCTCAGCCCCTGGCTGGGAGCAGCATGCAGGAAGTGTGGCATGGGACCCGTCCATTTTCATGGCTCCCAGGTGAATAAACTAGGTCTGAGCATATCAATGTGGATAGCTCCTGTAGATATAACACTGGGTGAAAAGCAAGTTGTCAGAGAATAACCACTTATGTAAAATACAAAATGAAGAGGGTGGGACAAATCGAGAGAGTAGCATGACATACACACCCTATCGTGTAAAGGAGCTAGTGGGAAGCTGTTGTACAGTATAGGGAGCTTGGCTCGGTGCTCTGTGATGACCTAGAATGGTGGGATGTGGGGGTGCGAGGGAAGCTCAGTAGGGGGGGATGTATGTATACACGTGACTGATTCAGAAGCTAACAAAACATTGTAAAGCAATTATATTCCAATTTAAAAAAGAACTCAGAAAAAAACCAAATATGATACATTGGTCATGGGTATATACTATGTAGTGAAAGTATAAAAATGAAGAGTAAATATGTATACCAGACTCAGGCTGGGTTAGTGATGGAGAATGGGATGGGGCAGGATTCTCTGGAGGTGATGGCTGATTCCAAGGGATGCTGGGTGGACTCCTTTCCTCTGGGGGGGGATTTATGGAATGAAAGATTGGGGACATGATGAAAGAGTAGTTCTGTAGGCAACCCGAGCCAGGCTGTCACCTGCTTCAACCCAAGTTAGTCAGCATCTGCTAATCACCTACTAGGTAGGTATGGGCAGAATTGCCCTGGATGATTAGGATATAAAAGGTAGTTAACATCTCTAGGAAGGAACTGACAGCTTAAGGACACAAATAGCCATGAAAATAAGCCTGTAAATTACAAGAGGAGGATGTGCTCAGTCCCAGAACCCTGTTTAAGATATAGAAGAAGCAGTGAAGTGGGAGGGAGTTTTATCTTCCTCTGGGAGGATAGACAGAGGATCGTTGGCCTGGGTTCTGGGTTCTGAAAACTGAATAGGAGTTTTTCTGAAGGGAGTTGCAGCTGGATAATGGCTAGTATTAATATTTACTGAGTGCTTACTCTGTGCTGGGTACTGTTGTGAGTGACTTGCAGGTATTAATGCTTTGAGCTCTTACCATGATCTAGAAAGGTAGGTACTGTTGTGGTCATATTTACAGAGGAGGAAACCAAGATTCATAGTAGTTACACCTGCTGATGAGGGGAGTCCATGGGGAGACAGGTTGAATTCTCTGCAGGTTGACTCCAAAACTTCTGTGGTTAATCATGTCCATCTTCCTGCTTGTGGGATGTGGGATGCGTGGAATGACTTCTAGTGGGACTGGGATGATCCTGATCAGGGCTGTTGCATCCTGCCATAAATACTTGCTGTTGTTCAGTTCCTCAGTTGTGTCCGATGCTTTGCAACCCCAAGGACTGCAGCATGCCAGGCTTCCCTGTCCTTCACTATCTCCTAGAGTTTGCTCAGACTCAAGTCCGTTGAGTCAGTGATGCCATCCAACCATCTCATCCTCTATCACCCCCTTCTCCTCCAGCCCTCAATCTTTCCCAGCATCAGGGTCTTTTCCAATGAGTCAGCTCTTCATATTCGGTGGCCAAAGTATTGGAGCTTCAGCTTCCACACCAGCCCTTCCAAAGAATATTCAGGGCTGATTTCCTTTAGGATGGACTGGTTTGATCTCCTTGCCGTCCAAAGGCCATAAATACTATTGAACCACAATGCTAGGATCCTCCTCCCTCTTCAGTTCTTCTCCAGTGTTTCTCACTTGATTGAAGAGAAAAATCTTTGCTTTGAAGCTGGTATGTCTTTTTCTAAAGTTTTTTTTTTTTTTTTTATGTGGATCATTTTTAACGTCTTTATTGAATCTGTTACAAGAGAGCATCTGTTTTATGTTTTTTTTTTGGCACAAGGTATGTGGGATCTCAGCTCCCAGACCAGGGATCTAACTCATACTTCCTGCTCTGGAAGGTGAAGTCTTTACTGCTGGACCACCAGGGAAATCCTGAAGCTAGTGCATCTTGAATGCTCTAGATTACTTCCTAACTGTTCTCAGTGGAGAAAATAGAGATGTAGGCAAAAAAAAAAAAGTGCAATGTTTTGTTTAGATCATGGATCATAGTTCCTAAGTTAATGGCTAGAGATCTGGATTTATGTTCAGGGTAATGATGTAAGATTTCTTTCTGAAGCAGAAACACTTAAGTATATCTCTTATTTTAGAATGAGCTGACTTAAATACAACCACTGAGTCCATAATAAAGGCTCACAATTCACCACGGGAGAGGAGGGGTCCTCCTAGCCCGGGCGAGTGAGCAGCACTGCAGTAGGCTCCCCATTGTCCCCCAGGAGTCCTTTGAACTCAACAGGGAAAAGTGGCCTCCGTAGGAGCCGCCTTGGGCCCCTCAATAGGCTGCTTTCACCTCCCATGCATGCTGGAAGGGAGCTGAGTCTCCACTCTCTTGACTTTGACCATGAAGAGGACACTTTGGCTTGTAAGGGCTTGTCCCCATGGCTTTCCTCGTCTCTCCCTCTGCCCTTGGTTTCCCAGAGTTGTACACCTACCTCAGGACTCAGGCTTTCAACCTGTCACCTTCATTCCTGTGGCAGCAACAGAGATAAAGAACAAACAGTACCTGTTTACCCACCTCGAGGTTCTGATGTACTTTGCTCCATTAATAATTTAGTGGGGTGGACTGAATTGGATTGATTTCCCCCCCAAATCAATATACAAAATGACTATTGTTTCAGGGTACTTCTGAGTGGTTCAGCAAGGCCGAGGGGGCGCTTTTTGATTGAAAATTGAAGCTGCACTCCTTATTCAAAATGACTGTGGAGAGGGTTATGTAAACCAAGGGGGTGACCTGGCACTAACAATTTTATTGCAATAAAAAGCCTTTTTTTTTTTTACAGCATACTTTTACAGCATACTATCGCTGTTCCAAGCTTATAATTTGAAAATTGCTGCTCAATACTGAAGGTAAAATGATTTTGCTGCTGCTGGTCTATTAAAGTTGGAAGAACCAGCGGCGGCCTGGAGAGTGTCTATAGGTAGATGCACTTTGCTGCACTGAGCCCATTGCCAATGTGCCTGCAGATGCAGCAGGCGGGGTCCCTGGGCTGCACAGGGTGGAGCAGGTACTCTGCTCTGAGCTTTGTGAGGTTCTGGGAGGGTAGGGATGCTGGGAAGCACATTAAATCCAGAGCAGCCACTTAGGCTGGCCACCTCACTCCACAGAGCCCAGGTGGAAATGTCACAACTCGGAATTTTGCCAGTTTTAGTACTTAAAAAAAAACCTATTTATTTATCTGGCTATGCCAGTTCTCAGCTGTGGTACGAAGGCTCCTCAGTCTTCATTGTGGCATGCAGGATCTTTTTTTTTTTTTTAATTGTAGCATGCAAACTCTTAGTTGTGGCATGTGAGATCTAGTTCCCTGATCAGGGATCGAACCCAGGTCCCCAGCATTGGGAGCATGGCGTCTTAGCCACTGGAACACTGGGCAAGTCCCTATTTTTAGTATTTTTTATTTGTGGTCAAATGCCTATTACACAAAATTTACTGTTTTAAGCACTTTAAGTGTACAGTTCAGTGGTATTAAGCACAGTCATGTTGTGTAACCATCACCACTACCCGTCTCCAGAACTTTCATTTTCCCAAAGGGAAACTCTTTACTTGTGTATCAACGACTCCCCATTGGTTCCTCCTCCCCCATTCCCTAGCAACGACCTTTCTACTTTCTGTCTCTGTGAAATTGATGGCTCTATGTCCCTCGTATAAGTGAAATCACACAGTATTTGTCCATTTGTGAATGGCTTGTTTCACTTAGCATAATGTGCTCAAGGTTCATCCACATTGAGGCATGTATCAGAACATCCTTCCTTTTTCACTGAATAACATTATATCTGTACCTATAACTATATATTACACTTTACTTATCCATTCATTTATTAATGGGCACGTATGTTGTTTCTGGGCTTCCCTGGTGGCTCAGATGGTAAAGAACCAGCCTGCAATGCAGGAGACCTGGGTTTGATCCCTGGGTCAGGAAGATCCCCTGGAGAAGGGAAAAGCTACCCACTCCAGTATTTTTGCCTGGAGAATTCCATGGACAGAGGAGCCTGGCAGGCTACAGTCCATGGGGGTCACCAAGAGTCGTGGTGGTCACCTCAGTCGTTAAACTGAGGGACTAACACTTTCCCTTTCCCTATGTTGTTTCTACTTGTCGGTTACTGGGAATAATGCTTCCATGAACATGAGTGTACAAACATTTCCTGGAGTTCCTGCTTTCATTCTTTTGGGTGCATACTCAGAAGTGGAATAGCTGGATCATATGGTAGTTCTATATTTAACCTTTTGAGAAACTGCCAAACTGTTTCCCACAGCAGCTGTACCATTTTACATTCCCATCAGAAATGCACAAGTGTTCTAACTTCTCCGCATTCTTGCCAACACTTGATATTTTCTTTTTTTTTATAATAGCCATCTTAATGGATAGAAAGTGGTGTCTCATTGTGGTTTTGATATTTGTAGTACTTCTAAGGCAAATAAACCTTAACTCTCTTTCTCTGAGGCTATTCTTTCTCTTCTTGCTTCTTTCCTGTTCTTCTACCATCTTATATTAAAGTTGTATAACATTAGCTGCCATTCAGAAGTCCCATAGTTGCAGGTTTTCCTGTTAGTTTCTACCTAAAAGGCTGAGATTTTAAAACATCATTTGAGAAATATGGATTTTGATGTATATGAGAGCAAAAAAGCGAAAACATAGCAAAATAGAGAAGGCACTGTCTTGTGAGGCTCCTCTGCTGGGTCCCAGAGGGATCTTATAAAACATTCAAGGGTTGTTTCTGCCCAAAGACAGACTTAAATGCAGACAGAACAACCCTCCCACCACTGGCTCCAGCAAGTGGCCATCCTCAGGGGCTTGGAGCGCTTCTCTTCAAGGTGGCCCTGGACATGTAGCAACAGTTGGTACCTCCACACACTGCTGCTCACAGGGCTAAGAACATCTCTCCAAATGCTCTCCTCCTTGGCTTCTTGACTGCTCTTCTGGCCAAGAAGGAAAAGTAGACCTTAGCTCTGGCTAAGGTGGAAACCTTCTGAGGTCAGAATGAGTTGGGTGGAGAGGGGGGGCTTGGAGAAGGGGGCTTGGAGAGGGTGGTAGGCAGGGCTAGTCTCACAGGATCATAAAGCTCAGGTTAAAAACTTCAAAGTCTGCCCTGGTGCATTTTCTGTAGCAAGCATGATTCACTTTGCATGTTAAAAACGTGAGCTGTTAACTGGGAGGCAGGAGACCATGTAGGCGGCCCATGGGAGAGGAGATGGTGGCTGGGACCAGGGAGCTGGCCATGGTAATGAAGAGAAGTGGGTAGATTTGATTTGAGATACCCACATTGTGGGGTTGAGCTATCAGGGCTTAGTGATGGATGGCTCTGGGGGGACTGGAGTAGAAAATACTAATTCAGCAAGTGATGCCACCATGAACCGAGATGGACACAACAGCGAAGGTGCAGACGGCAGATTTGGAAGTGTCTGGACAATGAAGAGCTTGCCCCCCACCCTGGAAGGCACTTGCAGTAGACCTGGACCAAGTGATCATAAGCCCTTGTTTCAGTTTGACTTGCCAAAGCCACATTCGGCCTTTGCTCCTCAAAACTACGCTCACTCTGCGAGATTGAGAAAGTCAATTACCAGCCAACTTGGCATCCTCTACATAGAGTCCAGCAACCATTGGGTAAGAGCGGGCTTGTGCCTGCATTTCGGTAAGGGGGTTGTTCCAGAAGGGGATTTACATGGGACGCCTCCAAGCCCCTTCCTTCTCTCCGCTTGCCCTCCTCACCTCACTCCTGGAGCAGATTGCCGAAGGCTTCAGTGGCCCACATGCTGAAGCTCATGAGACATTGGAGGGAACAGCAGCTTCCCTTCCTCCTAACTAGGAAGGTCAGCTTCCTGCCAGGAAGACCTTGATCCCCTGCCTGGGTCCCTCCGCCCCACTGCTTCCTCATCTGCCCCAGCCGGTCTGCAGGTTCTTGGGGTTTGTTACTTGTATCACCCCTTTCCAGTACTAAGTTCTCCACTAGTTGGAAGATTTGGTTGTGAGGGACACAGACCTCCTGGAGACAATCAAGCCAAGGTGGGATGTTTGTTAAAAAGTTGTGGGGGACCTGGTGACTGCAACCAGACTGTCAAGTCCTGCAGCAGAGATTAGGCTGCCAGGAACTACTCCAGAAGTGGTTAGAAGGGTTGCAGGAGAAGACTGGGTCAGGGCTGCACTGGAGATCCCTAGGGAGGACCTGCCTGGGGCAGCAGCCTCTAGAGGGCGCTAGACCACCATGAGCCTAAACTGGAAAGGGATGTCAGATAGTTAAGGTCTCAATATGGGCAGGGACTAAGTTTGTGCCAGAAGACTCAGTAATCAAGATGTGTGTATGTGCACTAAGTCACTTCATGTCCAACTCTTGGCAACCCCATGGATTGTAGCCCACCAGGCTCCTCTGTCTAGGAGCTTCTTCAGGCAAGAATATTGGAGTGAGTTGCCATTTCCTCCTCCCTCCCAACCCAGGGATCAAAGCTTAATCTCTTACATATCTTGCGTTTGCAGGTGGGTTCTTTACCACAAATGCCACTTGGGAAGCCCCAGTAATCAAGATAAGTCACATCTATTTTTAAATTTCGTTATTGTTTTTTATTTTTTTACTGTGCTGGGTCTTCGTTGCTGCACGTGGGTTTTCTCTAGTTGCAGTGAGTGGGGGGCTATTCTCTAGTTTTCGTGAGTGGGCTTCTCACTGTGGTGGCTTCTCCCAGGTGGTTCAGTGGTAAAGAATCTACCTGCCAATGCAGGAGACCCTGGAGACTCAGGTTTGTGCCCTGGGTTGGAAAGATTCCCTGGAGAAGGAAATGACAACCCACTCCAGTATTCTTGCCTGGAGAATCCCATGGACACAGGAGCCTAGCAGGCTACAGTTTGTGGAGTTGCAGAGTCAGACACGACTGAGCAACTAACACACATACTCTTGTTGCAGAGCATGGAGTCTAGGTGCTCAGGCTTCAGTAGTTGTGGCACATGGGCTTAGTTGCTCTGTGGCATGTGGAATCTTCCCAGACCAGGGATTGAATCCGTGTCCCCTGCATTGGTAGGTAAATTCTTAACCACTGGACCAACAGGGAAGTCCCAGACAAGTTATATTTTTTTAAATGTATATAAATGCAAAAAAATTCGTGCTAAACAAATTATCAAAAGTTTACATAAAGTTAGGTGGTGGTTGTTTTCTGACCCTGCTCTACTGGGCAGTGGGAAGACTTGTTCCCAATTGACCGAAGGGTATCCGGCTGTCTATGCTCTGGTCTGTGGGTTTATGAGGGTTGACGGTGAGGTGTGAACAGATTGGGCAAACTGGAGCTTTATATCTAGCCATGCTTTTCCACTTGATTCAACATATTTTGTATTTGAGAAGTGTAGATAGGGGCTCATATTTTTCCATTCCCCACAAGCTCCAATAGGACTCTCCAGGGCACTGGTGTTGACCCTGGATTCCTCACATAGCTTTCAAAACATACACTGAGGCAGAAAGCATCTTCAGATGGAAACAAAACTGCAGACTCTGCCTATCCCTACTTCTGCTGAACATTTTTGCCAAGCATAAACACCCATTACAGAGTGGTCAGCAGCCTGATGAAATTTTGAAACCAAATTACAGCAGGCTAGTGCTCTTTACCATAAATGAGTCATTTATCCTGTTATTTGATTCTTAAATCCTTTAATACATCTCCCAAGAAGTCCGCTTTGGAAAAATCACCAGAAGAATTAGAAGACAGAGAGAACAAGGGAAGACAGAAAACCTAAAAGTTGTTTTCTCCTGATTTTAAAAAATTAAAATCCAGTTGGCCTGTACTATGAAAATGAGTTAGTTGAATTACAACGTCTACAATGTTCTGTCTACAATGTTCACTAACAGAACACCGGTTTCTCTCTACCTTCTTTGCAAAACAGGGAACATCAAGGGGGGACGAATCCTGAGCCTTGGCTTGGGGAGGCAAGCAGGGAAGGTTAAACCCAGCAGCCAGGACAGGGAGGGAACCTCTGGGGACCTCCCATTTCACAAGGTTCTCAAGAAAGGAGGGTTGGCCCCTTAGGTGGTCTCCTCTAACTGTTTCCCAGGGTTTCGGCTTCTACTGGGCCCATTCCCTTGGTTGACAACACTCCAGGATAGAAGATGCTGGAAAACAGGCCTTCTCTCCATTTCCCAGTGCCTCTCGGGATGACTGCGTGGCCTCTGGGGCCCCGGGAGGGGTGGGTTTCCAGAGGCCTGTTAGAATGGTCGCCTGGTCACCAGTGTCCCCTCAAGGCCTGGCTCTGCGCAGAGCGATTCAGGTCGCGGCCAATGAGGGGGGCAGGTCCTCACACAGAAAACAGGCCTTAGTCCTGCGCCACCAGGGGCGGTCCTGTCCTCAGGTCCCCTTAGCAGCTCCTCGTAGCCCCTTTCTCTGCCACCCCCTACCCATCACCCCTCCCCTCCCCTCGCATCTCAGCCGGCTCCGGGAGGCACCGATTCTTGGGCGGGGAGGAGGGCTGCTGCGAGCGCCAGGCTCGGGCCGGGAGGGCGCGCACTGGCCAGGGGCCGCCTGCGCGGAGCTGTCCAGCACCCGAGGCGGGGCGCGCGCCCCCCGCCCGCCCCAGCCGCCCGCACCCGCCCTGCCAGCGCCACTGCGGCTCGGCGGGCGCGTCACGTGGCTGGCGCGGCGCGGCCTCCGGGCTCGGGCGGGCCAGGGGCCGGGCGGCGGGACCCACAGACCCGCGGACGCTCCACCGGCGGCACCGGCCGGGCGGGCTGGGCGCAGCGCGGGGCGGCCGGGGGGCGCCAGGGCCGTGGGGGCTGCGCGCCGCGGGGCATGGGCGCGCCGGGGGCCCCCGGGCACAGGCCGGCTGCGCCGCGGGGCCCGGGGCGCGGGGGCAGCGGCGGGCGGGGGTCCTCCCTGGCGGCCGCCGCTGAGCCCCCGCGGGGCCCGTGACGCCGCGGCCGATGTGGCCCCGCGTGCGCTGCGGGCCTGCACCGCCGCCTCACAAAGACGCCGCCGGAGCCGCCGCCCGCATCCGGGCCGCAGCAGCCTCGGGGGCCCGAGCCGGAGCCGGAGCCTCAGGAGCTGGGCAGGAGGCGGCGCCCGCGGGCGGCCGGCCGGCCCCAGCATGGAGAAGCTGGCGGCCGCGGGGCCGGAGGGGGCGCCGGGCGCCCGGGCGCAGCTCGCCGTCGTCTGCCTGGGTGAGTGGGCCGCGCGGCCGCGGCGGGATCGGTCCCCTGCCTCGTAGTTCCGCGCCGCGCCCTGGTCGGACTTGGGGCGCCCCTCTCCGCTGGTTGCGGCTGTGGCTCCCGGGACGGGCACTGCGAGAGCTCCTGCTAGAGGCCGAGGAGACTGCGGCCCCCAGCAGTCTGGCCTGCTGGGGTCTTAGGCCTGGGAGGGCGACTCCGGCCGCGGAGCCCCGGCTTCAGCCGGGTTCAGAATAGCGCCCGGGAGCCCGGGTGAGCGGCGCGCGGGGCGGCCCACTGTGCGGGCGCCTGGGATTGGCGGGCAGTGACTTTCTGCCTGACTTCCCCGCTCTTAGCCTGGCGGCGATGGGCAATCCGGGCCTCCGGAGCTGCGGACAAAGGCGAAGCCACCGGCGCTGGGGCCGGTGGTCCCCTGAACGAAGAACTATTTCCTGCCTGGAGTGGGTTGGGGGCGGGAGCCAGCCGGAGCCGGGATAGGGATGCGCGGCAGGAGGCAGCTGCTAGAATGACTCCTGTCTTCTCTTTGTGTCTTCTCAGACCCAGCAGGGCAGGCCTCAGCAGCCCAGGGCGATGTGTCTGGGGAGGGCCAGGGACCCATCCAGCCCTGCCAGAGCTTTTCTGTCCACCTTTCCAGGGCCTTGTGTGCGGGAGAGGGGAAGCAAGGGGTTAAATCCTCTAGCCACATGGCTCCTTTATTTACCATGATGGAGGGAGGCCATTATCTAAGCCGGGGTCATTAGGGGACACCCTATGGTGTCATCAGTGAAGGCTCTGTAATCCCAGCAGGTTTGTTGAAGCCACTGAAATGACAAAGTGAAAAAAGAAGCCTGTTCATTTTAGGGTTCACTCTCCTCTGCCCCCAAGAATCTAGGAGCCGGGGGAAGGCCCCTGCCTTAGCTGCGTGAGCAGATCTCAGTAAGCTTCATGGCCCCCAGAGTGCCTGATCCCCAATCTGTCAGTGTGGTCCCATGCTCCTGAGTGCCTGGCTTCCCCCAGGGTGCAAGGCAAGGGGCAGACCCTTTGGCCTCCCCCAAGGCCCTCCCCGCCCAGCAGAGGCTGGGTGTCCTGCCAGGGGGCAGCTGGCTCTCTTCTTCACCAGACATGGGCTGACCCCTGTAGAGATGTTCTCTGCTTCCCTTCACATCCTTGATGTTGGGGAAGGGGATGCCCTGGACCTCAGGAAGTTGAGTGTGCCTACGTCTTCTGCTCCCATAACTGCTGCAGGAAAGCATTCAGTGAAAGCAAAGGGCAGATCCCATGGTGGTGGGTACCTGAAGGGGTAGGTGGCAGGCAAGTTTTTTGCCTCTCTTCCCAAGGTCAGCACGGGGTAGTGAGGAGGACCTTGAACCCTGGTAGCTGTAAGTGCCTGTAGAATGGGGGTGATCAGAACTGCTTCCCTCCCTCCCTGGTTGGCTGGCAAGGCCTCTCAGAGGGAGGAAGCCCTACAGTTTGGTAGGAGCCCCCTTCACAAGCAGGGCCCCTGCCTGGGTTGAGCAAGGCCTGGGTTGAGCAAGGCCCGGGTTGAGCAAGGTCTTTCCCTGAAGGATGGTCAAGGCCCGTGGGTCCCAAGCCCGAGAAGATACAAGCAAACCCCCTCCCACGTGAGTTAGAATTCCCAAGCATGGGGAATGGCGGGAGTGGTCTGGGGCAGCCAGGCTTGCACCCTGCTCTCTCCCACTATGGGTGTTTGGGTGAGTCCTGAGGTCCCCTGGGGTTCTCGTTCTGCCCATCCCAGCAGGACTGTAACAGTGCTCTGGGCCTTACCCTTCGAGATGAAGAGAACCAGCTGTTTGGAGTTTGGGCTGTGTTGTTTTGCACCTCAAGTGTTTAAGCCCCAAGAGCTACCCCCTCTCCTCCTCCTTTCCCCCACACCACTGAACCTGCTTTGTGTTTCCCACAGTGAACATTGTTCTCACCGGGCGGTTCAGCAGTGCCGTTCCTGCCTTAGGTGAGTAACACGCTTCTCCCCTTCCTCCCCTCCTCCCTGCTCTCCTGGTTTAGTGACCTTTGAGTACCAGCCTTCAGGATCCTGGCTCCACCCCTGAGGTCACCTGGCCTTTTTTTTTTTAATCTCAATTCCTGGGCATCTTTGCATCACAAAGGAGTTTTGTGGCATTGGGCAAGCTTGTACCTCTCTGAGCCTCAGTTTCCTCTTCTGTAAAATGGGTGCATTTAACCATGAAGCCTGGTTAAATGGGCCAGGGAGGTAAGGTGTTCAGCACGGCTTTTGCACGTGGTAGCCTCATACCACTAGGAAACTGTCATGGCCTGCACACTTGGCAGACTGTGCTTCCTGTAGGCAGTGGGGATCCCAGAGAACCATAGGGCACCATAAGATGCCTGCCTGCTTTAAAATTACACCTGGGATTTAGTTTAGGAAGGTATGACTGAGTGCCAACACAGAGGCCAAAGCCATTGATGGAAGAATTTGTTACTTATGTGTCTCGCGAGGAGGGGACATGCCATACCACTTAGGGTCACTTGGGCAACACCAGGTCTAGTCAAGGCAGGCAGAAGTGAGGGGAAGCCTTTTTGGCCAGAGCCTTGATCGAAGTTTCGGTGAGCAGAACAAGACAGGGCAGAGAAAACATCTTAGAGCTGGCTAGTTTGGCTAATCCCTAAGGGCTCTGGGCTAGCGGGGTGGTCTGTCCGTGCCAGCTACCTGACCCTGGGATGAAATATTGGCTTGGTGTGTGAATTAGGTAAGAAGGCTGTAGGGGTTCAGTCTCACATCAGCCAGTCTGCCAGGGAAAGACCAGTTTCAGGGACACCGATTTGCAGGAGAGATGTAAACACTTTGGCTGATGGTTTGGCCCTGTGATAAGCAGGTGCCAAATAGACACACAGGATCTAAGAAAACACAGTTGAACTCCGTGGTTGCCTCCTGCCTGTCAGAGCGGGTCTGTCCATCTGCTGGCTGTCTTCATGCTTGGGCCTAGTGCCAAGTGCAGCAAAGGCTGCCAGGAGCGGGAGCCTTCAGGGCTGAGGCCATCAGGGGCATTTGCCCTTTGCGGAGGGGGCTGCCAGGGGTTGGTGAATGCATGGGCCCAGGCCCTGGGTCCCTTGGTGCCAGGGGAGACATCTGAGAAGGGTCTCGGGAACTGGAGTCTGCGGGCTTGTTTGCTGTGTCCTGAGCTGTGTCATGGGGCAGGAGGTACCTGGGATTTTTATTAATAGTTCTGCTCAGGGCCTGGCTGGCAGCAGAGACCCACTGAGGCAGCTCAGGGAGGCGGGGGTGGGGGTGGGCTGGGGTGGGCTGTCTCCTGGTTGCTGTCCCTGCGATGGGGAGGCTCGGGATTCACAGAAGCTGCTCTCAAAGGCTTGTCTCTCAGATGCATACTCTCAGCCTCCCTTCCCGTTCTCCCTTCAACCAGCTCCTTCCTGCCCCTGCAGCCTGGCCTCCGCTGCTGACCGCGCTGGCTCAGGGCCCGGCCTCGCTCAGCGTTGAGCCGGCCTGAGTCCTGCCTGACGTCATGGCCCCCACAGCTAACCACGCAGTCTCCCCACCTCAATTTCCAGGACCAGACGGACTGGCCTCACCTGGGTCAGGCGTCCGTGGCAGCCATGGTAGAGAGGGGGCGCAGGGCGAAGGGGACAAGGGGGTGGCAGGTCTTACACATGTGAGTCCCAGGCCAGGCCCCCTGCTGGTGTGTGGGCGGGCATGTGGCTCCAAACATTTCTGCCCCGGGTTCGAAAAGAGATGCTCCAGGGACAAAGTCCATCTGTAGAGCCAGGAGAGAAATCCATTCAGGTTCAGCCTCCTGTTTGGCTGCCAGCGGGGTTCAAGTTGTCTGTGCCTGCCCCCCACCCCCACCCCCGGTGTCCTGAGGCTGCACACGGAGCCTGTGTGGCCACAGGGGCTGGGCTGAGCTGAGGCTGTCCTAGAGCCCATCTCTCACCCTCTAGCATTGCTGAGAGAAGTAGAGACCAGCTTCTGGCTGCCAGAGTGCCTCCTCCCACCCGAAGCGCCGTGCCTCCGCACTTTCAGGGTTTCCCTGTAATTCCTGCTGTGAGGAACCCGGGTCATCACTGTCTCGCCTGCCGCTTCCCCCACCCTCACTGGGCTCAGTCCCTCCGCAGGGCCCAGCTGGGCCACCCGGGGACCTCACAGGCTTTTGCCTCTCAGCCCCATCCTGCCCCAGCTTGTCAGGCACCAACTGGGTTGGATAACCCACCCCCGTCACCCCAGACTCTGGCCGCTGCGACCCGGGTGGTGAGCCTGGGCAGCGTCTTCAGGGTGTTCTCCGCTCATCTGGCAGCTTCGCCCAGGCACTCTGCTGGGGCTCCCGGCTCCCAGTCATTGAGCACACTGGCAGGTTGTCCAGAGTGCTGGGAGACCCTGGAAACCAGATCTGCACGCTGTATGTTTTCAGGCTTGCTCATGCCCTCTCAGGAGTATTTTACATTTCTTTGGACCAGGAAAGAAGGATGCTGGTCTGAAAGCGCTCAGTCACCCCTTGCCCCCTTGAGCAGGCCACCTTGACCTGAGCAAAACTTCTGTCCAAGTGAACACAGGTCACTTCCAGTTAAACTCACACAGACTTCTCTGACTGCCCCTAAATACCCCCAAGAGCCTCCATCCTGCGTCAGTATCTCCCAGCTCCCCTCACTGCCCACCCCTATCACACACGCCGTCTCTGCCCTCACCTCCCACAGGTATCCCCCTTACTCACCCCACACGTATGTCTGCCTCCAGACTGCCGCTCGCCCACATCTCCCGGCCACCCTGAGACGAGCAGCACCCTCTGATTCCATTTCACTGAAGGGCAAGCTGGGGCCTAGGGTGCGACCGGCAGTGTGGACTCCAGGACTGGACTGGATTCATGAAGCTCTTTCCCCTACCTGCACCTGGGTGCTGGGGTGGCGGTGGGATGGGAGTGAGGTTGCCGTCACAGAGAAGCCTGGGGCTGGTCGTCTGAGCTGGTGATGCCCTCCAGGCCCACGGCCAGGCAGCGTCCAGTCTGGGGTCCTGGAGGGACCCCAGCCTCCCTCCCCGTCCACGGTCACTCTGCATGGGCCAGGCCGACAGCTGCAGTAACTGGTCTCTCTGCCCACCCGCCCTTGCAGAAGAATTAACAGTGACTTAGGGACATTGCTGCCCCCAGTGGGGAAATGTCTGGGGCGTCCGAGGGGCACTTGGGGTGAGGCATGTCTGGGGAAACATGTTGTCAGGGGATTGTTGGGAAGCAGTGTCTGGTTATCTGCTCCTGACGAGGCTGGTGGTCTGGAGAGACAGGCTTCCCTATGTCATGAAAGAGGGCCAGACGTGGGTCCCTGCAGGCCTGGCTTTCTCTGGCCAGTGTGGGGGAGAAACCCGGCCTCCACGAGGGCTCCATCTTGTGGGGAAAGCCTCTAGGCCACAGTGGGTATTGCTTTGCCTCAGGCCTGTCCTGGGGGCTGAGGGCACAGGGATGACTCCCACATTGGCTGATGGAGCATCTGACTCTGGGTGTAATGTTTGCTTTAGAGACTCACTGTGGGGGGAGGATGTGCTCCCAGCCCTGCCTAGGGACCCCCACCCAGCATCTCGGAGGAGGAGCCCTGACCTCACACCTGCCAGGGTCCCCAGGTCAGCGTCTCTGTGAAGCCCACAAAGCCTCACCCATCCAAGGAAACAAGTTGCTTAGGCCCCTGATCACCACTCTGGTTGTGTAGTCCTTACCCTCCTGGATTGCGAGAACGCTGAGGCTCAGGGAGGCTGACCTCCCAGGCCCTGGTGGGTGCCAAGTGGGGAGCCCTGGCTGGTAACTCACCAACCCGGGGCTGTCAAGGCTCTGATGGCGACCTGACATGGTCCGCCTTGCTTTAGGGTTGGTGTGGGTGTTTCTCTTCCAGCCCCTGATCCTCCTGTGAGCCATTGCTGGGGGTTAACCCCGTGTGGGTCACAGCCTTGGATCACCCGAACCTCCACGGGTGGAGCATGGGAAGCTGCTGGAGGGCTTTCACTTTCCTTTTTGCACTTGAGCCTTTTGGGATTCCAAAGAGTCTTGTTGAGAGCCAGCAGAGAGACCCTGCTTGCAGGGCAACAGTCAGGGGTCAGAGAGAGTGAAGAGGTAGGTGGTATCGCGGGGCTTGGGCAAAGCACTATGATTTGTCTCCCCGGGCCTCAGTTTCTCCACCTGTATAATGGGCCTATCTGTGCCTGTGCCACAGGCTGTTGTGAAGATCAGATGAAGAAGTGTGGCGAGGGGCTGTGAGGGGCTGGGGCAACCAAGTTCAGAGCCTTGCTTGGTCCTGCGAAGGCCAGGGCACACCAGGGCAGGGTTTGCCACCTTTAGGCTGTGTGAGCTTTGCTAGGTCGCAGAGGGCATGTGTAACTAATGAAGTGGGTACAATGAAGCCTGCAGGGCTGGGCATAGAGGCACTCATCACCTGTGCTGGCCTGAGTGATGACTTGTGCTCACTGACACAGTGGATGGTTGACACAATGAGAGGCCCAGCCCACTAGAGGACCAGGGTGGGCCCTGACTCTGCCACTTACCCGCTGTGTGGCCATGGGCAACTCACTGACCCTCTTTGAACCTTGGTTTCCTCATCTGGTTATGACATGCCCCCCTGGTGGCCTCCCACTCACACTCAGGATAAAATCTAAATGCCACACAAGATGCCATCAGACCCAGCCTGTGTTTCCAGCCACCTCAGGATATCGGCCCCTCTCTTCAGGCCTGTTTTATAATCTTCATTTCGCTCAGGGAATCTGCATAGTCTGTCTGCTCCTCCCCCAGTCGGCGAGCCCCACAGAGCCAGACTTTTACCTGTCTTATGAGCATGCCTAGAACTGTGCTTGCCACATAGTAGGTCCTCAGAAACCATGTGTTGAATGAGGCCTGTATTAGGCCAGTCCTGGGGTGGTGGGGTGGCAGGCAGGGAACCATAGTGAGTCTGCTTATGCTGGGCCACCAGGCCTAGGGCTGCAGGATTCTCCACTGAGCTGAGACCCGAGGCCAAGAGGCCTTACCTGTGAGGTGCCAAAGGGAGCTGGTGGGCTGGCTCCCAGCCCCGCGGAGGGTAGGGGAGAAGAGCTGGGCTCTGGGGCACAGGGTGGACTGTCCCGAGTCCATGTGGGTCCTCCTCTCCCCGCGCCATACATACCACTTCCCTGAAGTCTCACAGCGCGCCCATGCCCTTGGCCATGACCACCTTGGCTGGCCTTGATCCCACCTGGGAAAGGCCTGTGCTCAGGTCCTGGGCTGGGGGGCTCAATGTCCCCCTCCCTCACTGCCCCCTCCCACCCAAAGGTGAAGCCAGCACCTCTCAGCCTCCTCTCCTGACAGCCGCCTGCAGCGGGAAGCTGGAGCAGCACACTGCACGCCGTGGCGTCATCTACAGCCCAGCCTGGCCCCTCAACTACCCGCCGGGCACCAACTGCAGCTGGTACATACAGGGCGACCGCGGGGACATGATCACCATCAGGTATGGGGGCACTGGGGTGTCAGAGGGACTCGATGTGGGCCTGCACGTGCTGCATGTGTGATGGTGTGTATGTGAGTGCCTGCAACAAGTACAGTGACCAGATGTGTGTGTACGTGTGTGTGTGAACACACGTGTGCTTGTGTATGTGTGTGAGCCCAGCCTGAGCAGGTATGAAGGACACGTGTATGTGCGTTTGTGAGCACATGTGTGTGTAGGCGTGGTGGGCATGTGTGTGAGATGTGTAGGTGTGCAAATACATGTGTGAGTCTCTGTGTGCACATGTACGAGTTGTATGCATGTGAACATGTGGGTGTGGGTCTCTGGGGCTGGCTTCCCAGACCTGGGCCTCTCTCATGGGCTTGTGGGGCTGTCTGTCACCTCGGGCCTGCCAGGGAGGGGAGCCCTGGGACTGGAGGGCATGGCCCAGTCATCTGTGAGGTGGCAGGGGTGTCCTGTCTGTCCTGCAGGGGTGGCTTGAGGCCAGGCTGGCACTGAGCCCAGAGCGGGTTTGCCCCCGGGCCCTTGGGGCCATCTCAGCAGGAGAGGGAAACAGGGACGAGCCAGGTGCTCAAGCTGCGGGGATGTGGAGGGAAGCGGGGTGAGTTGATCAGATGGTGGAACCGAGGCTGGAGCCCTAGACGGGGATGGTCATGGGGATGTTTGGCTGGGGTGTCACTCTCGTAAATGCAAAGCCTGGAAGACCCAGACACTCCACGTCTCCAAGGCCAGAGGTGTGATGGGAACACATCAGGGTCTGTGCCTGTTTCCCTGTGGCCACTGGGAATCTCTTCAAAGACGCCAGCCTCCTCGGCCACTTCTAGAGTACTCCTCAGTGCTGCTCATCCACAGCCTGGGCCAGTGCTTCTCCCCAGGGGATGAACTGTCCCCCAGCCCAGGCCTGCCCTGTGCACACGGGTCCCCTGTGTGCCCTGGCCTGGGATTCATGCCGGGCCTATTGCAGCAAAGCCAGCATGGGGGGATCTGGACCCTTGGACCTTGCTCTTCAGGGGAGAGTGTAAGTGGGGGGACTTGCCTACCATGGGACTCCTGCCTCCACCTCCATGTGGCCTTCGGTTGGGGTACCACGTGTGTTCTGATGGAGGGTGGAGAGGCAGAGAGGAGGCCTTCACAGAGCTGCCTGGGGGCTGACATGTTCCTAGTTGTCCACACTGTCCTGATTCTTCATGGAGCCACTCTCGGACCCCTGGGGGCCTGCTGAGCGGCTGGGAGTAGAAGAGAGAGGGGATGCTGGGGCTGGCCGTCCTTGCTGTGAGTTTAGGCATGACCTGCTGGTCTCTGACCACCCACTCACATCTGCGGTCCTCCCTGCCCCCTGCAGCTTCCGCAACTTTGACGTGGAGGAGTCCCACCAGTGCTCCCTGGACTGGCTGATGCTGGGCCCCGCGGCCCCGCCCCGCCAGGAGGCCTTCCGGCTCTGTGGCTCTGCCATCCCGCCCGCCTTCATCTCTGCCCGGGACCACGTCTGGATCTTCTTCCACTCAGACGCCTCCAGCTCCGGCCAGGCCCAGGGCTTCCGTCTCTCCTACATCCGAGGTAACATCAATGGCAGGGCGCGCCTATGGGCTCCCCAGGGGTGGTGGTGGCACCCTCCATCTGCCTCCTCCCTGCTGGCTCTCCCCCAGTACCCAACTGTTGGAGCCCAGTGTTGGGACAGGAACTGGTCACATTGCTGCCTCGGGGTGCCTTGAAACCCCTCAAGATCACTGACCCCACTTTATAGACCCTGGCTCAGGTCAGGAACCGAGCCTCCCTGGTATTCGAGGCGTCTCTGCCCCTCAAGTGGCTGGGGAGAGAGAGAGTCCAGGGCCCTTCTCCTTGGGTCCTGCCTCTCCCTGAATCCTGCAGAGGCGTTGCTGGGAGCAGGGGTACCTCCCGCAGGCTGCTGGCCCCAGGCCCCAGGAGGAGGGTGGTTCTGCTGCCCCTGACTGTCTCCACCACGCACCTCACCCTGCAGGGAAGCTGGGCCAGGCATCCTGCCAGGCTGACGAGTTCCGCTGTGACAACGGCAAGTGCCTGCCGGGCCCTTGGCAGTGCAACACCGTGGACGAGTGTGGCGACGGCTCTGATGAGGGCAACTGCTCGGCGCCCGCCTCGGAGCCGCCAGGCAGCCTGTGCCCCGGGGGTACGTTCCCCTGCAGCGGGGCGCGCTCCACGCGCTGCCTGCCTGCCGAGCGGCGCTGCGACGGCACTCAGGACTGCGGCGACGGCTCCGACGAGGCCGGCTGTCCCGACCTGGCCTGTGGCCGGCGGCTGGGCAGCTTCTACGGCTCCTTCGCCTCCCCAGACCTGTTCGGTGCGGCCCGCGGGCCCTCGGACCTTCACTGCACATGGCTGGTGGACACGCAGGACCCGCGGCGCGTGCTGCTGCAGCTGGAGCTGCGGCTGGGCTACGACGACTACGTGCAGGTGTACGAGGGCCTGGGCGAGCGCGGGGACCGCCTGCTGCAGACGCTCTCCTACCGCAGCAACCACCGGCCGGTGAGCCTCGAGGCCGCCCAGGGCCGCCTCACCGTGGCCTACCACGCCCGCGCCCGCAGCGCCGGCCACGGCTTCAACGCCACCTACCAGGTGAAGGGCTACTGCCTCCCGTGGGAGCAGCCGTGCGGGAGCAGCCGCGAGGGCGATGCGGAGGACCCGGGCGAGCAAGGCTGCTTCTCGGAGCCGCAGCGCTGCGACGGCTGGTGGCACTGCGCCAGCGGCCGGGACGAGCAGGGCTGCCCCGCCTGCCCCCCGGACCAGTACCCCTGCGAGGGGGGCAGCGGCCTGTGCTATACGCCCGCCGACCGCTGCAACAACCAGAAGAGCTGCCCCGACGGTGCGGACGAGAAGAACTGCTTCTCCTGCCAGCCGGGCACCTTCCACTGCGGTACCAACCTGTGCATCTTCGAGACGTGGCGCTGTGACGGTCAGGAGGACTGCCAGGACGGCAGCGACGAGCACGGCTGCCTGGCGGCGGTGCCCCGCAAAGTCATCACCGCCGCGCTCATCGGCAGCCTGGTCTGCGGGCTGCTGCTTGTCATCGCCCTGGGCTGTGCCTTCAAACTCTACTCCCTGCGCACGCAGGAGTACAGGTGGGCGCTGGGGCCGGAGCCTCGCTTCCTCCCTGTTCCTGGAGAGAGGGCCTGGACTCACGCTTCCTGCAGCCGTGGGCCACTCACCCGGGGCTTCTCGGGTCTGGGCCCCTCCGGATGCCCGGATGGAGGGAGGAGGGTCCACATCCTGCCGCTGGGGGGCGCCCCGTGGGAGGCGGGAAGTGCGACCCCCACCCTCGTCTGGCCGGCCTGCCATGCTGCCCTTCTGCTGTTGCCTTCAGGGCCTTTGAGACCCAGATGACACGCCTGGAGGCTGAGTTTGTGCGGCGGGAGGCACCCCCGTCCTACGGGCAGCTCATCGCACAGGGCCTCATCCCACCCGTCGAGGACTTCCCGGTCTACAGTGCATCCCAGGTGAGCCGGCGAACGGGAGACCCGCCCCCAGCCCCCGGCCCGCCCAGCCGGACCTCAGAGAACGCGGGAGACGGGGAGGCCCAGGGTTTGTACAACCGGGCTGGTCCTGGGGTTGAGGGAGGTGGGAGATGAGGCCTCGGCAGGGTGACCAGCCAGGGGAGGGGACAAGGGGGCCCCTTGGCGGGGGTGGGGTCGTGCTGACCTCTGCCTCCTCAGCCGCCGCCCCACCCTCCAGGCCTCGGTGCTACAGAACCTGCGCACGGCCATGCGGCGACAGATGCGCAGACACGCCTCCCGCCGCGGGCCCTCCCGCCGCAGGCTCGGCCGCCTCTGGAACCGGCTCTTTCACCGGCCGCGGGCGTCGCGCGGGCAGATCCCGCTGCTGACGGCCGCGCGCACCTCCCAGACGGTGCTGGGTGACGGGCTCCTCCAGCCGGCACCGGGGGCTGCCCGGGAACCCTCGGCACCCTTAACGGACACAAGCAGCCTGGGGGCAGCAGGGGAGGGGCCCCCCGGCGCCCCCAGCCACGCCTCGGAGGTGGGACCTTCCGCGCCGCCCGCCTCGGGCCTGCGGGACCCCTCGGAGTCCAGACTGGCTGACAAGGACAGAAAGGCTGGCAGGGACCCTCTGGTGGACAGCCCAGCCCCTGTGGACGTGCCTCAGGAGTCCTGCTCGGGCCAGGACCCTTACCCCCCGGCCCTCACTGCCGGTGGCACCCCCGGCCCCCACCCATCAGAGCCACTGGGAGTCTGCAGGAGCCCCCCGCCACCCCGCTCCCCAACGTTGGAGGCCAGTGACGACGAGGCCCTGCTGGTCTGCTGACCCGCCGGACATGCTGATGACCGCCACAGCCCCGCTTTGTAACCAGGGAATACACAGTCGTTTCTACCCTGCCTCCGCGTCCTTCTTTCTTATGGAGAGGCCCACCCGGGAGCCCTGCCAGCTTCCTGTGTCAGCACCCTGGCCCCCCGGTGGGCATGGTGGGCAGGGGACTTGCTGGGGCTTGAAGGCGGGAAAAGGGTGGAGTGGTGAGCCCCTCGCTAGGGCTCCAGTGTACACAAGACACCTGGGGGGTCCCCATCTGCCTCCCCCAACTCCATTCTTGGAATCCTTTTCCAGAGAAGAAGGAGGGCCAGGGCTCCCCAGAATGTTTCCTGTGGCTTCTCCCTCCATTCACCCTGTGGGGCGCCAGAGCTGTCCCTGGACTGGACGTGGCCATGGGTACGTCAGACCTAGTCCACAGTGAGCGCTCAGGTGGCACAGGCCCCAGAGAAGCTGGGTTAGGAGGCTTCTGCCCCCAACCTCGTGCCTGTGGGGTCAGTGTGGGCCCTGTCAACTTGATGCCGGGCTGAGAAAGTGGGCACGGGGTAGAGAAAGCTCATGAGATCTCTTACAGGCCCTGAGGCCCCCAGAAGATGGTGCCCGATGCTTTCTCAGAGGGCAGAGGCTGAGGCACCAATTGACCTCAGCCAAACCCATGCCATCCTGTCTCAAAGCCCGTTTCCCCACCTGTGAACCAGGCCAGGCCATTGAGTCCTGACACTCACTCCATGGGGATTTATGGGAAGAAAGGCAGTTCTGGCGGGGACCCCACGCTCTCCTGGGTGGCTGAGCCTATAGCAGGGTCTTGGGGAGAGGGGCACACCCAGCCAATTCTCAGTCCTCCACGTCCCTGTAGGGCAGGGTTGGCCCCGGACCCCAAGGAGCCAACCCCAGAGAAGGAGTGTCTGGCTCAAGCAGCAGAACCCCCAAAAGTCAAGAGCCTCCTCCCGAGCCACCTGCTCCAGCCAGTTCCACACATGCCCCTCCACCCAGGGGGACCCAACAAGTTCCTGAGACAGGTGCATCACCAGCCCTGTTTTATTCACAGATCTTTCCAGGAAAAGCTAGTGGGGCAGTGATGACAGGGGACCCAGTCCACATCTTCAGGGCTTCCTTACCAAGCCCTTCTAAGAGTCAGAATTTTTCCCCAGGAAAAAAAAATTTTTTTTTTTTTTTGCAAAAACACCTCCTCAATAAACAACATGTAAACAGAAACAGCTGCTTCAGGCTCCACAAATGTCTCATTGTGTCTTCAAGGGCTTGTCCGTGGCAGGCAGTGGGGAGGGCTGGCAGGGGCCATTTTCCTCCTCCTCTGGGGAGCCCTGGGGGTAGACCACGAAACACAGCTCCTGGCCCCAGCGTGTCACTGACTCTGAGGACAGACAGACAGACCAACACATGGACGCTGGGGTCTGACCCCGTGGGACAGGGGTCCTCAGGGAGCTGCTCTCTGCACGTGGGACCCGGACACTTGAGCCACTCCATCGGCAGACGTCGGGTGGTGGCTGGGCCCCATGTGGCCACCTCGGCTGCCTGGAGATCCCCGCTCTAGGGCAAACCCCAAAGAGGGTCCTAACTGCAGGCCCTGGGGAGCTGCCCAGCTCACCTGTGAGTCTGTGCACACACTTTGGTTTGCTTCTCCAGAACGCTCCCAGGAAGAAGACGGGCACCCCCGTGAGGATGATGATAACGCCTACCCCACACACCATGGGCTCCGAGATGAAGCTGAAGACCAGCAGGAATGCCCAGAAGACCAAGTACGCCACGGGGACGAGGAGGTTCACCTGGGGGGCAGCAGGCGGCAGTGCAGGACACACCCCCAAGCTCTCCGGCCCACCCCCCATCCCTGGGGGTCTCGGACCATTTCCTGGGAGCTGAGACCTGAGGGGCCCAGCTGGCCCAACTGTTGAGGGTTTGTCAACTTCAGCGGCTCTGAGCTCCCCACAGCGACTGTATGTGGACTGGCCGCTCGCACTTGGCTGGAGGTGAATGATTTTCAGTGTTCCACATTTCAGGCACTGAGCACTTACTTCTCCAGCTCACGGATTGATATGCAAATGGGAGGACTTTTCTCTTAGCTCGCTTTTGGGGCTTCTGTTTTGTGTGGGCTCGTGGAATCCTCTGTGACCGTGTCTTAGCCTTATTTTCCTGTCCATGAAGTGGGAGTATCCACAGCACCCTCCTCACAGGGCTGCTTAAGGACTGAATATGCCAGTGCACACAGGGCCCCAGGCAGGGCCAGGCACATGGCAAAGGCTGGCTTCCCCATTGCTGCCGTCGCTGCCCCCGGTGCCCAGTTGGGTAAAGGGGTGTCCCTGACTACTTCCGGCAAGTGAGCCAGCCAGTCCTTCCCCGGCCTCACCTTGATGGGCCTGTGGAGCGCCGGCCGCCTCCAGCGCAGCACGAGCAGACCCAGGATGGTGACACCATAGCAGAGGTAGTTGATGAAGGACACATAGTTGATGAGCGTGTATGTGTCTCCCACGAGCATGATGACCGCCGTGGCCCCGCACTGGGAGAGGACCGGGCTGAGGGCTGGCTCCCACCTGCCTCCTGTCGGCCCTGGGCCGGCCAGCTCGGGCCAGGACGTCGGTGAGCCTGGCCCTCCCCTCCCACAGGGCCAGGCCTCACCCCCTGCCACCACCCAGGCTGCTGAAGGGCCCTGGCTCCCCACCCTGCCAGCCTGGTCCCCCAACTTACACAGACGAGGAGGGCGGGAATAGGGGTGCAGCGTCTGACGTGGATCATGGCTAGCAGGCTGGGCAGGTGCCCCTCTCGGGCTCCAGAGAAGCACAATCTGGGGGGTGGGGATGGATGGGTGGGGGCCATGAGCCTGGCCCGGGGCCTCCCCGCCGGCCAGATCCCCACCTCCGCTCTGGACCTGATGGCCCTCTTGAGCTGTCACCTCTGACCGCCTGCTCCAGCAGCCCCCACCGGGCAGTTTTTCCCTTCGTCCAGCCTGCCTCCCTCCTGCTTCCTGTTCCTCAGAAGTGGGATCAGATCTCTGTTCCCTGGGAGTTCCTCGTCCCACCTTCAGGCGGGCTCCACCAGGTGGGATTTCCCTTCCTCTGGCCCCCAGCGCTGCTCCCGTGCACCAGGGCGGCTGCCTGGCCTCACCCTGACCACCCTCCCTCCAGCCCAGTCACCTGGAGGAGGTGAAAAGGTAGCCATTGATCCCTCCGAAAGTGGAAAGTGCCACAGAGACAGGCATGACCCAAGAAAAGTAGCCCAGCAGCTTCTCCCCGAAGGTCTGGGTGGGCACAGAAGAGAAGCAGAGTGTGAGGCGGGGTGGGGGCCGGGCGGGAGCCAGGGACCAGGCAGGGGGCCCCCCACTCACCACGGCCACGGCGTTAGAGGCCAGCAGCTCCTGGGGGGACATGGCAGTGAAGTAGGCGACATTGGTGAAGGTGTACACGAAGGTCACCAGGGGGATGGAGATGAAGATGGCACGAGGTAGGTTCCTGGGGACAGTGGTGGAGCGTGTCAGTGTCAGTCCTTGGGGGGCTGGGGTGGGGCCTCAGGGTGGTACAGGTCTTTGAGCCCATCTCCTGGGGGGCCCTGGGGCAGGGGAGAGGACAGCCCTGCAATCTGTCTGTCTGTCTCCCCACCACTCCGCAGCCCAGCCTTGGCACAGCCTGGTGGGAGGAGGAGCCACTAATATCCTGGGGGAGGGGGCGGATCTAATGTCGGCACATGAAAAGAACGTTGCATACAGCCAGAATCAGCTTTGAAGATCCTCAGAGTGTCCTTAGAGCTCAGTCCACAGGCCAGGGTCCCCTGGGACTCCCATCAGCACCGCCTGCCCCCCAGCCCCAGCTGTAACTGTTCACTGTCAAGGTCCCAGCCGAGCATCAGACAGAGCCATTTGCTTCTTTTCTAGGGACCATGTTGTGTGCACATGTGTAATTTTTTGGCCAAGCACATAACTGGATCCGTTTACAGGGAGACAATGAGACTCAGTGTTTCCAAGACCCAGCGAGGGGCCGTGACTCATCCACAGCCATACAGAGCAGGGTCAGGCTGGAACACAGGCCTCCCAGCTGCCTTTCCAGAGCTGATCGTGGGGATCAGCAGTGCAGCCAGGCTGATGGCCAGCCCAGCCGGCCATAGGTGACCGCAGGCCTGTGCGGGGAGGCCGCCTCTCCCACCCCCTCCCAGGGATTGGCTGGTGCCCTACTCACTTTCGAGGGTCCACCAGCTCCTCTGTGACGTAGTTGAGGAAGTTCCAGCCGCTGAAGGCAAAGGAGCCCTGGAGGAAGGCCAGGGCCAGGTGGCCCACGGACGGCGTCATCCAGAAGTCGAAGGCGTTGCTGGGCCTCAGCTCCTCAAAGTGTCCTGGGGGGTCCGGAGGCCAAGGGTCAGCGCCGTCTCCCCGGCCCTGCGCCCAGCCCCACGCCCGGCCCTACCTTGGAAGATCTGGACAAAGCCCACGCCAATGATGAGTGAGAGGGCCAGCAGCTTCCCGCCGGTGAACACGTCCTGGATGCGCGTGGCCCAGCGCACGCTCAAGCTGTTTACCCACGTCAAGAGCACTGGGGAGGAAGAACAGGAGGGCAGGTGGGTGAGCAGGCACCTGAGGCCGATCCCCTCACGGTGGGCCATGGCCAAGTCCAACCCCGGCTGCAGGACAGGGTGTCCCGTGCAGCAGCCAGAGTACCAAAAGCCCACCCCCTGAGGCCAGCTTCATGGGGGGCTGGCAGCTGGCAGGATGCTCCCTCCCAAAGTCCTCCCACAGGGGACTTCCCCAGTGGTCCAGTGGTTAAGACTCTGCCTTCCAATGCAGGGGGTGTGGGTTCGATCCCTGGGTGGAGAGCTACGATCCCACAAGCCTCCAGGCCCAAAAGCCAAAGCATAAAACAGAAACACTATTGCAACAAATTTAATAAAGACTTTAGAAATGGTCCACATAGGGACAAAAAAATTTTTTTTAACGACAACACAAAAGACAAACCCCCAAGTCCCACCCTGCAGGGTGGGCCCTGGGGACAGAGGCCCTACCCACCCCCACGACAGGCACTCACTCAGGCAAGCCATGGAGAGTGCACGGGAAGCGGCGGCCGGCGGGATGCAGTTGGGGAACACGGGCTGCAGCACGTAGTTGGAGAAGGTCATGGAGATGACGGCCAGGCTGGTGGGGTACATGATGAGCACGGCGCTCCAGAGCAGCAGGAAGCTGGAATGAGCCAGGGCCCGAGTGGGGCGGGCCTCTCGGGACCCTCCCGGCCAAGTGGGCCCAGGTGTGGGGAGCGGGGCTGCACCCTGAGCCCTGGTACCCAGGGCTGCTGCGGGCGCCCAGAGGCCGGCTTCGGTCCAGGGAGGCAGGGCCCACCTTGTCGAGGTCTCTGCTCTGCTGATGAACTGTTTCAACGGAGATGGTTGTTCAGCACACACGGCTATGGGCTGCCTTTGGGCAGGCGTGGAGAGAGACTAGGGAACCAACCCCTCTTCTAAGAGCACCAAGTCCCAGGCCACAGGCTGTTCCTGAGCTGGGCTGGGCTCTCCTGGGACCTCCAGTCCTGGCTCCAGAAGTAGTCCCCGGCAGAGCCCTGTGGCTACAGATGGCTGACTCTGAGCTGTGAGCTCCAAGGGACCGGACCTTGTAAAGCACCCTGGTAGGGTGGGAAGGATTCAGGTCCCTTCTGCCTGAAACTCCCCTCTGCACTCCCACATGGGAGTGACCTGGAACCATGACCAGGAGCAGTGACCTGTTCCTGGGGGCTCTGGCTGCACCCAGGGCAGCGCCTGTCCGTGGGGGTGGTGCTGGCCCCCTGTCCATCCCACCTTGAGGGTGGGCACTGCCTTATCCAAGGATACCAGTGGCCTCTGGGGCGCCGAGCTCCATGGCTTCCTCTTGGTCCTCGCTTTTGCTCTGCAGCCCTGCTTCTTTACTCCTTGCTGTACACAGCGCCCCCATGCCCCACTCCTTTCACTTCTGGGACATCCTAGCTCCCTGGCCCCCCTCTCATACTGGGTGCTCCCCTCTGCCCACCCACCCACCCACCCACTTGATGTTAGGTGTCCCTGGGGTGGGGCTTGGGCCCTCCTCTCCCATCTTCTCAAGTATTCCAGCCACACAGCACAATTCTTCTGCTTTTGTGGGTCCCAGGCCCCTTTGAGGACCGCCTCCCCAGAGGAAAACACCCCCGGACACACGCAGAGGGGTGTGCATGCCCCGCCACGCCCCATCCTCTTAGAGGCCGCTGACCACATCGCTCAGAACCACGCTTTAAATTCTTCAGCCTAGACTTCTCTGTGCTCCAGATCCCCCACCCAAGGCCTGACTGAGTGTCTCCTGGGTGTGCCAAAGACCCCATCCAAGTGACAACTCCCAGCCTGAAGTCTCTACCTCCCAATCAGGAATGCCCATCAGTGGAGTCTCATTACACCCCTCCCTCATATCACACCGACCACCACGTCCCCCCGATTTAGACTCCTAAATGGTTCTGGAATCTTCCTGGACTTCAGCATGGCTCAGCTAGACAGAGCTTGGGTTCCCCTCCACCCATAGGCTGCCCCGTCCCTGCCAAGCCCTGGTGTCTGCCGTGGATGTGACCTCGCTTCTGGCTGCAGAAGACAGCCTGAGCTCGCCCAGGCCACCACCCTCTGTACGTGCGCCCCATCCTTCCTCACTGGTCAGCCAAAAAAACCCCACCTCCCCCTTCAAGCCTCAGCGCAAACGTGCTTTCTCTGGCAGCCTTCTCCGGGTGGTAGGCAGCTATTCTCTTGGCTACTGGGCAGCTACCTCTTACATTTTCAGAGCAAGGCTCCTCCTGGTCTTGATCACATCTGAGGGGTTTCCCTTCTGCACTGTAAGGAGCCTGAACACCGGGACAGACCCTTTTATCGCTGCGTCCCGGCCCTCGGCAAGCAGCAGGCGCTTAGCTAACATTCACAGTGACTAAAGGAACAGTAGAAGTTATTTAAAGGAAAGCTCTTGCAGAGCGTTAATAGGAATATCACGCCCCTCACTGCTTGCCTGGATGCTGACATCATCTAGAGGTTTCCATAGTAAGGCCCTTCTCACCTGTAAACACCTGGGAGGGAGGCGGGGCTTATTTAAAAGGGGCCAGCTAGTGTCTGGCTGGAGTGGCATGGGCTTTGGTCCCACACACCCTGGCCTTAGAAGGCCATCCAACACTCCCTCCTTCCCTCCACCCATTCCCATGACCTCCCCAGGATGTGAGAAGCAGAAGAGGATACTGGGGTTCGAGGCCCAGCAGGCCATCGGTTCTGGAGAGGCTGTCCCCACCCCCAACTGCTGGAGCCCCACACTTACCCAGCCAGGCCCCCAAAGATCTCGGTGACATAGGCGTAGTCCCCGCCAGACTTGGGGATGGCCACTCCCAGCTCCGCGTAGCAGAGTGAGCCCAGGGCAGTGATGCCTCCACCCAGGACCCAGACGAAGAGGGCCAGACCCACGGAGCCAGAGTGCTCTAAGACCCCTTTGGGGGAGATGAAGATGCCCGAGCCAATGATGTTTCCTGTAGTGGGGAAAGGGAGGGAGGCGTCAGGTCTGGGGTGCTGCCAGCAGGCCGGCCTCTCTGTGCAGCTCCAGATGCTGCAGTGAGGAGGGGAGCTTGGGCTACTCCCTGGAGGTGGGCCTTGAGGCATGTGGATGCCACGGGCCGCTCAAACCCTGCAAGCCCCACTCTGGCCACCTCATTTCCCCTCCCCAGTCCCTGGCATGGGCAGTGACACATTTGTCTGTCCAGACAGGCTCCCTGCCAGAGATGAGTCCTGTTCCAAGTTCCTCTGCCTCTCAGTCCCATGAGGTGGGCCAAGCCCAAGCAGTGGCAGCCACGCTGGTGCCTCCCCACAGGGCCCAAGCCCAGCCCCTCAACCCTGGCCAAGGCCTCCAGGCTTGTCAGCCTACAGTCACCTCCTTCCTCTGTAAAGCAAGACCTTGACCATGATACTGTTGCCACTTTCTTATTGGCTGAAATCCAAACTCACAGTGACTTGGGGACTGGCACCTCCTCCAGGAAGCCCTCCTTGACCACCTGGTAAGGCTCCTCCTCCCACTTCACAGCCCCAGACCCTGCTCCATACTCTCTTTATCTTCCATCTCCTCTTTCCCTGTCAGAGAGCCCTTTGCCTGCTGGGCTCCTCCCTGACCTAGGATCCAGACTGTGGACACAGACTCAGAAGAGATCTGGTTTCCTGGTATTCTTAAAATGGTTCAGCTTCTGGGCAAAGGGCAGTGGGGTGAGGGAGAGGACCTGGTGCATTTTCAGGGATGGCAGGACTCAGTTGGCTCAGCCTGGGGTCTGGGCACAGATGCCTCTCCCTTGGGAATAGCCCACTGGTTGCAAACAGGAATTACTGCTCAAATCCCAGGACCACAGTGGGAAATCCTGGCGGAGGCTCAGAAAGCCAGGAATCTCTCCTAGCGCAGGTCACCTCTCGAGTTCTGCCTGCACAACAGGGCTGTTGTGAGGATTCAGTGAAGTACTGTATGGGAAGCCTCAGCTCATTCACAGCTGCATCCAGATGTTCTTTGCATCTTTGGGTGATTCTGTGTGTACTGTCTGAAACCTTATCTGGGGCCTCCAGCACATAGTAGGTGGTCAATACACATCTGTTGTGCAAATTATGGGATGAGTGAATGGCCTGAGGTCCCAAATGGCACCCGTGCCCCGATGTGAGGGACCAAGGTTCTCATCTGTGAAGTGGGGGCAGCCATCTTCACTCGGCCCTCCCAGAAGGGGACTCTGGGCAGGAGCAGCGGGGGTGGTTGGCATTCTAGGTTTGGGTGCCAGTGGAATCTGGCAGGTCATGGGTCTCAAAGTCTGGCCTGCCCCTGGGCCAACTCTCTTGGAAGGACGGGCGCAGGTCAGGGTGGGACTCTGTTGACTCATGGGGTCTGGGAGCAGAACAATGGGAGACCCTCAGAGAGCCAAGCTGCGGGCTGCAGAGCAGGCTCCCAGAATGAGCAAAATGCTGAGCGCCCACTTAACCCTGAACTCCCTGGCAGTTAGGGCAAAGAGGATAATGTTCTGGGTGACCTTGGCCTCATCATCTGTGCTAATGAACCCAGTCACATCACTGGTGATGTACACTAGGGGCTGCCCAAGAGGAGACAACCCCAGAACCCACAAGGCATGGGCTTCCGTGGTGGCTCAGCTGGTAAAGAACCCGCCCACCAATGCAGGAGACACAGGTTCGATCCCTGGATCAGGAAGATCCCCTGGAGATCCCCTGGCAACCCACTCCAGCATTCTTGCCTGGGAAATCCCATGGACAGAGGAGCCTGGTGGGCTGGAGTCCAAGCTGTTGCAAAGAGTCAAATATGACTGAGCACGCAAGCATGTACACACCCACAGGCCACATGAATAAAAATGTAACACTCCTGGGACCTGGGCCTCAGCCCCTCCACAGACGGCCCCACCTGCCGGGCCGATGTGGGGAGCGCACGACCATGAGGGCAGAGTCTGCTGGTTCCACCTGCAGGGCCCACAGGCGGGTCTGGACGAGGACACAGCTGGGGCCGCCCATCTGCATGGACTCCCTGTCCACAGTCCTACCCCACCTCCACCCGGTCGACACAGATTTCTAGTCTGGACAGCCACGATGCCCCGCTTGGCTTTCCAGTCACATCCCCGGAGCCCTAAATACATCCAGATAAGGAGGAAAGAATTCCTGTCTCCCAGCCTGCCCCCAGGTAGGCTGTGTCCTCAGCTCGCTTCCAGGGGGAGAAGGGCCACCTCCTTCATCCACCATGGGGCCCAGGGCCTCGGTGGGCTCTCGGGTTTCTAAAGGGTCTTTGAGTTCACTCTGTCTGGTAGTAGAGCCTCTGTTCTCAGGATCTGGTGGAGCAGGATTTGCCAAAAGCCAGGGAGGTTGGAAGCCAGCGGGGGTTGGGTGGCCTTGGAAGGAGCTGGGTGCATCCAGGGCCCTGAGCCACGCGCCCCCCCACCCCCACCCCCCCGTGGGGACCCCCACCTCCCTGCACAGTTCAGTCTGACAGGGCCTTACCAGGGTAGCCCTGGGGGAAGCCACACCTGGCACCTCCTCTCCCAAGGCTGGGATCTGAAAGGGACATATCACTAGTTGTTGCCCACTGGCTGGAGACTTGGATGCTGGGAACTGGGGGATGGGCGGGGGGTGGAGATTGCTGTTGTTTTAGACACGTGGCCTCAGGCTACAGTGCAGGATTTCTCCCCACGTGGCTCAAAGGGACACGTGTGCCAGCAGGTGTCTCTGAGGTCTTTGGGGCCCTCTTCCTCCAGGCCTGGACATCCTCCAGTCTCTGCCCTGGGTCTGCGCTGGAAGGTGTCAGAAAACCCCATTCGAGGTCCACTGGCTGCTCTTGGTACCATGTGGGTGGGACGGGGCTATGCAAGGAGCAAAAGGGCTAGGTGAGGGCCAGAGGGCAAGGAGGAGGGATGTTGCTGAGGGGGGCGCCTCCAGAAGTGGATGATTAGGGGTGTGGAGAAGGGACCACAGAGCCAGAAGGGATGCCTGCCTATCGCTCCTGGTGGTGGTGGGTCCAGGCCTCCCTTCTCAGCCCCCATGTTCAGGCCTGGCAGAATCAGCTCTGCCAGATTTGGTGAACAGCAGTGGACAAATCTGGGCTTCCTGGTAGCTCAGCTGGTCAAGAATCCACCTGCAGTGTGGGAGACCCCGGTTCAATTCCTGGGTTGGGAAGAGCCCCTGGAGAAGGGATAGGCTACCCACTCCAGTATTCATTGGCTTCCCTGGTGGCTCAGATGGTAAAGAATCCCCCTGCAATGCGGAAGACCTGGGTTCAATCCCTGGGTTGGGAAGACCCCCTGGAGGAGGGCATGGCAACCCACTCCAGTATTCTGGCCTGGAGACTCCCCATGGACAGAGGAGCCTGGCAGGGTATGGCTCATGGTTGCAAAGAATTGGACACGACTGAGTGACTAAGCACAGTGGACAAGTCCAACCTTCGGGGGACCCTGCTCTGGAGGAGGTGGAGGAAGGGCAGGGACCATGGAAGGTAGGATGGGCTGGGAGATACTGCTGAGCACCTGGTCAGGTGTCTCACTGACCGTGGGCTGGAGGAATGTGTGTTCCGAGGCCTCCACTTTCCCATCCACCCAATGGGACGGCTGCTCTGTGGTCCCTGAGGGTCCTCAGTGGGGCTAGAGCTCCCAGGAGGGTGGTGAGGATGAGTCCCCCCACCAGGGGGCCCCCCTCCGGCCCTCCTCCCTCAGCCCGAGCTGGGTGGTTTTTATCACATTAAGATGTTTGGCCTGATGGGGCTTACCCGGCTCCGTGGAGGAATGAAGAAAGGGCCATTGTTCCCCCGGCTGCCGCAGTGCGTGCTGACCTATTTCTGGGAGGCAGTGGCCGACTATGGAGGTCGCCGGGGTAGACCGCGAAGGTCGTGCCGGTGGAAGGGGCTGGCTGTCCTGGGTGTGTGTGGGGGGAATGTGCAGAGTCTGATTCAGGGAGGGGTCAGGGAGGTTCTGTCACCCCCCACCCCATCCCCAAAACAGGAGTCAGCTGTGTGACCTCAGGCCTGTGCTGCCCCCTTTAAGCCTCAGTTTCCCCTTCTGCCAGGAAGGGCCATGGGGCTTGGGGGGCAGCAGAGGGCTGGGGCAACCCTGACTTTGGCAGAGGTACTGCTGGGCAGGATGGATGTGTCTTGCATAGCTGCCAGAGGAAACACGGTCTGCTCGGGGCCCTCTGTCCTCCCCTGTGGCAGGTCTCTTCCCAGCTCACTGGCCTCCGAGAAGCAATGCCACCTCCAGGAAGCCATCCCTGATCTCCCACCATGATCTCTATAATATGGCTCCTCCTTCTTTCCCATGGTACCTGGAGGATGGCCAGGAAGTGATTACTTTATTTGCCATCCTGGGTGGACCCTGCATTCCCAGAGGGCAGGGACTATGCCCTGACCTGCTGAGATGAGGAGTTTGAGCCCCCTGAAAGGACAGGGAACCCCTAGGGCCTAGGTCCTCTTACACACGCCTGCCTTTTCAGTGAGATGGCTATGACAGGGCTTCCTCCTCCCGCACTGGCCTGCTGGCCCGACAGAGAGCAGCTCCCGGGCTCCTGGGCCCTGTCAGGGACTGGCCATGGGCCAGGCCTCCTTCCCTTACACTGGGCAATGAGTCCCAGCACCTCCCCATTAGGATGTGACCCGTGAGATTTCTAGGGAAGAACTCAAAATTCCCGCTGGTAAGCCCCAAGTGTCCTGGGACTGTAGGCTGGGCCAATGACTGGTTGAGAACCCCTAAATCTGAATTCAAACTCTAGCTCCCTCATGGTGGGGGGCTGTGGACAAGGTGCTTCACTCTCTGAACCTTCTTATCTGTAAGATGGGGAGATGAGGGAGTGATGTGGGTCTGTACTCATTCCGTCTGCTACCTCAGAGGTCCTGGGAAGTGTTTAAGGGTAGCCCCTATTGCCGTCTACTTTGGAGACACCCAGCCACCCAAGCTGGCCTATGGAGACTTGAGCCCCTTGGGACCTCAACACCCTGGGGTCAGCAGCCAGAGCCCTGCTTTGGGGGCCTTGCTATTGCTCTGGGTGAAGCCTCTGCCTCCCAGTGTCCTGGTGGTGAGCACATGTCAGGCAGCCCTCTGGGGGACACAAGTGCCCACTTTAGTCATGGCAGAACTCCAGAGAGGTGAGCGGGGACATTTCCAAGACATGCCTGAAATTGCCAATCGGCCAGTGTGTACCACCAGACTGACCCACTTTCCTTTTGAGAGAGTGATGAGCAGAAGGAATGAACTCTCTTCCCTGGACCTGCTCATCTCACAGTCTTTCAAGATCAGTGAATGGCAAACCAGGCCCCCAGCTGCTCAGGCCCCAACTCGCTACCACCTAGACTCTACTTGGCCACATCTTTCATCCAGTTCATCACAAGTCCTTTGGCTCAATCTTCCAGACATGCCCAGGACTGAACCTCCTCTCAGCACCTCCATTAGCATCACCCTGCTGTCCATCACCATTATCTCTTACCCGGGTGACTCCTGACTGGGCTTCCGACTTCAGCCCCTGTTGCCGCAGCCTCTCCCCCACAGTAAGCCCCAGGCCATGTCATGCCATGCCATCCTGTTCCATTCCATCCTATTCCACCCCACACCATCCCTCTTCTGCTCAAAGCCCTCCTCGGGCTCCCATCTGACAAAGAAAAAGAGGCAAGGTCCTTACTGTGGCTGCAAGACCCACACAGACTGGACCCCATCCCATGCCTGACTCATCTCCTATCTACAAACCTCTCTCTATCATCTTCTCACCTTAGCACTTAATCATGACCCCGTCAGCTAAACATTCAGCTGCTTTATCTTGTTTGCTCTTTGACTGGAGCTGGAGCTGCCTCAGCCCCCAAGGGCGTTCCAGAGGACACCAAAAGCATCTGACCCCGGGCTGGGGGCAGCCTCAGCTCTCTACTTCCCTCATCTGCAAATTGGGGCTATGGTGAAGCAAAGACAGGCTGGTGGGCAAGGGTTCTGAAGAGGGCTATCCTGAGCAGCCCAGAATCTCCAGCCCTGGAGACAATGGAGGGACCCGGCCACGGCTGGATGCATAGGTACTGGCTCCTAAGGAGATGGGGTTCACAAAGGAGACCCCAGAGTCCCAGAATACACTTGAGCCTGATCCAGAAACATAGTCTGGATATTTGAGTCAAAGGGAGACAGTGGAGGCCAGGACAGCCTGGTCAGCAGACCCAGGTGATTCTCACTCTCCTGAACCTGGGCACAGTCCCTCCTTGGGCATGAACTGGGGAGGTAGCTGTTTGTGGTCCCTGAGTCAGGACAAGGAATCCTGTACATACAGCCTTGGGTGAGGGTGAGGAGTCACAGGAGATTTCTCTATCCACCTGTTTGTCTATTTATAGTAGAGTGAGGAGTTCAGTAAATCTTGGTTGGATGAGCTCCCAGCTTAATCCTCAACCTTCCCCTATCATGGGCTCTGAATCTGGCTCCGATTTTGCCCTGCACCAGAGCAGCGTGAAGAAGCATGCTGGCCTGGGAGAGGAGTCCAATTCTAGTTCCAAATATCAAGTCCACCCCTTGCAGCAGCATCATTTAACTTTCAAGAGCAGTTTCTATATCTATAAAGTGGGTATGAAAATTCCCATCTTGCAAGGTGGGCAATCATGTGAGATAAAGGGAGACTGTGTTTTCATAATGTAGCCAGGCGTGTTTTTCTGAATAGATGGATGTAGTGATGTCTTGCACAGCTCCGGCCCCAGAGGACTCTTTCCTCCAGGCTGGCTCATTTCTCTCCAGCTGTGCTTCCTTCAGCGGTCCTAAGCACATTTTAGGTGGAGTCTTTTTCCAGCCCAAAGCCCTACTCAGCCTGAGGGAGGGGCTGCAAGGGGAGAGAATTACAGGTTCTTCTGGGAGAGTTTATTTGGAAGTTTTGGAGATAAGAAGAGTAGCTGCTAATAAACAAGAAAGATTATGAAGAAGGCTATAAAGTTCTCAAGACTTTTTAGGCTAAAATAGGATACTTTGCAGACATTCTTCACTCTGACCAGGCTCCCCAGAGCAGGAAAGTGGGATAAGATGTGGGAGATGGGGCCCCTGGAACAGTGAAGAGGGGGACCTTCACGGTATCAGGTGGGAGATGGTAGTGCAGTGATTCAGCCCACACCTGCCTTGTCTTTCACCTTCTGGAATAGGTCCATTCTCCCCTTGTCTGTTTTCTGCCCAGTCTAGCCTCCTGCTTGCTGAAACTCTTCACAACTCCCCAAGTAGGGTTATAGGACCACCCCTGAGTGTCCTGGGCTGCAGTCAGATCATCTGGGCTCTGTTTTTGAGTCTGCCACCCTTGGCTAAGTCACTCCTAAACCCCAGTTCAGTCTTCAAGGCCTAAGGCCAAGGGAACAGTGGCCCTGGAACAGCAAAAATGGCAAGAAAGGTGGGGAAGCTGTGAGGGCAGACCTGTGTTGCACAGAAAAACTCCTACTGAGTTAGCCTCATCTTCTCCCACCATCACCACCAGGGCATTCTCGGGAGGCGAAATGAGCCAGCAGCCTCTGCCTGACTTAGGGGAGTGGGGATGGGATATGGGGAGAAGGCAGAGTAGGTCTATGCTTGAGGATGCTGGGTTTAGCTGAGGCAGCCCAGAAGAATCACATCTCTCTCTGCCCCTTCTGGGCACTGTAGCTGGCCAGCCTCTGGACCCCCTGGTCCACCCATGATGTGTGGGTTTCCTCTTTCTGGGGGCACAGCTCCTGGAGAGGGTGTGGATCAGGGCAAAGCTCAAGCCAGTACCCTGACTGAATCCCTGGAAGGAGCCTGTCCTCCCAGCAGATGGGCAGGGGCACTTGAGGTCAAGCAGGGCTCCAGACCAGATCAGGATCAGCTCCTAGAAGATACCTTTCCAGGTGCAAGGGGGGTGAGTCAGAGCGGTACCTGCACAGGGGCTGCGTCCTGGGGCAACTCTCAGTGTGAGTGTGGGGGTTGACCAAGAGCTAGACCCCAGCCTTGGCTCAGGAGCTCCAGTGTGGGGGGTGGGGGGGGGCAGATGAAGAGGAAGTGAAGACCCCAGACTGTCCTCCTGAGCCCCCAACTTTTTCCATCTCCAGGGATCTGAGGATGAACAAGCAGCTCCCACTGACTGGGGATGGGAAGAATGAGCGGGTGATAAAGGGAGAGCAGTCAAAGTCCATTCCATTCATCCTTCCAGTCCTTGTCCCTTGGGGCACTGGAGATGGAACAGACTCTTCCCACAAGGGTGTCTGGGGCACCTTGTGTGGACACAGGCACAGGTCTGGGTTAGCCACTTCCTGAGGTGTCATTGTTCACCACTTGGGACAGAAGGAGGAAAATCCCACCACTGTTTTCACTGGGCCCTGAGCCCTCTGCCTCCCCAGAAGTCCCCATATGGGGGCAGGATGTATGCGCTCATTCTCAGGTGGGGAAGCTGGGCCAGAGGACAGAAGTGGGGTCCCAGCCCAGGAAGCCTCTCTGCAGGTGGGGTCTGCCCACCCCAACTTAGCCATCACTGCTGCTCTGCCCCCTGCGCCAGGGTCCAGCTGCCAATCTTGGCACTAATTACATACTCTGAACCCATTTCCACTCTGGGCTGGTTCTACCTGTCCAGGCTACCCACAGTCCCTCCTGTTTTGGAAGAATAAATCACACCGTATGGCACCTGGACTCTGCACACCGGAGGAACTCTGCTCGAGCAACAAGACCCAGAACTTGGGGGTCTTAGCAGAAGGCCAGCTTACAGAGTCCGCACACTTGGCAAGGCTCCGGCTCTCAAGGCAGGACCACATGTTAGAGATGATGACTGAGGGTAACTGCCCTGCAGAAGTTTAGAGTAAAGAAATAAGGACAGCAGGAGGATTCCAGCAGTGGATGGGACCTGCACCTCGTTCGAGCGCAGAAGTTCCGGGCACTTGCGAACTCTGCGGCTGCTGTGTGAGGGGAGACGCCGCATGTGCCGCGGGCGTGCATCCTTCATCCATGGTCCACCGTCGCGGACCGCTAGGCGCACCCGGAGAGGGGTGCTCCTTGTCCCAAGCCGCTGTCCGCCTCAGGCCTCACCGCCCCAGGCACCCGCCCGCCCCGGTCCCGCTCACCGATGATGATGGTACAGGCGCTCACCAGCCCGATCTCCTTCTTGAGCGCCACCCGCTCCGAGGCGCCCGGGCCGGGACCCCGGCCGGGGGAGGGCGAGGGCGCAGGGCCCGGGTTCCCGCGCCCGCTCGGCTGCGTGTGGCCGGCCATGTCGCTGTCCCGCCGCGTCCGCGCTCCCCGCGCTACCCCGTCGGTCCGACCGGCCGCCTGTCCGTCCGTCCGTCCGGCTGTCGGTGCGCGCCGCCCTCGCAGCCGGGACAGCGCCCACAGGCGGGCGCATGCGCGGGCGCGGGGCCCGGGCCCTGAGCCCCGGCGGCCGGGGCCAGGGAGGGGCGGAAGGAAGACCGGCCGGCAGCCCCCTCCCCCACCTGCCTTAAAGGGAACTCCCCCCCACCACTCCCCGTGGCTCTCCCCATCCCAACCCGGGCCTGGAAGGAAGGAGAGAACTTGGGGCAGACTTAGGAAGAACTTCCCAGACCCAAGAAGGCTTAAGAAGTGGGTCTTCCCGCTGCCTGAGTTACAACCATTCCTGGGGTGGGGGTAGGGGAGCAGGGCTCAAAGGCAGGACTGTCCCTGCCCTCAAGGAGACTGAAGGAAGCTGGCCAACATCGTAGCCGTCTGTGTGCTGAGATCCACTGTGCGCCAGCGCGGCCGGACCCCTTAAATCCTGGCACGGGTCCCTAGAGCGCAAGTGCCAGGAGAGGGATGGAGGTTGGGCCCATTCTCCGGGTGGAAGCTGAGCTCCCGGGATAGTAAAGGCAGCTCACAGACCGAGTGGCTCGCGCCGGGGCGCAAACCCTTCCCCATGCCGCCTTGGCCTCCAGACGCTGAGTGGAGGGTGTAGGAGCTACAGTTTTCCGAGGGGTAAAGGTTGTGTCCGGGATCCCCTCGAAGGGGTCAGGAGACCCTAAGCCCACGCCATCAAACGTCTGGGGAGACTGGGTCGGGGTGAAGACTCTGGAGCCCTCAATGGTCATCCTGAGGGGACCCAGTGCGTTGTGGGGGACCTGGAAGGGCTTCGGCTCAAAACCCCACCTTCCCTCGCTCTCCCGCCCAGCCCGGCTCTGCGCGGAGCCTGGCAGGTTCTACCCGCAGGCGCCTGGCCACAGGTGAGAATTCGGGCTGGTGCACCAGAACTCGGGTCTCTGGGGAAGGCCCCGCGCAGTCCAGCCCGCACCAGGAGACGAGGCCCCCTCAACTGCCCCGAAGACGCTGAGAAGGGGGCCCTGGCCTCTGGGGTTACAAGCGGGGGGTCGGGTGTGCAGGGTCCAAGAGAGGTTGCCGCCGCCTCCTCCTCCTGGAAGCCGTCAGGACTGTGTAGCCGGGCCCGGCGGAGCAGACACGAGGGGGGCCGCGTCGGGGGCCACCAGGGCGGCGGGAGGGGAGAGTCTGGCACGGTGCGGCCGGCGGCGGAACAGCCTTTGTCCCTTTCTGGCGGCCGCCGCGACGCGCTGCCCCCTGCATGTGGATGAGGCCGCGCCGAGCGACCAGTGTTCCCCCAGCCCGCGGCCTCCGACGGGCGGACGGGGGTGGGGCGGATTCTGGGCCCGGGGCTGGACTGCGCGCCGAGCATCGAGGTGCGAGCGCGGCGGTGCACCGGGGTTGCAAGCGAGGGGGCCCTTCGAAGCTGAGGGTGGGGACCTGGGAGTAGGAGTGGGACGACCCTGGCGGGACGCGTAGGGGGAGGCCTCCGGCGGGGCTTCAGCCCTCGCGCTCCCGTCGGAGTCCCGCATTCTTGGCGCCCTCCGCCTCCCGCCCCAGAGACGCGTTCAGCGCGGACTCTCTTAAAGGAGCCTCGCGCGGGTGGTGGAGTGAGGGCAAGCGGCGCGAGCTCTGGGGATTCTTTAATTGTCGCGGGTGATGGGGGCTGGGGTCTGACCTGTTCGACTCTCCGCACCCAGCTGCCCTTGGAACGATAAGGTCTGTTGGGATTGGGTCCCTCCGGGGTTGGCATGAGCCTCACGGGCCAGGGGCCTGTGGTTTTCCAAGGTGAGCTTCTCATGGTCCTTGAAACGTGGAGTCGATGTTTCAGGAGGTGGGGGGAGGGGGGTGACCCTAGGGCACTGCGCAGGATGGAATTTGCATTTTGTTTTCCAGGCCCACGGTTCAGGAGGTCATTTTAGTGGAATACAGCAGAACTTGCAAACCCTGATGGGAAAAAATGTTGGCAAGATTGGTTTACCATCCAAATGACAAGGGGTATGTAAGGCCCCACTTTAACAGGAGGAAAAAATAGGAAACTCACAGGATGTTCTCAAAAGGTTCAGAAAACAGTCTTCCACCATTTAAGCAAACCAAAAACTCTTAGCACATTAGAAATAGTAAGGAGCTTTCTCAATCTGATAGATGTATCTTACCAAACCGCCAAACCCTCCAAGAAACAGAAAACAACAAGCAAAACCCTTACAGTAACTTCGTGCTCAATGGTGAAATGATTGCTTTCCCACTGAGACTGGAGAGGAGAAGGAATGCCGGTTAGCACTCTTTCCTATACGGTACTGGGCTGGTGGTCCTCCCAGTGCAATAAGGCAAGAAAAAGAAGTGATAAGACACAACCTTTTAGTGACAAAAATCTGAAATACAACACCAAATGCTGTCGAGGATGTATAGCTACAGTAACTCTTACTGGTTGCTGGTGGGAGTGCAAAATGGTACAGCCACTTTGGAAGATTGTCAGTTTTTTAAAAACTAACATACTCTTAATCATACAACCCAGCAATCGTGCTCCTTGGTATTTACCCAAAGGAGTTGAAAACTCACGTCCACACAAAAATCTTCACATGGATGTTTATAGCAGCTTTATTCAGAATTGTCAATACTTGGAAGTAATCTAGATGTCCTTCAGTAGGTGAATGGATAAATAAATTGTGGCACATCCACAGTTTAGGATGATAGAATAATGTGTGCTATGCTTAGTCACTCAGTCATGTCTGACTCTTTGCGACCCTGTGGACTGTAGCCCACCAGGCTCCTATGTCAATAGGATTCTCCAGGCAAGAATACTGGAGTGGGTTTCCATGCCTTTCTCCAGGAAATCTTCCCAACCCAAGTCTCCTGCACTGTAGGCAGATTCTTTACTGTCTGAACCACCAGGGAAGCCCTTAAGAGAAGAATACTTAGCACTAAAAAGAAATGCACTATCAAGCCATGAAAAGACATGGAGAAAACTTAAATGCATGTTATTAAGTGAAAGAAGCCAATCTGAAAAGAATAAAAAAGGTATGAAGATAGGAAAGGAAACCATACAACTGTCATTTTTATGTAACACTGTTGGATAGCAAATCCAAAAACATTTATATTATAGAAAACATTTATGTTTATAACTTAAGGTTAATCAGGTAATTTAGCAAAGTGGCTGATTCTAAAACATAGGTGAAGAAGAACAAAGCTGGAGGACTTACACTGCAGTTAGGAAGACAGGTGCAAGGATAAACAAATCAACTAGGAACAGAATAGAAAATGAGAAATAGACTCATTCATTTTTGGATTCCTGTTTTGTTCCCACAAAGCTGACATCACAGAGCAGGGGAGAGAAGTGGGACAGACATTTCAGTAAATGGTGCTGAATCAGTAAAGTATCCATATTGGAAAACAAACAAACAACCCCTTCATCTCTGCCTTGCACTGTACCCTAAAACCAAGTCCATGGATGTGCCCATGAAAGCTAAATGAACTCATGAAAGGTAAAACAACCAGGCTGCTAAAAGAAGACTTAGGGGAAAGAATAGATTCATTGCCTTACCCAGGACACAAAAAGCACGATCAATAAAGAAGTGATATATTTGACTCCATTAAAAATACAAACTTCTGTTAATCAAAAGGCATGACTAAGGGAGGGAAAAGTAAGCCACCTTTGAGAGAAGTTATTTCAGTACATATATCCGATAAGGGACTTGTATCTTAAAAATACAGAAACTACAGATTAGTAGGAAAAAAGACTTTAAGTAGGTGCTTCACGAGGGAGGATGTCCAAATGGCTGGTAAACTCTTGAACAGGTGTTCAGCCTCATTAGTCATCAGGGAAATGCAAATTTAAAACCAGAATGAGCTACCACTGCATGTCCACCAGAGTGCGTAATAGTAAACACCACTGTCGCCAAGGATGTGGAGGGAGTGTGCCTTGGTACACCAGCTTGGAAGCCTATTTGGCAGTATTTCTAAACTGCTATGGGCTTCCCCGGTGGCTCAGCTGGTAAAGAATCTGCCTGCCAATGCAGGAGACACAAGAGCCGTAGGTTCGTTCCATCCCTGGGTTGGGAAGATCCCCGGCAGAAGGAAGTGGTAATCCACTGTGTTATTCCATGGACAGAGGAGTCTGGTGGGCCGCAATCCCTGGGGTCACAAACCGTCAGACGCGACTGACTGCCCATGCACGCAGGCACTAAGGCCCTAAGGCCCAGCATCTCCATTCTGTATCAGACCTGCCAGCTTCCACCTCAGGTCCTCCAGCCTCACCTTGCTGGGAAGGCCTTGGCTACTCTCTTTTCCTTTTCAAGTACAACCTGCTGATACTTCCCATCACGCTTACCCCCACCCAGGTCTTCTCTGCTATCCCTTGAGGTCTGAGACCATGAGGGTTGAAACCAGTACCCACACATTTGTAACCAAAAATGCAGAGGAGTTAACATACTTGGGCCTAACTTCTGATGATGGCAGGTGGTAACCAGTGGACAAATTCTCCGCCATTCCTCATCCTGGATGGACTGTCATGAGTCCTGTTCGTTAGAAAGCCTCTTGCAAGAGGGTCCCACCGGCCCAGCAATCAGATGCTTTTGGCAAGTTGTGGCCAGTTCAGAAACTCACCCTCATATTGGCTCTCTTGTCTTCCCTGCCTCACTTCCCTTCCCCTCAGTCTTTTTTTTTTTTTCTTCTTAAACTATGTTTGGCTGTGTATTAGTTGTGGCACGCAGGATTTTCGTTGCATCATACGGGATCTTTCATTGCAGTGCGTGGATTTTGTAGTTGCAGAGAGCAGGCTTAGTTGCTGCACGGCATCTGGGATCTTAGTTCCCCAACCAGGGATCAAACCCACATCCCTTCATTGCAAGGTGGGTTCTTAACCACTGGACCGGCTCGGAAGTCCCTCGTTTTTAAGTCTTTATTGAATTTGTTACAGTATTACTTCTGTTTTATGTTTTGGCCGAGAGGCATGTGGTATCTTACAATCGACACCCCATGCATTGCAAGGTGGATTCTTAAGCACTGGCCCACCAGGGGAGTCTCTACCCTCACTCTTGATTCCCTGTGATTTCACACTCTGGTTAAGAAGTACCACCTAAGCTTTTGCCTCAGGTTCTATTTCTGGAGAGCCCAGGCAAAGATACACTCCCAGGGACCTTTCAGAAACAAAGATACAACTGCACTGCAAGATGTTTATAATGTTGTTATTATTTTTAAAAGAACTAACTGTTTTATTGTTTATTTTTTGACCATGCTGTGGGGCATGCAGAATCTTCTCTGTTCAGGGATAGAACCTGTGCCCCCTGCAGCAGAAGTGGAGTCTTAACCACTGGGCCACCAGGAAAGTCCCTTTAACACTATTTATAACAGCCCTCTTCGCAGTAGCCCCAAACAGGAAACCATTATTAGTAGCATGGATAAATATGTCAGAGTACATTCAAATCCTGGAGTCCTGTACCCGAAGGAAATGAACAAATTACTACTATGCCCCAACCTGGATAAATCTTATGGACATAATATTGAACAAAAGAAGCTGATGACATAACATTCTCAGCAAAACTAATGTATGATGTTATAAGTTAAGACAGAGGTGCCTTGGAGGTGGTAACTGGCGAGGGGCAAGGGAGGGAATCTGGGGTGTTGTTTGTGTTCTGTTTCTTGATCTGGGTGCTGGTTGTATGAATATGTTCAGTTTGTGAAAATTCGTCAAGCAAAACACTTAGGATGTATGCAATATTTTATATGTCGGTTGTGCTCACTTGAATAAGAATAGGACATTAAACATGTCTTTTGCAGCATCCCTGGATGGGACAGGATCTGAGTTGGGGTGTCCCTTGGGCCAGTTCTTTTTCCACCAGCTCCTCAAGGGTGCTGAACCTGCTCGGTACCTCCATACCTGTTCCGGCCTTAACCCCTCTTCTCCTGCTACTTACATTCCAGCCTAGGTGGCTGCTCAGGCAGCCTGTTTCTCCTTGGTTTCTACCATCCTGATCCCAAACCACTCCCTAAGTCTCCAGCATCTCCTTGTGGGTGCTTCTAGGGGGCCTCTCTGTTTCTGCCTCACGGTGCTGTCTCCGCCTCTCCCTATTTTCTGTCTGCAGTCTCTGTACCCTCCCTGGACAGCCACTGCCCATGGCTAGCCCTAACACTGGTTGGACCAGGGCAGGAGTCCAAAGGCTCCACATACATGTGCCTAAATATTTAGTTTAAATCCCAGCTCCTAAGGTCATTAGGGAATAGACAATGAAGAAAGCACAGTTAGAGGGAAACCAAGACACCGTCCTTGGTGATCTGAGGCAACCAACTTTAAGTGAAAGCGTTGTCTCTTCTGGTTTCCCAGGGCAGGGGTTATGACTGCCCCCCTGTGCACATGTACACACACACACACACACACACACCACTCCTTAGCCCAGCATCTTCTGGCCTTGGGAGGAAGGGCCCTGGTATTACATTTGTTCCTCTCTCTCAGTTCACCTTTGTTCAGCTAGTTACCAAACTTTAAAATAATCAGTGAGACTGAAATTAAAAACAACGCCTTTGTATTCTGGGCTGGTGACATTCTGGCTCTCCGTGTTGTGAGGGTCCATGGCAGGGACCCCTGTGCCCAAAGCTGATGGCTCAGCCTGCACATTTGGTGCTTCTAGAATGATCACATGATAGGGTGTGTCAGGACACCAAGCCCTCACCCACTCTGCGATCCCTATCTCAGTCTCCACTCCTGGAGCTGTGACTCCTCTAGCCTCCACACCAGCCTCCCCAGTACTCTCCACCACCCACTCTTTCCTCCAGGCTGATGACAGTTTCTTCATCACCCCAGGATTGCTCCAAAATGCAAATCAAATCCCTCTCCCCCATCCCAAAGTCTCCCTGCTCAGTGCAGCCGTGGGGGTATGGGTCAACCCCCTGCAGAGGTGTTTCAGCAGGGAGGCCATTTATTTATTTATTTTTAATTTTTTTCTTTAAAGAACAGGTTTCTTCCTCTTTAAAAGAAAATTATTTACTTATTTTTGTCTTCACTGGGTCTTCGTTGCTCTGCTTTCTCTAGTTGCAGCAAGCAGGAACTGCTCTCCAGCTGTGACGCACAGTCTTCTCATTGCAGTGGCTTCTCTTGTTGAGGAGCACAGGCTCTAGGCACGCAGGCTTCGGTAGTTGTAGCAGGCGGGCTCAGTAGGTGTGGAACACGGGCTTTGTTGCTCCAAGGCATGTGGGATCTTCCTGGACCTGGGATCGAACCCATTCCCCTGCCTCTGGCAGGTGGATTCTTAACCACTGGACCACCAGGGAAATCCAGGGAGGCCATTTGACTAACAGTCCAAACTGGGACCCTTTTGAAAAGGCAAGGGGGTGCTATTAATAATTAAAGCAGGATGAGAGGGCGTTAACCCGATGTCTGAGCAATCTGGGATGCGCAGTCACCTTCTTTAAAGCCACTGTGCCAGGCTCTGCATGCTCAGATGTCGGTCCCCATCTTGCCTTGCCCATGCTGTCTGCTTGGCCTGCACCCCCTCGCGCAAGCCTTCCTGCTCCTGTGTCCCTTGTGAGTCAGCCTGCTCACCACCTTCTCCAGGAAGACCTCCTGGTCCCCGGGTGGGACCACGTGCCTCTTCTGTGCCCACCTTGCACCTCTGCTTACTACTTCCCTCCCTGCTGGACCAGATGCTCCTCAGAGGCAGTCTGGCCTTACTCCCAGCACACAGTAGGTCCTCAATGTGGGTTCCCAGGCATCTGACCTGGGAACTCAGAGATACAGCTTCCAGCCCCAGTCCTGCTCCCGACTTCTAAGCTAGATGAGTCACTGACCCTCTGTGAGGGGGAGGGAGTGGGGACCGGTCATGACCCCCCAGTGCCGCAGACGTTCTGGTGGGCAGCTTGCCCAGGGCCTGGGGTTCCTGGGCCCACTGGTTGGAAGAGGGAAAAAGAGGGGTAGGGTGACCTGCTGGGGAGTCTGGAACTCTTGTGTCTTGCTGTGTCATCCCATGTCCTCCCCTGAGACCCCCATAGGCACAACCCTGGGTAGCCCCCTGTTGGAGGTGGTGAGGGCTGTGGGTAACAGGGACCAGTAGAGAACATGAGAAGCTGTGGCTTGGGCCTCTGCTCTGGAATTGGGCTCTCCTCTCCTTCCTGGTTGTCCCAGCCCTAAATCTTGCCAGGTGAGCTTCCTGGATCAGGACACCGAGGCCCCCGGCTTTCTCTCAAGGACACATGCCATTCCAAAGGACGCCACCAGAGGGCAGCCTCCTGACCCTGGGGTGGACCCTGTAGCCTGCCTCCCTCTCAGACATCAAGGAAATCAGGCCCCGGCGAATCCTGTTCTAAGGGGTTGGGACGGGCTTCTTGGGAAAGGAGCTAGCCTCTTTTGGAGTCAGCTGGGAGCCAGGGAAGTCGTTCCCAAGGGCTGTGCCCGCTTCCTCCTTCTGCCGCCTGTCCTGGCCCTAGACATGGAGGCGAGGCCCCGGGGGCCGTGGGTGCTGGCCTGGGTCAGGAAACTCATAGTGAAACCAGAGAGATCTCGTAGTGAAATTCATTCCGCGCAGCACACCTGCCCCGGGGCAGGGCTGGGGCAGGTCGGGAGGCGATAGAGCCTCTGCAGTGGCGGTGGTGTGGGGAGGGCCCAGGGCCTTATCTGATGGGCCCTGGCCTTTCTCACAGCGGAGTGGAGCTGCCCTGACAGGCCGACCACAGCCTGGTGGGCAGGGGCGCTGTGGGCCCCGTGGGCCCAGCTTCCCCACCTGCCCAACACGCAGGGAGGCAGTCAGCCTGAGAAAGGTGCGGGCGGAGGAGCGGGCGCCGCTGGAGGGGAGCGGGCACCGGGGGCCTGGGCGCTTAGGCGGGTCCCTCAGAGGCCTGGTGCCTCAAAACACAGAGAAAGGTCAAAATCAGTTACTACTAAATATTGGGGCAATCTAGGCATGTGCTTGTAACAAACTAATGCTTTTAACGTGAAAACAAGAGTTTGCGCATCACCAGATACTCTGAATTTGAGACACACCAGCCCCTGGGACACTGCAGGATCTTATGATTCCATGGGCAGGGACTGTCCTCAGTCTTGCGGGCAGCTTAAGGGCCATGGTGGAATGTCACAGGGGAACCTCACAGAAAGTTTAAGTATGGGACCCTGGACAGGACAGCTCTCTGGGTACCCCCCACTTGGATCCCCCCCATCCTGGGGAGCCCTCCCTGTGTGGGAGGGTAGGGGTCTGTCTCCCCTGGGTTGTGAGGGGTGATCCACTCTGGAAACACAGGTCCATCTGCTTTTCCAGGACTTTGTGCAGGTGGGCCTGCTGGACTCTGGGTGCCCACAGAGAAGGGTCTGGAGAGCGGCTGTCTCAATGTCAGAGGGATCTCCCCACCCCCGGCCCCTGGGTCACCCTCCTGGGACCACCCCTTTGGGCACAAGGCCTTGGCCACCCTGGGTGGGCTGGACTGAGATCTGCAGTAGGGGAGGGCCTGAATCTGACCCCGCCCTGTCTGTTCCTGACATGCATAGGTCTGGGGGCCTCGGGCCCACTCAGCTCCATTCCAGAGGACCTCAGGCCCAGCATCTGTTGGAACTCTTTCCCAAGAGGAGGATGGCACGTTCTCTCAGGCCCACCTCACAGGGAGGAAGATGTGTGAAGTGAGGATTCCCAGGGCCTCAGGCGACTCCAGGCTGCCCATGGGGTCCAGGTCAGCCTGGCTAAGGGTGAGTCGTGCCAAGAGGGAAGGGGGCCAGGCCACGGGATAGATTCAGGGCGTTGTCTGGTGGCGGGGAGATGGGAGCGGAGCCGGCGCTGTGTTGTGTCCCCGTTTTTAAGGTGGAAAAGCTGTGGCATGGAGTGGAAATAGTCACGTAGCTGCTAAGTGGAGAGCTGGGATAGTCAGATGCGGAAACTGCGACCCCCGGGAGGCATGGGCCTCCTGGTCCTGAGCTGCTCACTGGAGTCCGTCCTGGCATTCAGCCCAGCCTGTTGATTCACTGGCCTTTTTATAAGGAATGTTATCATGTCTTCTTGCCACCCTGGAGTAAAATTCATAGGTAATGTAACCTACAGTCAAATTTAATAAGAATCAACATAATGCCCTAACTTTAAAACTAGAGAGAAATAAAAGGGATGTAAATGGTAACTTCACGATGCGTGGTTGATTTGGAAAATGCTTGCGTATGACCTCCAGAGGACTCAGTTACCGGTTGTGCAGAATCATGGAGGCTGACAGCTGTAGACCAGACTGGGCTCGGAGCATCCTTCCAGGTTCAGATGGCTGCAGGAGCCACAGCTCAGGGATGGCGCATTTCCAAAATGGCAAAACAACTCTGTTTTTTTATTTTATATTTTTTAAAATTTTTATTGGAGTATATAGTTGGTTTACAATGTTGTGTTAGTTTGAGGTGTGCAGCAAAGCAAATCAGCCACACGCACACATGTCTCCACTCTCCTTTAGATTCTTTCTCCCTCTATACAGAACGCCGAGTTCCCTGTGCTACACAACAGCTCCCCATAAGTTTTATTTAAAAATCTTTAAAGTTTATTTTTTAATTTTTGGCCATATCTCGTGGCATGTAGGATCTTAGCTCCCTGACCAGGGATCAAACCTGTGCCCTCTGCATTGGAAGTCAGAGCCTTAACCACTGGACCACCAGGGAAGTCTGCAAACAACTCTTGATAAACATCCAAATGAAACAAGGACATATTTTCCCAGGATTGTCATGCTTGTTGCATCCTAGGAAATTCTGTATTTGGAAACCATGTAAAACCAATGCAGGTTCCAGACTTCTCACTGTTACCAAGAGAGTCTTCACCTTCGCCAGGAATTCCTCGGCCTTGGTGCTACTGATGTGGTATGGTGCATTGTGGGATGTGAGCAGCATCCCTGGCCTCCATCCACTAGAGGTCAGGAGCACTCCCACCCCAGGTGATGATCAGAAGTGTGACCAGACATCGTCAAAGGTTCCCTGAGGGGCGGAACCACCCCTACCTGAGTGTCCCGTGTGATATTCAGACGCTGTGTGGGCATGGGGCGACTTGCCCCTGGGCAGGATGGCCCCCACACCCAGCCCCATCCCCACCCGCCCCCACCCCCACCTCGATAATGCCTGTAGCACTCTCATTGCATGACATCCAGTGTTTCCCTCCATTTCTCAAACACCCCATGGGAGGAGCGCAAGAACTCCGAGGGCCTCTCAGCCAGCTGGTTCTCTGATCTGGAAGGGCAGCCAGGCCCCTTCCAAAGAGAAGCCCCTTCCACTTTCCCGCAAACACTGTAAGACCTGTGTCTGGATTTCTCCCCTGGGCCCAGTCACCACTGCCTCCCCGGCCCCCGCAGGCAGGGACAGCTGACCCATCCCACCCCATGGCCACCAGGGCCCTATTGCCCTAGCCTCGCCCACCTCCCCCTCATGCCTTTCCCTCCCAGCAGCTCGGGGTCTTGTCCTTCTCAAGGCCCTTTCCTCTTCATTACCATGGAATTCTATCCACATCCCTGGTCTGGGGGAGCTTTCTCAGCCTAGGGGTCTTCTCCAGGGAGCCCTCCACCAGAGCCTCTCCCCAGCATCACCTGGGCCAGTATTTCCTTCCACGTGTCCCACGCCCCAGGGCCAGCATTGTCAGAGTATGACTCCCAAGAACGTGACGTGGCTGAGACTGCAACTCAGTTCAAGCCTTGTTTCATCCTCTGAGGCCTCCAGTGCCCCCCCAGAGACTGGAAGAGGTGCCTGTCGAGGGGCAGCTCTGGGAGGGCAGTGGGTTATAGCCTGTGGGGTGGGGGAAGGACCTGGAGTCTCCCTGCCCAGAGCTTCTGCCCCCTCTCTCACAGGACCCTGGAATCTCTCCATCCACAGGTGTCTCTTGGGGAAGGTCTGCTCCGGTCCAAAGTGGGGCTAGGGCTGAGGATGAGCACTGGGGAGGCAGAGGGGAGGGTCCCGCCTCCAGTTCAGTTCCTGGCATCTACCGCTTAAGGAACCAGAACTTCCAGCCCTTAAGGTGTCCCTGGGGCATGGGGCACCTCCTGGGGTGGCCTTCACCTCACTCCTCATCTCCCCGCAAGCCTGCTTGTCCCTGAGCGAGGTTCATGCCTGGCAAGTGGGCCAGGGCTGTGGACGGGGCAGAGAAGGGTTGTGGCCATGCCTACCTGGCCACCTCTCAGCCCATGGCAGAGACTGCATCCCATCCCGGGGGTGCTCCGGCTTCTGGGACACCTCCTCTGCGTGGTGCAGGTGGAGGCAGCTCAGGGAGGGTGCGCGGGTGGATGAGGCCATCTCCAAGCTGGCTGAGCTGGGTGCACAGCGCCGAGGGATGCCAGATCCTGGGAGGATATGGGAGGTGATGGTGTTACTGGCTCAGTCGTGCCCGACTCTTTGCGACCTTATGGTCTGTAGTCCACCAGACTCCTCTGTCCATGGAATTCTTTAGGCCAGAATATCGGAGTGGGTAGCCATTCCCTTCTCAGGGATCTTCCGGACCCAGGGAACACACCTGGATCTCCTGCGTTGCAGGTGGATTCTTTGCTATCTGAGCCATCAGGGAAGCCCTATAGGAGGTGAAGGCCCTGATACCCTGCAGTCTGGGAAGGGAGGCACCAGCAACTCCTGCCTCTGTCAGCTCCCATTGGGTCTCATGCTCCCAACTGGGGAAAAAAAAAAATGGGGAAAGTGACCTTTGCCCTCCTCTCCTGGTGGCTATTGCAGGAGAGGGCCGGCAGTATACCTGAACTGGGTCCCTCCAGTCCACTGAGTCTGGGGTTCCGGGGCCCAGGCAGGCCCCGCCCGGTACTGCTGGCCTCGCGTGCCCCATGCCTCAGTTGGTAGGGCTCAGACACCCCACCCCCCAGGCCTTTCCCCCAGTTCCTCAGGCTCCTCTCCGTGACGCAGGCGGCCTGGCCCCGGCTCAGCTGAGGTTGTTCTTGGCCAGCGTGGACGTACCCACTCCGGGGCCTGGCCTGGCTCCCAGGCCCCTTCCCCTGCCCGGAGTCCTCAAGGGTCACCACTCTCATTCGTGCAGGCCTTGCTCATGGGGCTGGTTCTTCCTGGGCTTCTGGTCAGGATGGCGACCTCCTGGGTTCTTGCTGCTTCTCGACCTCGGTCTTGGGCCCCCGGCCTGGTTTGTGTTTATCAGGGGGAGGGGATGGGCAGGGAGCCCAGCGTGTCACTGCAGCCTCCCCCTTGAGGCCTCCCTCCCCAGGGGCGACTAGCTGGTCATGGTGCACCTGGGTGGGGGTGGGGAGGCTGGAGGGTAGGAGCTGGCCCTGGTGAAGACCCTTTGCCTAGAGGGCCCAGGGACACCCTAGGGGCCCCAGGTGTCTCTGTGACTGTGCGTGGGTGGGAGGAGCCTTGAGAGATGGTGTGAGAGTGAGCGTGTGGGTGTGGGCCCAGAGACAGGGATCGTGAGAACGTGAGTGGGTGAGACCGAGGGCTGGGGTGCCCCTTCTCCCTGGGACCTCCCCCAGGAGAGAGTTCAGGGAATGGGGGAAACAGTGCATCAGGAATGCTGGCCACTAGGTGTCACCAGGAGCCCATGGGACAGAAGTCCCCTTATCCGCACCCCCCACCCCCCACCCAGGCTTGTCCCCCTTCCCTTGATCAAGGGGTGCTTTCTGGTCTGTCAAGACATCTGAGCACCCACTAGCTGTGTTTAGCCCATGGGGGTGGCATCGCCTTGTCCAGGAGGAGACAGTCTCCACCTCCTGCCCATATTGATCCAGCTGAGGACAGAGCTAGTGAGTGGTGGGGTGGCAGCGCTGACTCCTGGCCACCTGGGCCCCTCCCTGGCCCAGATGCCTTCCTGCGGGGGAGGGAGCGCCTTCCTGCTGGCACGTCCAGGTGAGCGCTTTGCCAGCAGGCAGGCCTACCTGCCAGGTGAAGGAGGAGGGTAGAGTCCCACTTGCACCTGCCCGCCCCTGTCCAGCTCGGCAGTTAGATTCCCACAGCCCTACTCTGCTCGCCGTGGGCCTAGTTCCCAGCCTCTAGACATGCACTTACTTGTGGACCGCTCAGCGAAAGTGAGGGGGACCCACTCACATGTGCCTGGTGCTAGGGATTCAGCCATAGACAACGGCTGGACTCTACTCCATGGAACCTACAGGCTACAGAATGCTAAAGTCAGCAGTAAATGAACCAGAGAATTTGCGGTGGGGAACCTGTCACAGGGGAAATCATTCATGGAGGAACTGGGAGGGTCATGGGCAAGGAGGGTCCAGGGAGGGCTTCTGTGAACAGGTAATGAAGAGGATCAGTCGTGTGAACACCAGAGGGAAGAGCATTCAGGGTACCTGGAACAGTATGTGCAAAGGTCCTGAGGCAGGAACAAGCTGAACCTGTTACTAGTGAAACACCTAGGCCTGTGTGGATGGGTGAAGTGATAAAGGGTGGAGGGTGGGAGAAAACAGACTACATAGGGCCTCAGGCTACGTTGCCTTCTTCTCCTCAAGGACATGCAACATGGAGAGGCCCTCGGGGGCCAGGCAGTGGGGCCTTCATGCTGGGATGTGGCTGAAGGGCTTGTTCTATCTGGGGCTGGTAATGGCTGGTGAGGAGTGGAGGCCACAGCTTGTGGTGGATCCAATAGGACCCAGTTCTCATATCTTTGTAGGCTGAGAAGCAGTTAAAACCCTTGAGGGCCTTTCCCCGCTGGTTGAGGGCTCCCCAGGGCAGGACAGGGCTGGTCTGTCTCCAGGCTCCTGGATAGTGTCTTCTTGGCTGGGAGCAAAGTCAGAGGGAGTGGGGCAGAGGGAAGGGCAACAAAGTTCCTGTCTTGAGTCTCTCCACTGCTGAATGAATGAATGAATGAATGAATGAATGAACAGGGATGAGTGGGTCAAGGCTGTCCCCCATCCATCCCAACCTGGTCTGGCCAGGGCAGGACCAACCCTGGGCCTCAGCACCCATCCCCCTGGAAGAAAGCCAAAGACCTGAACAAGGTGTGTCTGCCCCAGAGGTCCCCAGACCTTGTCGTGCTCTGATTGGTCTGTTGTGGCCACACCCCCTAGGAAATTACAGGGAAGTGGCCCCATGGGGAGCTTCTGGGGCCAGTCTAAGCTAGAAGTGGTGGGCCAGGCTGGGGCCAGGGTGGCTAGCCGCCACCCACCGCACCTCTGGCCCTGCTTTACCTCCCTGTGAACCATGTTTTATATCTAGCAAATCACATTTTATGGCTTCAGGCAAACACAGCAAGGCGTGGAATGCAGGCGACGTGGTATGCCCCATGTGTTACGTGCAGGAGCTGGGGACGTGCGAGAGGATGCCAGAAGCCACGTGGCAGGGGGAGACCGGCAGTAACTGTTCTGCCCCTCTGGAGTGGTGGGGGGTGCCGGTGGGCTGTTGGGTGGAGATGCCCTGTTATCAGGTCCTCCCCGTGTCAAGGCCAGAGTGGTGAGGCAGCCCCTCCCTGGGAGCCCCTCACATACATACCCTTTTGTTGGAAGGCGTGAACTCCTTGCCAAAGGATTGGGCCCCAGGGGACCCCCAAAGCTGCCCAGCTCTGAAGTGGATTCCCCTCTCTTTATTGCTTCTTTTGCTTTCTAAGAGGTATTTAAGTCAGAACTCAACCTAAAGTGACATTGTACACCTGGCAGGAATTGATGGGGTTAAAGCCCAATGAATTGTTCTAAATGCAGATCTGACTGAGACACACTCATAAATAGACTCCCGGAACTGAAAGGTCAAAATCAGCCTGGAGATTTAAAGTATTTTGGGAGAAATCGCTTCAAAAGCTCAATACTTAAAAGCGATGCTCTTTTGAGAAGGAAGTGAGAAACTGGGAGCATTGACTTTTGGGAGCCCCTGGAGAGACCTGAGGAACCCCAGGCTTCCTTAGAGCACAGTTTGAAAACCATGTGTATCAACCCACTGCTTCTTGCAGGGAGGAATCTTTTGCAGCGAAGGGGGCCCTTTGCCTGAGGATGGCTTGTAGAGTCAGTCTGCAATACCTGGTGTTCCCAGCAGGGGCCACTGCTAGGGGACCCCATTTGCATCAAGGAGCTCCAGACCCCAGGGGGCCACGTGTCTCTTCCTGCCTCAGTGCCAGTGACCTCGAACCTAGGTATGCTCTGAGTCAGGGGCCACCACATGCCTTCCCAGTGGACAGAGCTGCCCTCTGGCCATGCTGCCAGTTTGGCCAGGGCTGATCAGAAGCCTTCAGCTCTGGGCCAGCTGCCAGGGCCAGGGCCACAGGGACTGGTGAGGGTTTCTGGCTAAGCCCTGATCAAGCCATTCCAAGGGACAGCTGGAGTGTCTCTCCAGGCAGTGCTTGGAAGGGGGCCAGCCCAGCCTCGGGCCTGGGCCAAACACATGTGAGTACATGCACACACATACACACACAATGCACCCACGTGCACATGATCACACAGTTCACACATGCACACAACTGCATGTTCACACATGTACCCCATGCACATAAACACACACAGGAAAAACATGTGCTCACATAGCAACAAGCACATGGATGTACACACATGCAGATACACACGCACACACACAGGCATGCACACTCCCCTCCTCTCTCTCCCCTGGCACCCTCAAGGATAGATGCAGAGACACCTTTGGGGGGTTTTCCTGGTGGTCCAGTGGTTAAGACTGGGCTCCCATTGCAGGGGGCATGGATTTAATTCCTGGTTGGGGAACTAAGATCTCACATGCCACATGGTGTGGCCAAAATAAATAGCTAAGTAAGTAAGTAAAATCTCCTCCATACAAAGATATGTACACATTCATATAACTCATAAGAATTCATATAATTCAAAAGAAAAGGAAACACCTTGGGTCCAGTCTGTTAGGGGTGAATTCATTTGGGCGAGTTTCCCCTTCACCCTCTCGGTCATGGGGGCTCCCTCCTTCTGGGCCAAGGCTGGGTGGGTGGGTGTGTGCGAGATGAGTAAGGGGTAGTCAGAGTGTCTGGCCACCTCCGGGTGGGCTCTGGGCACAAGTTGGGGATGGGAGTGGGGAGGATTCACTACATCTTTCTGGGGTGGAAGGGAGCTGGAATGATGCCTGCATCCCCTAGAAGCTGGCTGGGCTGGGGGCTGCCTGACTCTGGGGTCAGCAGGTAAGACTGGGGGAAACCTTTGAGGGTCACTGCAGCTGTGCACCCTCCCTTAGTAAGCCAGCCCGGCCCTTGGCCTGCTGTTCTCTTGAAGATGATGTCGGGTTTTTTGACTCCTCAGTTCCCAGCTCCCCCAGGCCTGTCTCATACCTGTGAGAGCTCTGGTTGCTGGAGCACATAGCCGCCAGGTCCCTGCTGTCCTCCTGGCGACACAGGCCCAGGCACGCTGGACCATCAGCTCAGGCATGATAACTGAAATCCCTTGTGATATGACCACTTGTCCCCTGCCTGTTGAGGGACTTGGCGCCATGAGAGGGGCTGTGTAACCCCCTGCCCCTCGTCCCCAGAAACCTGTTCTGGGGTGGGCTCTGCTGCATCCAGCTTGCTGACCACCAGCCCATGCCCACAGCTCTTGGCAGGGGACAGAGTTCTGTCACCTCCCCCACCGGATCAATACCTCCAAGGCTGTTGTCAGCAAATCTTTGACCTCCGACCCAGCGATGCACTGTGACCCCTGAACCTCTCGGCCTTTCCACCAATCCTTGGCCTGGTCTCTGGGGTGGATGAGGGGGTGACCCCTGGCTCCAACCCTGGCTGTGAGGGGCGGGAGTAGGAGGCCCTCGGTCTCCACGGCCCAGCCTCTTCCCTTCACTCCACACTCAGGGCTGTGGTCAGTGGCGGGCCCAGGGCAGGCGGGTGGCCGGCTCTGGGAGGGGGCCCTGCTGGGCAGGGGAAGACGGCTGGGCCCTGGAGCAATAGGCAAGCAGCCAAAGCCTGTGGATGAAGGAGTCAGAGGCTCCTTTCTGGGGCCCAGGGGCCTTGGAGGTCCAGCCATCAGAGAAGGGATTCTGGGCTTCCTGTCTTCCAGAGGCCTCTAAGGCATCTCCCTACCCTGATCCCTGCAAACTGCTGTGTAGCAGGTGGGGGACCTGAGGCTCAAGACCCCCACCCTTTAACCCTCTGACCCTCAGCATGGTCCTGGCTAAGAAGGGGCCTGGAACAGGAAGGGCAGCTATGGATGGCTTGTAGTCCCCGTTGGCCCCACAGCTGGGGCACCTGCCCATAAAACTCTAGGGGATGGAGGGACCCTGGCTTCCCCATACAGCATGTCCCCTCCCTGCCGCCGTCCCCCTGACCTATCTGTGTCCCAGATCTGTGTCTCAGCCCTGAGCTAAGAATGAGGTAGAGGCTGAGCAGAGGCCCCTCCCAAGCTACCTGGGCCCAGTCCCCTTCGACTCAACTGGAAGTGATACTACCCTGGCCACCCTGTCCCCCTCACCCAGCCTGCACCAGCCTGGGGGTTATTTAGCCCATTGTCCTATTGAAATCCCCCATGGACGCTGAGAGCCTATCCCCTGGGGAGTCCTGGGCTCCCAGGCAGACACCGCTGTCCCCAGACTCTGCCCCCAGAAGGTCTGGCCAGGACAACAGAACCTGCCGGTCACTCACCATGTGACTCTTACCTGGTTGCCTTTCTTGGCACCTGGAGTGTCTCCACACTGGCTCCTGCTTCTAAAAGGGGACCCACCCGCAACATGGGTGCTCTGAGGGCCGTGGAGCCCAGCAGCCCTCTGTCCTGGGTCCATCTGGGTTTGCAGTAGTGGGAGGGGTTAAGGATGGCCCAGGAACTCCAGCAATGAGACTCCCTCCGGGCGGGAGGAAGAACAGAAGGGAAGGGTGAGGAGGAAAGAATGGGAGGGAGAGGAGCAGAGAAGGAGGATGAGCGGGGGCCACCCTCTAAGGTGGGGGATGCAGGTGAGAAGCGTGTGGAGTTGGGGAGTCAGAGAGGCAGGGAGAAGGAGCACCCGGAAGTGGGCTCAAGTGGGCCTGACTCCAGGTTGCCTCCCTGGGGTATTGTCAGGTGCCAGGAGGGATGGGCCAGGCTTGGATGGAAGACTGGTTGTGCTGGCCCAGGCTGGTAGCTGCGTGGGCAGTAAGCCCTGAGGTCGGTGGGTGGGGTGGGGGCGGGGCATCCAGGAGGCCCACCACCCGCACTTGCACTGGCCATGCCCGGGGTCACCGTTTGGCCCCCAGCTCCTTCTCTGCTTGGGACCCAGACCAGTTAGGTGGGAACAGCCTGCCCCCCGACCCCAGCCAAAATGCCCTGGCCCGGAGGAAGCAGTAAGGACAATAGCAGTAGCTGTGTGACCCCTCTTCGCACGCCTTTAACTGAGCTTGAGTGCCTGGTCACCCCACCTGGGTCCTGGGGCTGAGCCTCAGAGAGAAGAGTGGCTCACACAGAGCTCTCAGGGGACGGAGCTGGACTCGAGCCCCGGGCAGGGAGTTCAAGGCCACAGGGTGGGGAATCCCGCTGTGACAGCCACCGCTCTCTGGTTGGCACATGGGCCGTGCGGGCCTGGGCAGAGAGGGGAAATGTGCCCCAGGCTCCCCGGCCCGGGGCTTTGGGCAACATCTGGAGGGAGGGGGTGGGTGGATGCCGAGAGCGCCAGCACCTTGGTCTCTGAGGCGCGCCCTGCCTGCAGCCCCTGTGAGGTAACCGCATGGGGAACCCAGGTCCTTCAGGACCGCTCCCGGGGCTCCTGGGCGCCCCGTGGAGTCGCAGACTCTGCACCGGACGCCGCACCACCCCCGGCCGCTGGTCAGGCCCTCAGACATGGGGGCACTCCACACAGACACACACACCACATACAGACCCCCACACCACACACAATCACACCACACACAGACACACACCACACACAGACACACACACCACACACATACCCACACCACATACAGACCCACACCACACACAGACCATCACACCACACACAGACCCACACCACACACAGACCCACACCACACACAGACCCCCACACCACACACAGACCCCCACACCACACACAGACACACACACCACATACAGACCCACACACCACATACAGACCCACACCACACACAGACCCCCACACCACACACAGACACACACACCACATACAGACCCACCCCACACAGACCCACACCACACACAGACCCCCACACCACACACAGACACATAGCATCACAGCAATACAGAGCCCCACACCAACACAACCCCAACACACACACAGACCCACACCACACACACACCATCACACCACACACAGACCCACACCACACACAGACCCACATCACACACAGACACACACACCACATACACACCATCACACCACACACAGACCCCCACACCACACACACACCATCACACCACATACAGACCCACACCACACACAGACCCACACCACACACAGACCCTCACACCACATACAGACCCCACACCACACACAGACCCCCACACCACACACATACCCTCACACCACATACAGACCCCACACCACACACAGACCCCCACCCCACACACAGACCCCCACACCACACACATACCCTCACACCACACACAGACCATCACACCACACACAGACCCACACCACACACAGACCCACACCACACACAGACACACACACCACATACAGACCCCACACCACTCACAGACCCCCACACCACTCACAGACCCCCACACCACACACACATCACACCACACTACAGACCACAACCAACACAGACCCTCCACACGCACACACCACTCCCAACCACACACATACTCCTCACACACATACAGATCCCGCACACCAACACACACACATATCACACCCACATAACAGACACATCACCACACAACAGACCCACAACCAACACAGACCCCACACACACACAGACATCACACCCATACAGACCACCACACCACACACAGACCCCACACACACCACAGACCATCACACCCAATAACAGACCCGACACAACGCACAGACCCCACACCACACACAGCCCACACACAGCACACCCATCAACCACATACAGACCCCTACAGCACACACAGACCCCCAACCCAAACAGCACACCATCACACCATCTAACGACCCACACCGAACCCAAAAAATTACAGACCACACCACATCACACAGACCCAGCACCACACACACGACCAATCCACACCACATACAGACCCCACACCACACACAGACCCCCACACCACACACAGACCCCCACACCACACACACACCATCACACCACACACAGACCCACACCACACACAGACCCCACATCACACACAGACACACACCACACACAGACACACATACCAAACACAAAACCCCATACCACACACAGACCTACGTCGCACACAGACACATACCACACACACACCCCACACCACACATAGACCCCATGCCACATATAGACACACACCACACACAGACCCCACACCACACACAGACACACACCACACCCAGACCACACACCACACACAGACACACACCACACACAGATCCCCACATCATACACAGACCCCACATCACACACAGACACACACACCACACACAGATACACATTCCATATATAGACACACATACCACATACAGACCCACACCACACACAGATCCCCACACCACACAGAGACATGAACACTATGCACAGACCCCCCTACCACACACAGACCCCACATTACACAAACCCCACACCGCACACAGACACACATACCATACACAGACCCCCACACTACACACAGACCCCACACCACAAACATACCACACAGAGACACACACCATACACACAGACCACCCCACATCACACCCAGACACACACACCACACACAGACCCCACACTACACACAGACCCCACATCACAAACATACCACACAAAGAGACACATCATACACACAGAACCCCCCACATCACACATAGACACACACATCACACAGAGACCCCCACACCACACACACACCACAGGCAAGCACACACATTACATACCAACCCCCATACCACACACAGATACACATACCATAGAAAGACACAAAAACTACATGCATGGACCCCCCCACATCACACATACCACACCGACACACAGACACACACCACATAGACCTCTATACCACACACTAACACAGACACCACACAATGCCCATATCACACATAGCACACTGATACAGATCACAGACATATGCACCATACACAGACCACACATCATACACTGACACACAGGCCACATTGATGTGGCCCACATACACCACACGCCACTCAGTGACACAGTCCACAGACACACACAGACCACGCTCTGACCCTCCCCTCACTTGCCACATGTCCTGCTCCACCAGGCACCCCAACTCTCAGAGTCAGCCCTGTCAGCCTGAGGGAGCCCTGGGGCCACACCGCTCTTCCCCCACCCCAGAGGTTCCTCAGCCTCCACTTGGCAGAAGCCAGAGCTCGAGAGGGCAGAGTGTCCTCAGCTGAATGCCTTAGGGGAGAAATTCAGAGGGGACGCCGGGGCTTCCAGGGAGACATCCTGCAGGGCAGGGACCTGTGGGTGGGGGGAGTTGTGCCTTCAGGGATGGGTGGCTGGTTGCTGAGGCCTGGGGCTGAGGGATGTCCCTCCTCCTCTCCTATACTCTCTGCACTCTCAGGGCAGGGTCTGTCCCCTCCTTGCCACCCCAGGGTGTATGTGGGCACAAAAGAGACCCTGGTCTCTGACTCCACCCACACCCCTTCACAGTAGACTCAGGGTCAGCTGGGCCCCCACCCTGCTGCCCTCCTGGCTTGGAACTCCACAGGGGCTCAAAAGGAGGGGTCCCCACGTCTTGTGCCCAGAATGAGTGGCGTGACTTCTAGTGTCACTCCCGGCCTGGGCCAAGACCCCCCACCCTCTCCAGGACATCATACACCACACATCATACATCTGGGCCCCAGCCTTCTTTCCCAGACCCTGAAGCCAGGCCAGTCTTGGTCCCCAAGCCTGAGCTGGTCAGAGCAGAGGTCCCATCTTGAAGAGCAGGGCCTCTGACACCTCTGACCCACTGAGTCTGCCTGACATTCCAGCGCTGGAGCCGGATTTTCTGCTGGAAAGTGCCCAAGGCTCTCCTGGGCCATTTGTGGATGAGTGGAGGGGGTGGGGCGGTGAAGGCCAGTGGGGCCCTGGTGGCGTGGCTCCCAGGAGGAGTAGGTTTTTCCCTAGTCCTGTGGGGCTTTTCCCAGAGGTCAACTGTGGCGGGCAGTGCGGTTCTAAACCGTCCAGGCTGCCACCCCTTCCTGGGCTGGGGCCCAGAAAGGCAGCGACGGGATAGCAAAAGGAGTAGCCAGTGCTGAGTCCTGGCTCATATAGTGTTTCTTTGGGCACAGAGGGCCAGTCGCTGACCCCGAGGGTGATCACTGTCTGCTCCAGTCAGTGCCCACCAGCCTTCACTGCCAGCAGCCTCCTGCTGAGTGGAGGGTCTGGGGGAGGAGGCAGCCCCGGGCAGCGCTGAGGGTGAGGGGCTCCGTCTCTCAGGAAGCCCCCCTGACTGGGTCTGATTGGACCCCGGCCCTCATCCGGGTCTGCAGCAGGCCACCGTTGCCCAGCGCCAGACTCTGGCCCTTGTGGAGGATGGCAGTCCGGCCCGCTCTGGCAGGAGGCATGTTCATAGGATAGGATGAAAATAGGAAGTGGTCTCCAGTGCCAGGCGGGTGCCCGCCTGCCATTCTTCCTGGGTGTGGGGGCGGCTCCTCCCGGGAAGGGCCTTAGTCAGCCGCCAACAGCTGCTGGGAACCCTGCGCCCAGCCTCTGGGAAATGCTGCCGGCCATTCAGCTGGACTCCCCCGAGGCTCAAAGGCCCACTCTGCCGGGGCACCCATTAGGAACCTAACCATGTTGAAGTCTGTTATTCCAGTTCATCTTCCCAGGATCCCTGCTGGGCAGACTCATGTTACAGATGAGGAAGCCGAGGCCCAGAGATGTGTCCAGGGTCCTGCAGCCGATTACTGACAGTGCCAGGATGTGAACTTAGGACGGTTTAGGTCCAGGGCTCAATTGTGGGGTCCAGCCTCCAAGGCCAGGGCCAGGGAGCAGCTGGGAGGGTGAGGCCAAGTGAGCCCTGCTGGGTAAGGAGTCATCAGGGTGGTCGGAGGCTTGGAGTCCAGGGCTGGCGTTGTCCCCCTCTGGTGCCCTCTGGGTTTTTAAAGTCACTCCTGCTCAGCATCTGTTGAGAACCTGCTGTGTGGTCTGCGTTGCACCAGGCACTGGGAGCTCAGTGGTGAGCGAGGTGTGTTCAACCCCGCCTTTGGAGAGCTGACATTCTGTGAAGAGGCAATGATCAACCAGTAAACAAATAAGAAAATGACGTAACTTCAGCTTTTGATAAAGGCCATGAAGGACACCCATCAGAGTGATGAGGGAGATGAGAGTGGCCTTGGGGTTTTAGCTGAGGGGGTCAGAGGTGATGTCTTCCCTGGGAGTTGACACTTGAGCTGAGACCTGTAGGACAAGAAGGAGCCAACAAAATGACTCTAAGGGGGATGGGTGTACTAGGCAGAGGAACAGGGAGTGCAAAGGCCCTGTGGCAGGAACAGGTTGGAAGTCTTCAGAGGACAGTTCCAGGTTAACAGTGGTGCCAAGATGTAGGCCACCACCCCACCACCCAATACAGATGGGCGTGGGTATCTGTTCTAAGCCCTGTGTCGCCGGTCAGGGGAGCTGTGCTGGCTTCACAGTGGGTGAATTCCTTCCTCTGAGGACTCCTACGTGGAGTACTAGAAATTTTCCTCCATATATTCCCGGAGGACAGGCCAGGGATGACAGGAAGTGGTGAGAGCTTGACTCCACTGTAAGAGATGGTTTCATCCGCTTCCCTCTGTGCTTCAGGCTGACCTACAGGACCCCTTGAGTCACAGGTGCTGAGATGGGAGCTTCTCAGAGTGGTCCTGGGGGTAGTCGTAGGCATTCGGGTCCTCTAGCTCTATTGAAGCCTTGCTCTGTCTAAGGGCAGCTGTGGTGTGGCTGAGTCTATGTACCACCTCTGATGAGTGAGCAGGGCACACTTCCTGGCCACCCACCAGGGAAAGGGAACCATGGAAGACTTGTGTGCGAAGCACAGGTGAGTCTATACTGATCCTGGGGTGGATGTCTCATAGGGAAAGAACACAGAAGTCCAGATAAAAATCATCTAAGATAGGGCTTCCCTGATGGCTCAGTGGTAAAGAATCAGCTTGCAAAGGCAGAAGACATAGGTTCTGTGTCTAGAAAGACCCAGGAAGATCCCACATGCCTTGTCCAGGAAGGTCCCACATGCCTTAGAGCAACTAAACCTGTGCACCACAACTATTGAGCCTGTGCTCTAGAGCCCAGGAACCGCAACTACTGAAGCCTGTGTGCCCTAGAGCCCATGTTTCACAACAAGAGAAGCCACCGCAATGAGAAGCCCGCGTACCACAGCTAGAGTGTAGTCCCCGCTCGCTGCAATTAGAAAAAAACCCACGCAGCATCAAAGACTCAGCACAGCCATCAGTTCAGTTCAGTTCAGTCACTCATTCATGTCCAGCTCTTTGTAACCCCATGAACTGCAACACACCAGACTTCCCTGTCCATCACCAACTCCCGGAGCTTACTCAAACTCATGTCTATTGAGTCGGTGATGCCATCCAACCATCTCATCCTCTGTCGTCCCCTTCTCCTCCTACCTTCAGCCCCAGCATCAGGGTCTTTTCCAATGAGTCAGTTCTTCACATCTGGTAATCAAAGGATTGGAGTTTCAGCTTCAGCATCAGTCCTTCAGTGAATATTCAGGGCTGATTTCCTTTAGGATTGACTAGTTGGATCTCCTTGCAGTTTTTTTTTTTTAAATATTTATTTATAGCACAGCCATAAATATTTTTTAAAAATCATCTAAAATAGTTCATGAGCTTCCCACATGGTGCTAGTGGTAAAGAACCTGCCTGCCAATGCAGGAGACATAAGAGATGCAGGTTGGATCTCTGGGTTGGGAAGATCCTCTGGAAGAGAACATGGTAACCCACTCCAGTATTCTTGCCTGGAGAACCCCATGGATAGAGGAGCCTGGCGGGCTACAGTCCATAGGGTTGCAAAGAGTCAGACATGACTGAATTGACATAGCTCGCAAGATATTTCATAGGGAGTTCATGGAGCAGAGAATTTGCATCTGGTGAGGGGTCAGGGAAAAAGAGGTAGCAATGGAGTGGAGTACAAAGAGCACGTCAGGTGGAGATGTAGGGAAGATGTGGCTGCGCTCTGAAGCCAATGTGGCTCCAGGGCTAAAGGGGTCATTCGTGGCTTTTGACCTCACCCCCATGACTCGTCAAAACCACATACAGAGCTGTCTTGCTGGATTTCTCTTGCCGCTTTATCATGTTCTTTTCTGGAATAGTTTCTGACCTTGCCTTTCACCGCTTTCCTGTCTCATGTGTCCATCAAAAATAAGCCATTCTCCAAAAGGCCAGACTGGCCCATCTGTCCACTCTGCCCTCCACCATGATTGCTTTGAAGGCCTCAGTTCTACTCCTGATCATGAACGCTATCTCCTCACCAGAGATCGAGCCCACTACTTGCACCCCAGTTCTTTATTTCACTTCAGTCTAGTGGAGTATGGACGTAACTTAGTGGCTCAGGAAGTAAAGCATCTGTCTGCAGTGCAGGACACCCGGGTTCCATCCCTCGGTGGGGAAGAGCCCCTGGAGAAGGAAACGGCAACCCGCTCCAGTGTTCTTGCCTGGAGAATTCCATGGACAGAGGAGCCTGGCAGGCTACAGTCCATGCGGTCGCAAAGAGTCAGACATGACTGAGTGACTAACACATTACATGACATTAGTGGAGCACAGGATTCTTGATGGAAAGTTATCTCCCTAAGCACCTGGAATATTTGATTCTCTAGTCCTCTGGCATCCATTGCTGCTGAGAAGGTCTGTTGTCAGTCTAACTGTCATTCTTTTGTGTAATTCCTCATTTCTTTCTGGTACTTTTAAGATTGTTTTTTGTTTTTAAAGTTCTGCAGTTTTACTAGTATGTGAATTTCTTTTTATTTATGCTTCTTAGGACTCAGTGTGCATCTTCAGTGTGAGGACTTATTCTTTAATTCCTGAAATTTCTTGACCATTAGGTCTTGAGTTTTTCCTGCTTTCACCTTCTGGAATTCCTATTACATGCATGTTGGACCTTCTTGGACCATTTCATTTTATCCTTTAAGAGACTTTGTATCTTATTTTTCCTTGTTTTTATATCTCTGTGCTGCATTTCATGAAATTTCTTCAGATGTGTTTTCCAGTTCCCTCTTCCACCATAGCTAATTTGCTATATAATCCATCCACTGAACTTTTATTTTATACTGTGATGACTATTTGATATACTTTGAAATTTATCTGTTCTTTATTTTTAAGTAATATTTTTATTATGTCTTCCACTTCTGCTTCTATCTCCTTAATAATTCAAAATTCCTATTATGTAGTTTTAAAAAATTGTTCTAATATCTATTAATACATCTACGATCTCCTGCTGATGCAGTGGCTTGCTTTCTCAGGTTCTTCGTAATTTCTTTTTATTGTGAGCTCATCTTCAGCAGGGATTGTTTTTCTGTAGAAATTGCCCTGGGTGGAAGTGTTCATACAAAGTGGTTAGAAGTAAGTTTTATAGTTCTTTATCAGTTTTTATGTTAATTTCTAGACTTGGGGCTGGATTGTGTAAATTTGAATCCCATACCTATTTGTATCTCTGGCTAGGGTTTTGTTTTCTCACAGTTGACTTCTTTTTCCTACCCACTGTTCTAAGGAGGATGGAAAGTTTCATTTCTTGGGTCAGCTTTACAAGTCTACTTTGTTCAGGGCAGCCCTTTGAGGCCTGGGCTTTACGTGAGGACGTCAGTTCCAGCTTACCACCTCAGGGAGTCCAGGACAAATATCCTGCCCCTGTGTTCTGACAGATTCTGTAGCTTTCCCCAGCTTTTGTGGCCCACAAACCTGAGGGCCTTTAGATGACTCAACTCGTGAGTCATGAGTCAGCTCCCCTCAGTATATCTCCTGGATCTTCCTTTGAATGAAACCTCCCACCTTTAGCTTCCCCTTTCCAGTTCCATAGCTCCTCTTTCTGACTCCAGATTGTGACACAGTGATGCCCAGAATCCCAGATGGGGCCTGGAAGCACAGATGCTTCAAACACATCCTCCAATTCCCAGGAACCCCAGACTCTGATCAGTTACAGTCTTTTGAGTCTGTGCTGTGCTATATTTAGTAGTTCACTCATGTCTGACTCTTTGTGACCCCATGGCCACATTGTGACTGCCAGGCCCCTCTGTCCATGGGGATTCTCCAGGCAAGAATACTAGAGTGGGTTGCCTTGTCCTCCTCCAGGGGATATTCCCAACCCAGAGATCGAACATAGGCCTCCTGCATTGCAGGTAGATTCTTCACTGTCTGAGCCACCAGGCAAGCCCAAGAATACTGTAGTGGGTAGCTTATCCCTTCTCCAGAGGATCTTCCTGACCCAGGAATCGAACTGAGGTCTCCTGCATTGCAGGTGGATTCTTTACCAGCCGAGCTACCAGGGAAACCTTTGAGTCTGTGACCTACTAGCAAAAAACTGTAAGAGAGACCAAATGAGACCAAGAACTTTCTAGCCATGAAACCAGGGCCTTTTGATATACCTAGATCACTGGTTATCAACCTGGGACATTTTCGTCCTCCTAGAGACCGGTTGGCAATATCTGGAGACAGTTTTGAGTGTTGTGACTGGTGGTGCTGGTGGGCAAATATTACCGGCATTTAGTGGATAATGGCTGGGGATGCTGTTAAACATTCTACCATGCACAGGACAGCCCTCAACAATACAGGATTAATTCTTTAGGCTAAACTGTCTACACTGCCACTGTTGAAGAACCCTGATAACCTCTTCTTCCTTTTCTCACAACTGGCCTCTGAATCCACAGGCACCGAGGCCTAGGTCTGTGGTGGAAGAGAGGGACAGAGACGTGGCCTCAGAGTCTGACCCCAGGAGTCAGGGCGACAGAGGAGTCCTAAGACAGACTACATCTGGAGGAAGAGTGTGTTTCATCAGATCCAAGGGACCCTGGTGCCCGGAATGTTCCCAGCTTGCCCTCAGAGCCTCACCCAGGCCTGCCCTGCCTGCCCATGAGGCCTTCGACCCGGCTCCCTCCCCAGTACAGCCCGCACGAGCCGGCCACACGCTTCTCTGTGATGTGGGGAGCAGGCATGCGGTCGTTGGAGCAGGCCAGGCCCTCTTCGGGGGGGTGAGGACATATCTCTGGTGCCATCTTTCCTGTTCTGATAAATAACTGATCTGTGGTTGAGGCAAGAAGGTCACCTCTGCTCAGGGAAGCTCAGGAACAAACCACTTGTGACCGGTGGGAAGAGACCAGGGTGGGGGCAGCGGGAAGTCTGCCTTCCCTGGCCACCAGGCTGCTGGGGGCAGATTTCAGAAAGGGGAAGTGCTGAGTTGGGGCAGCGCTTCCTGTGGTCGCGGCAGTCAGGGCATCGGGGCGGCATGGCAAATCAGAGGGGAGGTTGGCCTGCCCCAGGAGGGGGCGAGGTGAGCCTCCCTGAACAGGCCCGGCCCAGGGGACCCTGGCTAGGCAGCTTGTGCTCTCTTTCGTGGGTCTGGGCTGGGGGCTTTGGGATGAAGGGACTTACTAAAATTCCCATGGGGGACTTGGATTCTCCGTTTGGGGATCTGCCGGAACTCTGCTCTGCCCTCAGAATGAGGTCCACCAGGTTTGGAGAATTGCTCCTTGCCCCTTGTTATCTCCAGACGCTGCCTATCCTGCACCTGCTCACGCAGTTCCTCTCCCCAGAGGCCTGCTGTCCCTTCCTCTTTGGGAAGCCCTCAGCTCCTGGCTGAGCTGCTCCTTGGAACCCCCTTCCTCCCCGAAGACCAGAGCCCAGAAGCTTATGCAGCCTGTCCAGCTCCTGATGCTCCTCAAGAAGGCAGCCTGTCTGTCTGCGTTCTTCTGTCTCTTGTTAGGGAGGGGCCTGGAGTGGCGGCCTAGGAGGGAGGGAGGGGGCCAGGCCCCCACAGCTCCTGGAGCCCACCTCCCCTCCTCTGAGCATTACAGGGCATGAGCTCAGGCTCTGAACCCAGAAGACAGCTGGGCTTGGGGGTGGGGGGTGGTGGTGCTGAGAGCAGACTGGCTTCCCTCTGGTCCTAGCACTGATGTGGCCTGGCCTTCTGCTCCTCCTGCCTCTAAACGGAGTCCCTCCCACCCCACCTTGACTGTTCCGCTTTACTCCAGCCCTACCAGGCCTTGTGTGTTCAGTCGCTCCAGTCCTGTCTGACTCTTTGTGACCCCGTGGACTGTAGCCCGCCAGGCTCCTCTGTCCATGGGATTCTCCAGGCAAGAAGACTGGAGTGGGTTGCCATGCCCTCCTCCAGGGGATCGTCCTGACCCAGGGATCAAACCCACATCTCCCAAGTCTCCTGCACTGCAGGCGGATTCTTCACGGCTGAGCCACTGGGGAAGCCCACACCAGACCTTAGCAGGATACAAATCAACCCCGAGGCGCTCTTCTGTCCCTTCTGCCCTGGCCGAGCCCCCATTCTGGTGCGCCCTGTGGCCGGGGAGCACGGCTCCATCAGCCCCACAGTCATGCAGCCCACTGCCCTCCGCTCCTCCAGAGGCTCTGAGGCCAGTGAGGGTGGGTGTGTGGTATGTGTGTGTGGGGGGTCTGCTCCCAGCTGGGGCCTGTGTCTGGCAGAGATCGAGTCAGCAAGACCAGCCCCCACCTCTGGCCCACTGTGCTCTGACCACATGCGCAGTGCCTGGGGACGGCCAGGGCAGCCCACCGCCCCCATCCCTCCTGACCTTGGGTCACCTCTTCTCTCTTTGTCTGTCTCTGATTCAGTCTCTTCTGTTTTTCTCTCTCTTTCGTAAGTCCATCTAGCCCCTGGGACTCCCAACCCCTCTTTTTCTATATTTATACATCTGTCAGTCTGTCCATCTTGCTCTCCGCATTTCTCTCTCCTTATCTCTCTTTCCTATCACCCTACCCCGACCCCGGCTCCTCTGCGTCTGTTGTGTCTGTCTCCGGCTCCCTGTCTCCCTGCTTCCCTCTCTGTCTCTCTCGCCCTCCAAGCTCACCCCCGGCCCTCATCTTTCTGAGGCTTTTGTCGTCCAAGAGCCCCTGTAGGCAGCCTGGCCACAGTCTTGGCAGGACCTGCTGGGGCATTTCTTAGTCGCCGATGGGCCCTCGTCCTGTTATCAGTTGGAAATGAATCAGAGATTAGGAAACGGGGGGAGTGGGGGTGTTATCGCCTGGCGCACACGGGGCTCTCAGCTAATCTCTGGTGGCCCCGGGTTCGAGAGGAAATGCAGTTGCAACACCGAGCCCTTCTTACCGTCACTGTCATGTCCGCGGCGAGGCGGTGGGGGGACACGGGTGCAAGGTTGGCAGGGGAGAGGGAGAGGTCTGAGCGTGAGGCCCCAGCACCTGGCGGGTGTGTGCACACCCACACAGGCACACGTGCGTACATGCACACATGTACACAGGAAGCCACCATTGCACACTTCCCCCGTCGCCAAGCTTTGCCCCTCATCCTTCCACTCCTTTCACTGGATGACTTCTCAGCCCTGCCCCAGGCCCCGGTGCAGCCCGTTCTTCTCCTAGCAGACGGTGTAGCCCTTCTCACCAAACTCTCCTGCAACGCTCAGGACCAGCCCAGCATCATCACTGTGGCCTCCAAGATTTTATGTCCACTTCTGGCCCCACCCCGCGCCCTCTCCCCCCACTGTCTCTCAGCTGTCTCTGCTCTGCCACCCTGGTCTCCTTATCCTCCTCTGTGCCCCAGCTTATGCACATGCTGTTCCCTCTGCCTGGAAAACTTTCCTCTCTCATCCATCTGGCCGACTCCATGTGTCCCGGCTCACTCAGCTTTCATGTCATTTTCTCAGAGCATCAGGTGATCCCATCAGTGCACGGTCTCAGGGGCTCTGCCCACCTTCCCCCTACCCCGTGCTCTGCCCACACAGCATGGCTTTCCCAGCACCACACTGGACTACGCTTTTCAGAGGGTGATTCCTTGTGTCCCATCTGCCTCTCACCAGACTGGGTGTGATGGGGTAGGGACTGAGTCCTCCACCCCCCATCCAGGACTTGGCCCAGGATGGGGCCCATTAGACAGTGGTTGCATGAACAGAGAGGTGGATGCTTGCAGGCGCACACAGAAAATCACACAAACACACTCACAGGCAATGCCCAGGAACTGCCACATAGACAAACACCCAGGCAAATTCATAGACTGCTGCTGCTGCTGCTAAATCATTTCAGTCGTGTCCGACTCTGTGCGACCCCATAGATGGCAGCCCACCAGGCTCTGCTGTCTCTTGGGTTCTCCAGGCAAGATCACTGGAGTGGGTTGCCATTTCCTTCTCCAATGCATGAAAGTGAAAAGTGAAAGTGAAGTCGCTCAGTTGTGTCCGACTCTTCACGACCCCATGGACTGCAGCCTACCAGGCTCCTCTGTCCATGGGATTTTCCAAGCAAGAGTACTGGAGTGGGTTGCCATTGCCTTCTCCAAAATTCATAGACATGGGCCTGCAAACCCAAGTACAGAGAGACAAGAGAGATGGAGACACACGTCTGTCCCCACTGTCCCCTATGCTTCTCATCAGCCAGTGGACACCCCAGTCACCTGGCTCATGGGGACCCCCAACCCTGCCCCTCAGGTGGGACCCCATGTCTGTGGGGACCTCCTACATTCTGTTGCTGCCCTGGCCTTGGCTTCAGGGAACCCAGGTTACAGGTTCCCCCAGGCAGGATTCTCTAGGCCCTGCCAATGGACTGGAGGTATTAGTTCTTACATCAGGCAGCTTTCAGATCCTACACATAGTCCGTCAGCCAGTATGACCTAGCATAAAGATTAACACTGGGAGCACGGCATCAGTTAACCTCTTACGTGGCGTTTTAAAGAGAGGTGACAGTTCAGGGAAAGATTGGAGCAGCACGCATGAAGCTAAAGCTAGGTACTTTTCTCAACAATGTTTTGCTTTCGGAAATCACTGCTGAAGTTAATCCGGTTAGAGTTTCTGTCCCAGACTCAAGGAGGTTCCAGCTGGAAACAGGCGGCCGTGGTGGCAGACAGGGGTGCAGGGTGGCAGGCTGCGTGGAGGGCAGGCCCTTGGGCAGGGGGGGGCGTTGCTGACAGCAGGAGGGTGGCGGTGGCATGGGGTGGGGTGGGGCCTCACCTGGCTTCCTCTGTGAGTGGGGGCGGTGCGGGGAGGGCGGGGGCATCTGGCCCCAGGCAGGCAGCCGAGGTGGGGTGCAGAGACTAGCCTGCATTTCTGCAGCGGGGACCGGGGCCTTGAGACCTTAAGGCAACCGTCATCCCAAGCAACTACAGGCAGCTTCCCTCTGTCAGGTAGATTTTGCCATCATCCCCACCCAGCAGAGAAAAGCAGGAAGGCCTCCTTGGGGTTCTGGTGACTTCTGAGGATCCCCACGTCAGTCTTTGCCTGGTGAGAGCCTACTTCTTTGCTGTCACAGCCCCGATGAGAACGAGAACAATGTGCGCTGTACCTCTGGCGTAGGAGGAAGACAGCAGCGGACACCACTGGGGCCTTCCTTCAAATTAAAGGGCATCTTCCTAGTTGGCTAACCTTCTGCCAGCCAGACACCTCCACCGTCCCCCACCCTTGAGAGAAGGGTGCTCTCAAATTCTCCTTCCCCAGTGGCCCCTAGCAGCTACGAGATCCCTCTGTCCGGATTTCCAGCTTCCCACACCAGGCCCAGCCCTTGCCCCTAACCCAGACCCCATGTTTCCAGACACACTGGCCGGAATGGTGCCCTGTGGGGAAGGCAGGAGGGGCTTCCGCAGCACCCTAGTCTCTTGCGCCCCGTTTCCTCGTCCACGCTGGGGGCTGGCGGCTGGCCTGGCGTCTCTCAGATGGAAACAGTGAAGACTCCTAGGCTGATCTGAGAAACGTGAGAACAGGGCTGGGAAAATCGGCCGTTTTTGTGGTTTGGGGGTTTGAAGCGAGTTTCACAACTGATCTCCCAAGAACACGGTCCAGTCAGAAGTGTTCCCTGCCCGGGGGCCCGTTTCCCTGCTGGCTCCGGTGCTGACCGCCTGCCCGGCTGCGCCGTGAGCCAGGGGAGGGCCGAGGCTGAGGCAGGGGGCTTCACCCACCAACCCCACCTGCTCCCCGTGTTCCCTCTTTGGGGGATGAGCACGAGGAGCTGAGATGATGGAGCCAACTGGGTGGGGGGGGCTCATGTGGCTTCTGCTTGGTCCTTGGCGTGGGGAGAGGCGTCCACGTGGCACCTACCCCTCTCTCATCCTGGAAGTCTTTCTAGATGCCTCTGGGTGCAGGTGTGCCCTTTATAACCTTCACCTGTGGGGACAAGAAGGCCAGTGATTTCCTTTGTTGCCGGGATCTTGGGTTGGAGCTGACTTTCATGGGGGACCAGAGGGACCTGCTCTGGCAGATCAGGGAGAGAGTGGGGACCCCAGGGAGCTCCACCCACCCCACCCTGGATCCCCAGAACTCCCATCGCTTCCTTTGCAGACGGTGCCCAGCTGGGGCGAGGAAGGGGTCCCCCTGCCTCCAAGCGGCCTGGCCCCCCAGCTTATCCTTCCACTCTGGGAAGTCCCAGCCTGCCTCAGGCTGGCCGGGGCAGAACTGAAATTGGTGACATCTGCCTTTTGGGGCCCCTCGGCTCCCGCCCCCGCCCACTGGCCCCAGAGCCTTTCTGCAGGCGTTCCTTCCAAAGCCGGGAGGAGGAGCAGCCGTGTGCTCCCCGAGTGAGTGCTCCCTCCTGTCCTCCACACCCCCACCTCCGCCCGGGCCCTGCGCGAGCCGGACACTCCCCAGCTCTGGAGAGTGGCACGTGATGCTGCGCACCGCCATCCCTCTGTCGGGGCACGGTGCTCTCAGACACGCCATCTCCCACCCCACATAGCGGAGGAGAGACGAAGGCCCCAGGCCCTCCCACCCCAGGATGTGGGGTGAGGCAGGGGTGTTTGGGTGGCAGAACCCCAGCTTTTCCCACTCTGCTGGGGGGGCTCAGGACAGTCCTGTGGCCTGTTACCAAGTGAGGGTGTGGCTGGAGACGTGCCATGTCCCGCAGGGCAGCTGAGAAAACAGGCTGGGGCTAGCAGTCATCAGATCCACGGCCAGGGAGACGGCTAGTCACGTGCTTGGTCAGAGGAGTGGTCAGATGGCCACACAGACGTGGTGGGCCAGCCCAGTGGAGAGTCCCACATGGCCACGCGCCGGGGCCAGGGAGAGATGGTGTGGCCAGACACAGTGCCTGGCTGGACAGGAAGGTTCGAGCAGACCCACGGAATCCTCTGGATCAGGACCAGATGAGCCTGAATGATTAAACACGCCCGGGTGGACAACTGGCCAGCATCTGAGGACCCCCTCAGGGAGCCTGGCTCCGGGGTGGAGGCAGCCGGCAGATGAGCCCCATGCACTGCGATCAGGTGGAGGCACCCAGACGCGGCAGCCGGGCTGGGCGCAGGAAGGCTGGGGCTCTCCGTGTGCATCAGCGGAGTGCCCATGTCCCCCTTCCCCGTTCCCTATCCCTACACCCCCTCCCAGCTTCCTGTTCCTGTTTTGGGGCCTCAGGAACTTCCTCTTCTCATTATGGTTCAAAATGGCTTGCTGGTCTCAGCTGGAGGCCCAGCGGGAGGCTGGTCGCCCCAGACCAAGGCACACGAACAGAGAAGAGGGAGAGGGGGGCTCTGTGCCCCCGGGGGGTGGCAGGGCCCACAGAGACCAGCGCCTCAGCCCTGACAAGGCTTCTTCCCCAGCTCCTCAGGGCTTCTGGGGTGAACCCTGCTCCAGGCCACAGTGGCCGGACCCTGCTGCTGTGACATTGCACAGTCACTGTTGTCCCCTTCCTGCCTCAGACAGAGGACCAGAGGGTTTCTTGCCCTCCTCTTCTTCCTGCTTCCTCCCAGGCACACTCGCACTTGAAACAGCAGACACTTCATGGGCAGCAGCACATCGGCCCACGAGCGCGCACACACACACAGGCACACACACTCACACACCCGTGCAGATGGCCCCACCAGGAGCTGAGCTGCTGAGGCCTGGCCTGGGGAGTGTCCTCATGTGTGCATGCCTTGGTGGGTGTGTATGTGGGGGGATCAAGTCGGGTGTGCACACGTGTATGTGTGTGCAGGTCTCTCCCGGTGAGCATGCAGGGGGGCGCCATCCCCCCTCCATGCATCCTGCATGCTGAGCAGAGCCTCTTCCTCAAATGAGGCTGAGTTGCGTCCTGCCAAGTCCCGGAGCTTGCCCTTAGGGGGCACAGGGTGGGCTTCCCTCCCCGGGTGACTCCTCGGGGGTACCTAAGGTGAGGGTGGGGGGCATGGTACTGCACAGAACATGGAGGGAAGGTGCCAGGAAGGGTACCCAGGGCAGTCCTCAAGTTGCCACCTTGGACCACCTTGATCCACTGGCAACGTGAAGTCACGGGCACCTGGTGAGCACCTGGGCCTAGGATGGGGCTTGGGGGCGAATGTGGGCAAAGCTGTTGGGGGCCGGGCTCATGTCCACCTCCCTGTTCATCCAGCTGAGTGTGGATGGAGCTGAGAATTTAGAAGCTTCCTCCCAGAGGCTGGGGCAGGGGTCAAGGTCAGGACAGTGCCTCTTCACTATAGGTTCTGTCCAACATTTCCTGAGCACTCGCTACCGGCCAGTGGCCTCCTTCACTGTCTGATGACTGTCACTGTCATGGATGAGCAGGCTGAGGCCATGTGTTCAGGAGGCTGTGGCTCTGGGACCCAAAACTGGTGGCTACTGTGCAGGGATGTGCATCAAACTCAAGGCCTGGCCACCCAGCTCCCTGGGGACAGTCCCACAGGGAGACAGCGTAGAGAACTCAAGAGCCCGGGGTCACCCGGTTCCTGCTTGGCACCTGGCTTGTGCTCCCCTGAGTGCTGAGGGGAGGCAGAGAACAAGCAATGGCTGTTTGTTTACATGGAGGTCTTGGGGCCATAATTAAGACTCCAAGAATCAAGGCTTTATCGGCCAGGTTATCTCAAGCAGCCTCCAAAGGGGAAACATCCCGGAGCGTCTAATGAAGGAAAGTTGGACAGGTTTGAAGGCTTTTTTAAAGCATGAAGAATAGGCCTTTGTTGCCAGCTGCCCTCCTGTGGCAGCCTGCCTGGTCCCTGGACTCCGGAGGCTGCCCCGGGCCAGGAGCAGGGCCAGGCAGCTCCTGCAGCCCCTACGCTGCCAGGCTGAGCCCCCGGCCCCGACCACTAGTGGTTCCTGTTCCAGTGGCACTGCTGGCCGTGGGCAGGGCCCCGGGAGTGCGGTCCTGAGGATGCCCCTCCCCTGCCCGATCCTGACATGCACTGCCAGCCTGAAACCAAACCCAGGTTGGGATGGGGTGGGGCTAGCGATGAGGGGTGACCTCTGATGGTCCAAAGCCCTGCATAACCTGGCTTCGTGCCACCTCCACCAGGTCTCGGCCTGCCCCTTTCTCAGCCTCTGCACCTTTGCTTAAGCTGTTCCCTCCACCCACGATGCTTTTCCCTGCTCCTTTCCCCCTAGCAAATTTCTACCTATATGTTAAGACTTAGCCTGGGCATCACCCCCCTAGGAGCCTTCTCTGCACTCCAGGCCAGGTTCCCTGACCCTCCTCTGAATCCCCCAGCTACACAGTCTCCATGCCCTCCGGTGTGTGTCCCTTGAGGGCAGGTCTTGGGTGTCAGACCAGCCCTGTGCCCGACTCAGAATTTGTAAGCGCTCAGTTCCTTAAAGGAAAAAAGGAAAGGAAAAGTGGGGGGCCAGTGACAGGCTGTAAACCCCTGAGTTCTCACTGCAACCTTCACCCCATGGAACAGAGAGGAAACTGAGAGCTGGGGGCAGAGGTGACCTGCCCACAGCCAGTCGGATGGTGGGTGGAGAGTCCAGGGCAGCGAGCAGCAAATCTTTTTGGTAAAAGGTCAGATGGGAAATCTTTTAGGCTCTCTGGGCTGTTTGGTTCCTATTCTGCTGCCACTGCAGGACAAGAGCAGCCACAGATGGGGTGTTTGTGAAAGGATGTGCTGTGTTTCAATAAAACTTTATGCATTTCACATCATGTTCATATGTCACGGAATATGGGTTTTCTGTTGATTTTTTCTAACCTTAGAAAGTGTATAAATCATTTGCTTACAGACTGTATTATGGACTGGGCCTAGTGGTAGACTGATCCAGGGTCCAGGGCGAAGACCAAGCCTCCCCACTCTGAGACTGACCCGGTCAGTGGTCCCTTGGGGCCCCCGCTCAAACATGGTATGTGCTCAACAAATGGAGGGCCAAACGAATGAGGGGGCTAACTAACCAACTAACCAGTTAACTAAGCCCTTATCTTCTGGGTTCAGAGTAACCCCCTTCCTGAGTCTGGGCTTCATTAGACCTGATGGATCCCTTGTCCGCTGACCTGTCCCACTGACCTCTTGCCCAACCCTCATTTTTCTGACCTCTGGCCGGGCCTCTCATCTACCTTTGAGCTGCACAAGACGGTGGAGAGAAGCCTAGCAAGTGCCCAGGAGCTTCTAATGGACACTCAGCACTGCCGGGCTGAGGGAGCCGCTTGGCAGAGGGCGAGGTGGCTGTGTGTGTGGGTGAGGGGTTTGGGGCTGAGAGGGGGTTCTGGTTGCACCTGGGGGTCTGGGCAGGCAGAGGACACATTCCAAAGGTTCCGGGAGTAGGACCTGTCAGAGTGCACCACCACAGTAAACCCAGGGGAGCTGATTCGAGGGGCTACTCACCCACTCGGCTGGGCCTGCCCTTGGGGTGTGAGCCAGGAGGCTACCAGGCGGCCCCAGCTTGCCTCCTGTAAGCCTACCTCCACACCTGACATGAGGTCCTCTCTATTCCACACTCATGAGTTTGGGTGCAGTATTGCCCTGCGTCCATCGTTCATTCATTCAACAACCATCAGCGCACTTTCCATCAACTACCTGCCAGACAGATCCCCTTCGGGTTTCAAGGTTCTTAGTTCATGGGGCTGACAATCCAGCAGAGAAGACAAATACGGACAAGCGAGGCAAAGGACAGGGCCATTCCTAAGAGCAATAGGAGCTGGGAGTCCAGCACAGGGGAGCATGGCCAGCGTGTCCCTGGGCAGTGACTGGGGGTTGCTTTAGGAGGGGGTCCCTGGGGTGGGAGGCAGTAGAGCCCGAACCTGAGTGAGGAGAAGGCCCAGCCAAGCAAAGACCCAGAGGGAACCCCGGGGCAGGAGCAAGCTGCTTGAAAGCCAGCCCAGAGAGATGGGCAGAGCAACAAGTATGGGACAGGGAGGCGGCCTTGCCACCCTGAACCCAACAGGACACTGTGGGGAGGAGGGCAGCAGATACAAGGGCCTGGAGCACCTCTGGGGGGCCAGGCCAGGAACATGACCAGACTGACATTTGCAAAGATCCCTGGGTGCTGCTGAGGGCGGGAGCTGCAGGGGAAGACACCTGTCCCCAGGTGAATGGGGGAGCTAGTGTGTGGATAGGAGTCTGGGCTCTGGGCGGGGGGGGCGGTGGTCAGGGCTGGGTCCTGCACTGGAGCAGGCGCAGAAGGCTGGGCGGGACGTGGGCGGTGGGCAGGCCCCAAGACTCCTGCTCTTGGCCTGGCTCTGGCGTTGGCTTGGCGTGCAGCCGCCGGGGAGCCGTGTGTGGGCATGTCCCAGGGCTGCCCGCCCGCCGCTCCGGAGACAGGAACCGTGGGCAGGATCTCAGTGCTGTGGAGTGAGCTGGGCGGTGGGTGGCAGGGGCCTCCCTGGGCCCGGAAGCTTCTCCAACTTCACCCAGCTGTTGTCTGTCCGTCCAGCCACTCCACGTCGAGGACTCACTGCTGGGCACGGCCAGGCACAGCCCTGCTCCAGGGTCTGTCTAGCCAGGCAGACCTGCAGGAACCGAGCGTCTGGTCTGATGAGAGAGCCATCTGCATCTGATGGGTGCCCCTCCCATGGGAGGGCAGTGGGCACCTCCAGCCCCAGTCTGGTCCCAGCTACCTCTCCTCCTCCCGGCCCCTGTTTCCGCAGAGGTGCCAGGATGTCCCTCCCGGGCGGTATCTGCCCCCCTAAGACAGAACCCTGAGTGAGATTCAGGTACTCGGTCCTGGTCTCAGACTTCCTAGGCTGCCAGGAGCGGGCTCCTGGGTGCTGTGTGGCTAGCGGCTTCAAGCGAGGGCACCAAACAGGGTGAAGGCCGCTGGACTAGCGGAGTGGTGTTGGCGGGGTGGGGCGGGGGTCTGGGTCTGTGTGTGTGTGTGGGAGCTTGGGGACAGGAAGGCCCGGGCAGGTGTGTGTGTCTGTGTGTACATGTGAGACTCTGAGTGTACGTGGGTGTGTGGGTGTGAACGGTGAGGAGGTATGGGTGTGTCTGTACCTGTGTGCCTGTGTGTGCAGAGTGTCTTCGTGTGTACGGGTGACTGAGCGCATGAGGAGGATCTGTGTGCACCTGTGTGCATATCTCTGTGAATATGTGTGTGTGTGTGTGTGTGTGTGTGGTCTGCACTCCTGGGACTGGTGTGGCTTGAACCGCGTCCCCTGGCCTGTTTCCCTTCTCCCCCACCCTCCTTCTCAGCGAGTGTTGACTCAGGGAGGGACGGGCAGCCTTGGTTCAGGATTTCCTGCTTGGGCAGAAGTGGTGTCTTGAAAAGGGAACAATTGTATCCTGAAGTGGACACTGAAGGGTCTGGGCTGCGCAGTGCTCCTTGGGGCCCAAGGCCGTCTGGGCTGAGCTTCCAGAGGCAGCTACAGAAATGCTTTGCCTGGAGCGGGCCTGGAGGACTTGCCCTAAAGCCCTTTGGGAAGCTCTGCACATGCTCAGGGGCCATACACGCTGGGGCTCTGGGCCTGGCGCCCCCTTTACAGCCTGGAGGGGAGGGCACGGCGTGAGGGAAGGGGGACCTCCAGTGCCCCCGGGAACCCGCTGTCCCAGGGGCTCCACCGGGCAGGGCCAGGACGTCTGGTTCCCTGCCCATTTCTCCCTCCACAGGCCCCATCCACCACAGCCTCCACAGATAAAAATGAAAATCTTCTGAGGCTGATGGTCTCAATCTAGGAGGGAGTAAAAAGTCCCAGGAGAGCTCTGCCTTTTGGGGCCCCCTTCTGAAGTGTTTCCTCCCTGGGGGGTACCAGGAGCTTTGACCCCTCCATCACTCCTGAGAAAGGCAGAGTCCTGGGTTGAGGACCTGCTAGTCAGCCCCTGGGTTCAGCAAAATCCCCTCCAGGTGTTGCTATCCACCTTCCAAGAGGGGCACTGGGGAGGCTGATCTGCCCCACCATGCCCCATCACTCTAGTCCCCCTGTGGGACCTGTGTCTTGGGTTGGATGAGGGCAAGGCTGGGGTCGGATGAGGGCCAGGCTGCCCGGGGTGGGGGTTGGGGAGGATGAGCAAGAGGCCAAGGGAGTGGGGCTCCGGGAGGGAGGCTGGACTGAGGCTGGAGAGGTAGGCGGCCAGCCCTGGCCCCTCAGGCTCCCTTCTCCAGCCCCGTAGCAGAGCCTAATCTGCAGGACAAAGCGGGGATTTGCAGCCCCAAAGCTGCTAATTTGGCTACAGCGCCTCTGTCAGCACCTGCTCCGTGGGGAGGGAGGAAGCCTCCCCAGGGCTCAGGGAGCCGCCTGTCCTGGCTCGTTTAGGACCGTTGGGGATGACCGGGACTTCAGCTATCCTTGCTCAGCGTCAACACAAGTGACAGCCCCTTTAGGGGTCCCCGGAGCACCTTCAGTCCACTCCCCCTGGTGAGCTCAGGCCTCTGGTGCCTGTCGCCCACAGACACTGGCACCACGGCTGTCCCCAGCCAGAAAAACAGGTCTCACTCTGGCCAGAGCTGGGAAGGAGGGTGTCTGAGTGACTGGGGGTGCCTTTGGAAGCCGAGGGAAGGAGAGCGCTCTGGGGCCCCCCTTGCACAGGGTGACCTGGGGGAGCGGTTTCAGGCCTCTGGTCTCCAGCCTCCACCACACCGGGCAGCCACAAGCCAGGTGGCTGTTAATAATTAACCCCGGGCTCGGGCCTTGACCTCGTGGGCCTCTGAGTAAACAGGCCTTTCTGGCCAAGCGTCCTCAACCTGCTGCAGCCCGCTGGGCCCATCACGGCCTCTCTGCCCCTTGACCTCTTCTGGCCTCGTGGTCCGGCCTCCCTCCCCCTCCCCAGCTGCAGGCTGGGGCAGTGGTTAGTGGTCTGGATGTCTGGGTCTCTCTGGCCCCCACACTGATCTGCCTACCACCTATTCCTGTCCCAGCATTCAGGCTCTCAGCACCTTTCCCCACTGCTCCTGGCCTTTGAGGTGGGGGGCCTCTTCTTGGACTAGGGTTTGCTGACGGATGTCTCAGCCCCGGCCTCAGCCCCCTGCATCAGCACTGCTGGGGCTTGTTGAGCTTGGAACCCCCAGCACAACCTGGGGGTTCAGTGCTAACCTTCTGTGATGTGATGCTTGTGGACACTGACATTTGGGACCCGCATCCCAGGTCTGACCGGGTGATCTGTGATGGACATCCCAGGCCAATAAGTCAGACTCTCCCAGGCACACAGCAAGCAGCTTGGGCTGCATTGAATGCTCCTGTGTAGACAGTCAGGATCAGCTGTCAAAAGGCTCATGTTCTAGCTCCGGCTCTGCCCTAACTGTGTGTGACTCTGACCCTCTGGGCCTCAGTTTCCCCATATGCACTGCAAGCAATGGCATACCAATCCCAGACTTGCCAGCCCCAGGATTTTACGCTGCATCCTGGCTTGGAGTGAGACCCAGGACAGGAATATTGCATGTCCCTCCCTGCCCCAGAGCATCACTCGTGGATACAGTCATCTGAGCCCTGGTGTCCCTGGCTGCTAGCGTCGACTTCCTTCCTCTAGGGCTGTTCTGGGGAACTAGCTCTCTCCCACTCTCCGACCACGTGGTCAGGCAGGGCTGCCCCAGTCCTGGCCTCCGGAAGTTGGTCACGTGCCCTGGGCACGCCCAATGGGTGTCAGCCCTGAGACTTCTGTTGGAAATACTGGGAAAAATAATTTTTTTTTCCCTAGGTGGCAAAGTAGGGGAATGTGAGCCTGGAGGCTGTCCTGCTGGGAGCCTGTGGGGGGTCGGGGGTGGGAGGGGTGGGTGTGGAGGAGCACAGAGGGAAGTAGGGCTGGGAGAGGGACATGGATTCGCACAGCTGAGAACCAGCTGTGCCTGAAGTCAGTACCATCCCAGGCTTATTCATCACAAGAGCTGATGAATTTCCTTTCTGCTCAAAGCAGTGCAAATTGGGATTCGTCCCCAGTTTGCACATTCTCACACCTGACTCAGACCATGCAGAGAAGATGCCATAAACATACAGTAGCTGCAAATATACATGCCGCTAAACTTCTGCATAGAAAAAGTGAATGAAGACAAGGGTCAATGAGGGAACCAGCTTGGCTGTAGCCAGGGCTCTGAGGGAGGAATTAGCATGAAGGAAGGGCCAGGCCAGGTTAGTGACAGAGAGCTTGGTACCCTGGGGTCTTGGGAGCCACTGGAGGTTCTGGGTGAGGAGATGATGGACAAATGGGTGAGGCTAACCGGCTGGAGCTCACCAACAAGGGGACAAATATGAACATTTGTGCCTGATGTCTGTGTGGAGGCATACACACACAGACACACACACACACACACACAGACACAGACACAGACACAGACACACACACACACACACACACATTGATCCTTGCATGCAGCAAACATTCTGTGGCTCACTCTGGGAGTCTTTGAGTCTCTGTCCCTTGCAGAGGCCTGGAGCTGACTCTTCACCTGAGTCAGTCAGAGGCCTCTGGTCAGTAAGGCCCCCTCCACCTGGGGCTGCATGGTTCCTGGGAGCCCAAGGACCTCTTGTGTAGGGGGAACCCAAGGAGAAGGGGCTGCCTCCTCTGTGCCCCCTGCAGGGCAGGTGAGACACCTGGGTGGGCCTCTGGAGGGGCAGAGACTCAGCCCCACCAAGGAGGCGGGACTCAGAGAGAGGCCTTGTCCTGATGCTTAGGCTGTCCCCAAGACTCTGGGCAGTTGAGCGTCTTAGAGGCAGAGGGCTTCAGACACATGGTACACACCATACACATACACCACATACGTGCCTATGACGGACACAGTCCATGGATGACACACTCACAGATGGCCATCTAGTGTGAGCCTTGCAGGACAGGGGGAGGTGTGGGCCTCTGTGGAAGGGAGCAAGGACTATAAACAGGGAGCCCCACCTCCAAGGCTCCTGCCTGACCCCTGGGCCCTGGCCTGGAGAAAATCTCCTTACTAGTGCTGGAACCTCCTCATTAAGCTGCTCCTCTGATACTCTTTTCTGTTCCTTTTCCTTCCCCTACCTTAGTCTTGGCCTATTTCAGCCCCTTCCCCATTTTTGGCTCTCCTCTTCTGTCTCCCAGTGGGGCACCCATGGGAGGAACTGAGCCTAGGACTTGGGCCCAGGCCCCTCGGCCACTCCGCCCAGCTCTCATCTTCATGCTGCTCCCTGCCCTGCTCCCTTGCTCCGGCCAGAGCGTCTTGCCCTTTGTCCTGGAACTGCCAGCACCCGCGGGGGCCACTCGCCTCGCCTCCTCCCCCAGCCTCGGCAGCCCCTGTTCCTCCCCCGGGAGGTTGGCCAGCGGGCTGGGCGGTGGGGAGGCCGCAGAGCCTGGACACGTGTCCTGGCCCCAGGCAGAAGCCGAGCGCTGGCCACAGAGCCACACTGGCCAGGCCCAGCTCTGTCCCCTGAGGTTCCCGGAGCAAGTAGAGGGCAAGGCTTTTGCCTAGGCAGTGGACCCCCACTCCATTCCAGGTTGGGAAACGGAGCCCAGCTGGTGAAGCAAGATGTGGGGTGGCCCCCAGCAGAATCGAGGTCAGCCAGCCATGGCCCTGTCGTCCCTCTCAGTGGGATCTCAGGGAAGAGCCTTTCCTGCAAGGGGGAGTAGGAAACAAGGACCCTCTCTTGGCTGTGGATCTTTCAGGGGTGGGCGCTGACTAGGGGACCTCCTGCGGGAGGGTAGGGAGCAGCGTCTTCCAGCCTGGGCCGTCACTGTCCTGGAGGCCCTTATTGTGATCAGTGCTGTCACTCAGTCCAGAGCCTGCTGGCACCCACCTCCAGGAAGCCCACCTGGGCTGAACTAGAAGTGGGAGGACCCCAGATCAACCGGCCTTCTTCCTCACCAAGCTCCTGGACCAGGACTTGTCCTCATCATGTTTGTTAGGCTAGACGTTGCAGCAACAGGGCTGGGCCCTCTGCTCTGGGAAGATCTTAGCAGTCACCTCCCATTCTTGGGCCTCAAGACTGGGCTGGTCACTGAGAGCCAGGGCTGCATTGGAGATGCTTCGACCTGACATCTCAGAATCCAGGGCAGGGCCCAGCTTCTCATCACTGATTGGCTGGAGTTTGAGCAGGACCCTTGCTGGGAAGCCCTCAGCCCTGACTAGGTCTGGAGCTGCAGGTTGATGAGCTGCAGGCAGATGAGCCTGGAAAATGTCAGGAGATACCAGCAGCTGGAGAAAGGGCAGGTGGGGGCGGTGATCAGTGTCTACTATGGCTGCCTGGGTTTGCATCTGACTCTGCTTTTCCCTCCAGGAGTGGGTTGTGCCCATATAACATGCACATGTGTCCAGCCTGCTGCCTGGCACAAACTTAGCCTTTAATCCATGGAGCCATTAGTCCTGTTCACGTCAACACGCTCAGAGGGCCGGAAAATTCGTCATTTCTGCAGACCTGGCCAAGACCTGTCTCCAGGCAAAGGGAAAAACTCCTGACTAGACCTCCTCATTCTGGGCCCCAGTGTCCTCAAGGCACAAACATGCAGTTGTGTATACACACACACACACACTCTCTCTCTCTCACACACACACACACACACCTGGCTTCACTCCCCAGGACCCAGCCACCTGCTGGAAAACCAAAAGCTGCTTTTTCAAGATAATGATTAAGAATCAGCATTGACTATTCAAATCGAAACTCCCTTAGCCCCTCTCTGGGGTATCAGCTCCTCTGGAGCCTGTGGGTAAAAAGCTCTTACCATAGTGGAAAAAGTAGTCTGCCGAAACGGAAATCTTCCTCAATTTAGCTGAGTCATTTTCTTGTGGTTAAGGAAGTCCAGGTCGCCTCTGGCCCTTCCCCTGATGCTCAGGGCCCAGTCAGCCTGGAGGACCCCCATCCACGCTCCCCCCATGCCTTCCCCTGGTTAACCCCAGGGTCCTCTCCCCAGAGCCCTTGACGGTAAGACACTCCAGCCCCCCACGGCTGCTTCCTGCTCCTGGCTGGGGACCCAGAGCCCTGGAGAACCGGGAACTCCGGTAGCACCCCAATGTGGACAGCAGGCTACAATGGGTGAGATTTGGGCAGCTCTGGGGGAGAGTGTGCTCTGGGTGCCCACTGGCCCACAGTCTCGGGCCCCAAGGAGGCTTGCTGCAACTGAGGGTGGGGAATGGGTGGCTCTGTCTCGTTCTGAATCTGAGGAGCCTGAGCCCATGGGCTGAGATGCTCGGCCCAAGAGTGGAAGGTTCCTGCCCGGCTTGAGCTACCAGTTCAATGGAAGCTCAGGCTGGTGGGTGCCCCTGCCTGGCCACAGGCTGCTGCCCATCCCTTGGAGACTTCTGGAAGCTTCCAGAGGCCACCCTGTGGGAAGATCAGGAAGGTGTGGGCGGCCACCTGAGTGCTGTGTGGGGGGCCTTGAATGCGCTAGTTGCCTGGCAAAGAGGGGAGGCTGACTCTCGGGGTGGGTGTTCGCTAGGTATATCTGTGCCACATGCCAGAAACCAAGGACCTTCCATCCAGCCCTGCCCTTCCGACCCTGGTGCACTTCCTCGGCTGTCTGGGAGTCAGCAGGAACCATGAGGCTGCCCACTCGTCTGCCCTCAGGCTTTCCTCAGCTGACAAGGGTCACGTGCTGTCTGGGACTCTATTTCCTGCCTGAGACATGGAGATACTGATGCCCACAGCCCGAGGTCGTTGGGAAATGAAAGGAATGGCAGAGTAACAGGGAGCCCGGGAGGCCAAGCCCCAGGGCGCCTGTGGGGTAATGGAAAGCCCTGATGTACCTGGGGGAACAGAGGGGCCCCGTGCTTCAGTTTTGGGGCCCCAGGGGCAGTCAGGCTCAGCACCACTCTTTGCTGGCCGCGGGAGGAGCCACGTAGCAGAGAGGGCTGGGACGAGTCCCAGCTGGGTGTCTGAGATCACCTGGGAGCAACCCTTGGCCTAGAGATTCGGGGAGGGGAGGAAACAGCCAGACATTACCTGCATCCTAGGAACTCTGGAGAGGGGCCCAGGCCTGGAGATAGAGCAGGGCTTAGAGTGGGTGTTGGGGCTCAGGGGGGACCCCAAACCAGAAGGATCAGGGCACTGCAGCAGATGCCAAGGAGGCCCACCTCCCTGGAGGGCCCCTCGGCCCATCTCCATGCCCAGCAGACATCCCCTGGCCTGGATCTGGGGGCCATGTTGCCCAGAGTCACCCCATGCCCACTTGGAAAGGGTCCTCCCGAGGCTCTGGCAGCCAGCGTTTGGGAAATTAGGTGAGGGGGGTCTGGGACAGGGGTGAGGAAGGGAACAATTTATGTCTAAAAGTCATCTTGAAATTTTCAACATACTTTTTATTTTTCAAAACAAAAGCTCTACACGTCGGGGGGGGAATGGGGGTTAAACCTAGCTTTGTGGGAAATGAGTCAGACGGCCATAAAATGTGTTTTTCTGAGCCGAGGGGATTATTTTACATCTTGTGGCATGAACACACTGAGAGGAGGCCCTCCTCCTGGTCCCTGGCGGGGCTCCCCGTGCGCCAGCCTGGGCCGCAGCGCCCCCTCCCTTCCTGAGCGGGGGGCTCTCGCCCTCCCAGAGGAGATGAGTGCCGTGCCCCTTCTGACGGCCTGCCTTCTCATCCCCCAGGCCTCAGCCTCTACCTCCCTGACCTCACGGCCCATTCTCTTTGGCAGGAGGGAGGCTGGGAGGGGGTGGCCTCATGGTGGGCACCGATTTCACCGTGTATAGTCAGAGAACCTGGTTGAAGTCCAGTGGACCTCTGGAGTCTCCTACCCCTCATCCCTTGGACAGGCTGATGTGGTACCATCCCCAGAGCAGCTGAGGAACTTACAAAAGCACCTGCAGGCCACTGGTGCTCAATGAAAAAGACCTTCCTTCCCCATCATCAAGCAGCATCCGGGAGCACAGGTGACAAGGTGCGTGAGGGGCAACCTGTTCCTTTGGAAGTTCTTCTTAAGGCCAGAAAGGCAGAAGTCCTCTCCTAACCTCCCCTACATGGTCAGCATCCCCACCTATCACTGTGCTCCCCCGGCATCCCCCAACTCTGGTCCCAGGGACTGGAAGCAGAATTCCTGCCCGAGGGTTGGAAGTCTCAGAAAAGCTTGTGGTGGTGGTGGTGAAGTCGCTCAGTCGTTGTCCGACTCTTTGTGACCCCATGGACTGTAGCCCACCAGGATCCTCTGTCCCTGAGATTCTCCAGGCAAGAAGACTGCTGTGGGTTGCTATTTCCTTCTCCAGGGGATCTTCCTGATGCAGGGATTGAACCCATGTGTCTCCTGCCTCGGATGGTGGATTCTTTACCACTGAGTCACCTGGGAAGCCCTCAGAAAGGCTAGGAGCAAGGTATTCCAGGTTGGGAAGATCCCCTGGAGAAGGGCTGGGGTCCCTTCTCATGGCAACCCACTCCAGTATTCTTGCTTGGAGAATCCCAAGGACAGAGGAGCCTGGCGAGCTGTAGTCCATGGGGTCGCAAAGAGTCGGATACGACTGAGTGACTAACCCATGGGGGAATAGGACTGGGAGGCGCCAGAGGACTCAGCTTGCAGCTTCCAATCCCAGGTAGGTGTTGAGTGCGAGCAGGAGGTGAGGCCGCTGCCTGGAGCCTCTCCTGGGGCAGCTGCCTGTCACCATACACTGCAGCCCCGCCTCCACGGGCTAGAGGCACAGATCTCACGGATAGCCTGGGGCCCAGAGGATCTGTGCCGCCTGTGGGAAGAGGCTGCTGGCAGCCTGAGGTGGGGCAGAAGTCAGGAGAGGATCTGGGGCCCGGGTCACAACAGCTGATGCCAGAACCCACCCCCACCTTCCACCCCCAGGGAAGCTGAACTTGCCTTTTGTTTGGAAGCAAGGAGTCACCCTCAGTCACTCTCAGCCTCACTCTCCATGGGCTCTATTGCACCAGGGACAGCAGGAGAGTGGGCCCGAGCTGTCTTGCCTGCCTCATTTTCTCTCATTCCAAACCCCTGGATTCTCCTTGGTGCACCGCCTGCTCTTCCACTCTCAACCCATGCAATGTGACTGGGGCCGACCCCCTCCCAGAGGGTCTGTGGCAGGGGTCAGAACATGACTCAGGATTGGCCAGTTAGGGTCATCCATCCTCCTGGAGAGAGTAGCTGGTTCAATGAGGAGAATATGGTCCAAGAGAATCCAATTTGAGGACTTTTGACAGAACCAATAAAAAAATCCAAGCTCTCTTCTGGGTTGCTGGGTATTTGTTTAGAGGTCTCGGGTCACTGGGAAGTAAGGGAAACTGAAGGCAGCATGAAGGATGGCAAATCAGGAAATGCAGTGAGAGGGGACTCTTGATGACCCACTCAGGCTGCTGGATCCAGCTGTGCCTGAGGACACATCTGGCCGTGTTTTCTCCTCCTCATTGCACTTGGCTCCATGCCTGGCACAGAGACAGGATTTTGGGTGAGAGGTGCCAGTATCAAATGCTCCTTTCTATTCAGACCACTCAAGCTAGGATTCTGTGAGCGTTTGTAAGCCTGTTACCTAGAGCTAAGGACCAGCCTGGAGTGAGGGCCCAGTCAGTGCAAACCACACACGGCCAGCCTCACCAACCATGGAAACCTAGGTATGTGGGTGAAAGGGGAGGCAAGGGCAAGCTATATTACAAGTAGTTCCCCATGGAAACCTCCCTCAGGGGCAAATCTGGGAGCACACTTCATGGAATATAGCTTAGGATTTTCCAGTGACTACATGTAGAAAACCAACCAGCAAGATACTCCTTTGGCTTCATCTTTTCATCTGTCCAGTGGGCACCTCCAGTTGTCGAGGGCACCAACGGTGGAGAGTTAGTTCCTTTTGTTAGACATGTGTTAGCATTTCTAACAGTGGAATGTAAACTCCATGAGGGCAGGCCTGCCAAGTGGGGCTCAGTCCTGTGCCCCAGAGCCAAGGAAGACAAAGCGGTAAATATTTGGTGAATGAAGGAAAAGGCTTGGATTCGGTCCCTCCCCTGCTTGAAATCCTCTGATGGCTTCCCGTGGCCATTAAAATATGAAAAACCTAGATTTCTTTGCTCTATCCTGTAAGGAAGGCCACCATGTCATTTACTGAATAAGCAAGGGTACTTTGTGAGTCAAGGGGGTGCTATTAAACAATTGTGCTGAAACAGCAGGAGGAAACTAGGTAAACGAGGGCTCCTTCCTTTGTGTCAGTGGGATGCGGGGCAGCTCCACTCCAAAGCTACCAGCGGGCTGGTCTCCGCCTGGCTCTCCGGCTTCATCTTCTGCCCCGGCCCCCTCCCCACCACCATCCCAGCTCCTGGCCTTTTCCTGGACCTTTGCTCTTTTTCTCTACTTCTCAGAGAAGTCCTCTGAGCGCCTGGATCTTTCTCGTCACTTTGGTGTCCCCTGAACACTGCCTCCTCCCAGGGAGGCCTTACCCTGACCACCCAGGCAACCTCTGCCACGAGGTTGAGTTTCATCTTTTTCTCCTTGCCCTCGGCTCTCTGCCCTCAGCACAGGGGCTGACGGGGCGGGGGTGGAAATGAACCCACGATGTTTGGGAGCCCAGTTCTCAGCATCTGTCAGGCTCTGAGTGGAGGCTTCAGGCACACATCTCCAAAGTGAAAGTGAAGAGAGGGAGCTTCAGCTCGGGAGGGAGGCGGGGAAGCGGGAAGTGGAGGAGAGGGAGGAAGAGAGCAGGGAGTGGGGTCAGGATTCTTCCAGAACTAAGCTCAGCAGTGGGCCCATCACATTCACCCCAGAAATCAGATGCACTCTGACCCCAGCCACTGGGACACTTCTTTTAAGAAGTGTCTGGAACCTGAATGTGACTGCGGATTGGAAAGCAACATCTTTGGAGCTCCCAGCAGCCGGACGGAAGACACCAGAAATGTTTATGATTTTCCTAATTACCTCTGTCCTCTCTGATACGGGGGCTCTATGAAATTGTCACAGCCGTGGTTGTCACTGGGCTCTGGCTCGCCCTGCATGCACGCGGGTGTGTGTTTACGGAACGCAGATGGCGGCGGGGCCTTCATGTGGTTCTGACACCACCCCGCTGGCTGCCACCAGGGACTGGCCCTTCCCCAGGATTGCCAGACAGATTCGCGTCTCCAGATTCTTTGATGCAAAAAAACCTGAGTCTTGGTGGTCACTCAAGGGTCCTTGGCAGAAAACCAGACTCAACCTTGCTACTTCCAGTAGAGGGATGTTAACAAAGGGGGACCGCTGGCGGGGTGTGACCCAGGTTGAAGAAATCAAGGAGGCCCCCAGGTCACAGCAGCCGTGGGCACCAGCAGTGCTCCAGAGGTGAGGCAAGCCTTCGTGCTGCCAGAGCCCCACGAGAACTAGACCCACGGAGGGCAGAGCCCCAGGCACCTGAGGTGGGCTCTAGTCTCGTCGACTTGCAGATGGGGTGCTGCAGCAGGAAGAGAGCAGAGATAAAATGCACCCCCATCTCTCTCCTTCCTCCGTGTCATTTCCGGCTGGTACCTACCATTGGCCAAACCCAACAGGAAGCCAGAGGCCCAGGAGGCCCTCAGTGTGGCCCACCTAGGCCAGACTCACAGGGCAGAGAGCAGACAGAGCAGGTGTCAAGTTGATCTGAGGGCAAATGAAGACAACCCAGCAGGATTGGGGAAGGCATTCTGGGATAACAAAATGGTCAAGCTTGGTGGAAATCCTTCTTCTCTTATCCCCTAACCATCCCTTGAATTTGTCCACCTCTGGGCTACAAAGCTCCCTCACTGGCCTGACCGACGCTGGGTGCTCACCCCTTGCACTTCAGCAGAGGCACTGTAATAAGCAAGCCTGATCTTGATGGTCTCCATGGCTTCTGCGGCTTTTGGCGTATTGACCAAAGTCTGAACCCTTGCTTGTGAGAGCCTGATTGTCTGACCCAGCTGACCTCCGGCCTCACCTCTCATCCTCCACCCCCCATGCCAGGCACTGTGGCCGCCACACTGGATGTTCTTCAGGACCTAGAAGGCCATGCTCCTTCCTACTGCAGAGATGGGAACATGCATTTCCCTCCATCTGGATGCTGTCCATCCAGCCCCCAACTATTTATAAATCCCATCAGTTCTTCAGATCTCAGCTTAAAAACTGCATCTCTAGGAATGACTTCCCTGAGCCCACAGAGCCAGCAAGGGTTCCTTCTCGTCACTCCCAAATCTTACTTCACAATATGCCTTACAACTGTAGTTAACTAATCAATTGAGTAACTCTTTGTTTATTGTCTGTCTCCCTAGAGAGACAGTCGGTGAGTACCGCAAGAGCCCACTCTGTCTGTCTAGTTTTCTGCTCTGCCCAGCACGTGATGGGCACACAGCAGACACTCACAAGTGCTTTTACTCCAGTAATGGCAGGTTAGGGGATTTGGGCCCATCCTTGCCCTCAAAACAACTAAAAATGCTGGATAAAATTTTTAAAATGTATTAAAAGCACTGAAATGCCAGGCCAAAACCGGGTGAGAAAGGAATCTAGACAGATAAGCAAGAGGAGAAGCCACTTTTTTCCCTTGAGGCCTTGTCTGATCCAACCAATTTGAATTTTATTTTGACAGCCTAATGAATGAGAGAGACAGAAATCAAATCTCAGAGCTCACACAGTTGGGGCCATGTAATAAGACACTCCACCCCCCATGCTGATATGGAACTCCAGGAGCTACACTCTCAGGATAAGGGTGAACCAGAAGTAGACCAGCCCTCACATGAGGTTGCAATCTAAGTCTCATCTCCCAGGTGAGTTAGCCTTACAGGTGGAATAAGGTGGCCCTGAACTGGCGTATTCCTCACTGTTTGGCAGGAGCAAATAAAAATGCTCTCTAGCAGAAGGGATTGTTGTGCTAAATCCAAGATTTTTCTTACAATTTTTTCTAAAACAATGATTAGCACGTGGTCAAAGAAGATTAGACACACAAGAAAATGAAGCACTAGAGCAAAAACTAGAAGAATCAACAGGAAACGGAAATAGACCCTTAAGACTTCAAGTTATTGACTATGAAAGAACTGTGCATGTGATGTTTAAAGAAATATGATATGCTTACAAATAACTGCAGGGAATGAGAATCCATGAAAAGTAACATAGTCGATCTGCAAAAGAATCAAGTTGAGTCTCTAGAAGTAAAACTGCAATAACCCAAATTAAGACCTCCATGGTCTAATAGCTGAGGAAACACAGTTGAGAAGAGAATTGGGGAATTAGAAGAGAAGTCCGAGGAAATTATCACAAATGTAGCACATAGAGACAAAAGGAAGAAAATATGGAAGAGATGATATGACGTAAAGAGGAAGAGAAGGTGTAACATATGATTGATATTGTCCCCTAAGGAGAGGAGAGAAGTGGAGAAGAAGTAATACTTTAAGGATTAATGGATAAGAATTTTCTGGAACCAAAGAATGAGCACATGAGAAAGGCACTGAACCCTTTAATGATTAGTTGTGCTTTGGTGATATAGCTCCGTGTTTCAGACGAGCTCAAAGAATACTAATGGGAGATTCTGGACGCAGTTTGCTCTTGGCCAAGGGCCATGATGTTGTACAATGCCAAGCCCAATGTAGCAAAAGACACGAAAAAAGTGAAACATTGACTCCTGCCTGTCCCTTGCCTCTGCAGTTCACCCCTGCCTTCTTAGGAACAATTGGGAAAGGCCTGAGATGACCCTCCAGCTTCAGCCTCCTGTTCCTTCTGCCCTCCGGCAGGCCTTGCTGACCCGTCACTGGGAGATAGCAGAATGCCAATCCCTAGGATCCCTCCATGGTCAGGAGGGAGGTACAGTGGCATGGCTGGGGGGCATTCTCATTCAGTACTGATGGTGACCTCCTTCTCCTAGACACTGTGCCTCTTCTCTCCTCTGACCTGGGTCTCCTTGTAACTAGACTCCCATCTTGGCTCTCAGAGGTGCTTGGTGGAGACTTACTGACTCATTGGCTGATTTGATCTGATCCTGGCTGGGGAGGAGTGGAGGGGGCCTGGATCTAAAAGAGGAGGTGATGCTAGAGTGTCCTTTTGCCATAGCAGAAGAAGCCTTGATGATGCCAGCCCCACTTGAGGGCCCTTCAGCCCCAGGTCCCAACATGAGCCAAGGAGCACCACTGTCTTCACTGTCACCTGGATCTTGAAGCTGGGCTCCAGAGGCAGGAGGGGAAATGCCCAACCCTTGATCCCGCCTCCCTCTGGTTTTTAAGCCTGAGCTCTCTTAGCAAAGTGGGAAAGTGACCTGGCTGGCAGGTGGATAGTTTGTTTCTTTTTTTTTTAATTGTTAATTGGAGGATAATTTCTTTACAATGTTGTGTTAGATTCTGCTGTACAACAACATGATATCGGCTATAAGCATACATAGATCCCCTTCCTATTGAATCTCCCTCCATCCCACCATCCCACCCCTCTAGGTCATCACAGAGCACCGAGCTGAGCGCCCTGTTTTATACGGCAGCTTCCCACCAGCCATCTATTTCACACCTGGTGGTGCATATATGTCAATGCTAGTTTGTCTCTGACTCACGCTCTTGGCTGCCAGGTGGCCTGGTCCTTGTCCTCCTCTGGGTGACTCGTCCTGGGATCAGGTTCTTGTGGTTGCTCTGTTCTGCAGGGACACCCATTCATCATCTTGCCTCTGGGAATCCGGCACACCTCTCAGGCACGCTCAAACAGAGAGGCTGCCAAACCTGCGCTTGGTCACACAGCCCGTGTGTGATCAGGCAAGGACACTCACGGTCTCACGCCCCCGGTTGGGTGGCGATGCAGGCCCAGCCCTTGTGTAACCATCTCCCCACCCCCAGCAGCAGGTCTCTCCAAACCACTGTGCTGTTGGGGGTACCATCCCAGTGGCTTGTCTCATGGGGAAAGCCTATGATGGGTGAAGATGGTGGGAGGGTGGGGCGGTGTGTGTGCTTGTGTAGGCCCCCAAACCTGGCTCTGCGGTGTCTCAGACACGCCCTTCCAATTTCTGAAATCCTCTAAGATATTCCAAGCAACATGCAGTTGATTTAATTTTTAAAATGAAGAACTCAAGTAGATTAAGTTGAGGAATGCTGGGCCGAGGCAGGGGAGGGAGACGGTGTCATGGAATATGGCCCGTAAGGAGAGACTTAGAAATACATGAGTGTATCACTCCCCTGAGGGGATTTGGGGGTGGAGAGGGTGAAACTCTCCCACCGGATGCAGAGTGTAGGGGCCCCGGTGGTGACCCTGCCCCTGCCCTGGGTCTCATCACCGGTCCTGGCAGACCAGGCTCCTTGGCGAGCATCTGGGGCCCCGGGGAGCCTGGGCTGCAGCTCAGTTGGCGATTAGAGGACCCGAGAGCGCTGCTGCCCTTTCCAGCTCGCCTCACACACACCCTGGGCAGCGCTGCCCCACATAATTACATAAACGGCACATCACTCAAGATGCTCATCTCGCCTCTGACATACTTCAGGCTCAGAGCCATCGTCCCTACCTCCCCTCCTCAGCTCAGGGGCCTGGCCCATGACTCACATGCCCTCCCAGGTGAGATCGCTCCCCGAATAGAGGTCAAGCCTTGGTGAACTTGGGAATTGCTCTTGGGAGCACTTGCCACTCCTCCTGGGCCTGAAAGCGCCTCCAGCCGGAGGTTCAGAATCAGCCGAGTCTATATGCCCACAGCAAACTCTTGCACCCCTGCCCGCACCCCATGGCCACACTCTCCCCAGGGAGTTGCCTGCTCTCCTTTCCAGGCTGAGCCGGCTGTGGAGGAGCCAATGGTTGAGGGCCTCCAGGCCCCTCTGGTTTCCTGCTGCCCTGCCTTGACAAAGTGAAAGTCACTCAGTCATGTTCAACTCTTTGCAACCCCTTGGACTATTACAGACCATGGAATTCTCCAGGCCAGAATACTGGAGGGGGTAGCCTTTCCCTTCTCCAGGGGATCTTCCCAACCCAGGGATCAAACCCAGGTCTCCCGCATTGCGGGTGGATTCTTTACCAGCTGAGCCACAAGCGAAGCCCAAGAATACTGGAGTGGGTAGCCTATCCCTTCTCCAGCCCTCCCTTGACAAGTGGCAGCCAACTGCTTCCTGTGTGGAGGTGCCCCAGAGGAAGGCCGCCTGCCTCCCTTTCCTGAGGAGTTTGCTCATTAACTCGAGTTACTCTCGCGGTGGCGTTCCCAGCAGCCAAGGGAGAAGCAGGGTCAGTTCCAGAGCTCTTTCCTGTCGGGGGCCCCAGCTCTGGGGAAGGCCTTCTCAGCCTCCTTGCACCTCAGGGACTGCCTTGGTCGTGTGAGCCCAGCTCGGCCACCCCACAGGGCCCAGGGCAGCCTTCTCCCCTCACTTCCTGGACTCGAGCTGGGCTGGCAAATGGGAACCAGCTGGTTGGCCAAGGGCTGCTGTGACCCAGTGGGGAGCTGAGGGAGGCAAGGGCATGGGAGATGTCCCCCCACACCCCGTGTCCCTGACACACCAGCATACCCTCCACTCCCATTCAGCAGTAACGGAGGAGGCAAGGCCACCCTCCTAGCTGGGGTCCCAGCCCCCAAGATGGAAAGGAGTTAGTGAGGGGAAGGATCAGGGGAGCGGGGAGGGGGTGTCTTTCAGGACTTGGGGAGGCTGATACCCCCCAAGTGTGAGAATGCTTGTCCTCACTAACCAGGAGTCATCTCATGGGATTCTACACTAGTATCAAGAAACTTCTACCATGACACACACGGGGTGTTCTCACCTGCTCTGCTGAGAGCAGTGGAGAGGGTGTGACCTCTTCTCACCCTTCAGGGTCATAGAGAAGAGGGTTCTGCACCCAGGAGGAACTCATTAAGTGCTTCCTGAGCAAATGGAAGGTCTCCTGGGGAAAAAAATCTAAGCGACATTAAAGTGACTTCTGGAACTCGGTTATTCCGGGTACAAGGATTTTTGCCCTAAATTATTCAGATGACTGTCTCCTTCCAGGAGAGTTTTCAGGGACTGGGCGTGGCCTTCGTGCCCACTCTGCCTCCTGCCCTAACTCTCAGAGATGGCAATCTCATCAGTTTGAGCCAAGTGTCTCACAAGCTTTGCCTGTTTACCTTTCACAACAGCTCCGTGATGTGGGACTTGTTTTGCATACCTTTTGCATAAAAGGAAACTGAAGCCCACAGAAATGAATAGACTTGGTGAGGGCCCCCACAGACAGTAAGAGGCAAAGCCAGGAGTCGGGTGGAGCCAGTGCCTCAGGCCCACCTCCAGTGGCCCATTCCAACCCTAGGATGGGAGCAAGAGGAAACTTCTATTCATCAAATGTGAACAAAGTGCTTTCCTCCAGCACCCAGCTCAGCGGTGGGTGTATCATGCCAGGTCATCTGGGCTGGATGCATCCACTCAACAAGGACTGTTGACCTACCGTGTGCCAGGGCTCTGCAGGAGAGTGGCAGCGACCTCCAGCCCACACTTGCTGGCCGCAGGTGAGAGGCACCTGCAAGGCTGAACTAGACGTAGAGTTAAGCAGCACAGACTCCCATGCCTTCGAATTGTCCCAGGATAAATCCTTCGTCCTGTGGACTCTTGGATGAAGGCCAGTTAAACTGCTGCCAGGTAGGGCTTATTCCCTATAAATCAGTGGGAATGTGGTCACACGAATTTTAAATATCAGATTAAAATCAAATTAGTGGGAAAATTTGGAACAAATTGCCTTCAAGTACAGTGAATGAGTCTATTTTTAAAATGTTGCCGCACCAGGCAAAATAGTGAAGGAAATGCATTTCCTAACAGTGCGTAGACACCGTGTTGGGAGTGATTTGTCATGCTGAGTCACTGTAATTGCTCTAGCAAAACTGAGGAATCAAATAAAACGTGTTTGCAAATTGTAAATCACTTGAGGAGGCTACCTGAGACGGGTCCGAACCTGATGTGGAAGGCCACAGCGGCTCCCTCTGGGGCAGGCACCCCAGCCCTGACACCTCTCATCCCTGTTCTCGGGAACAGGGGCTGTCACATCCAGCTGAGATGAATGCCTGGTGTGTGAGCCGGAAGGGACGCCGTAAATCAGCCATGTTTCCTCACCAGCCCGAGCGGCCCGGATCCTGGCGGACTCCAGGGAAAACACTTGTGTTGGCTGGGGGAAGGGGGTAGACTTGCTGAGCCCTCCCTGGCTAGGTAGAGTAGGGCCAGGGACTGCTCCGGAAGGACAGGCTTACTTCCTGGGGAAAGCTTGGCTGCCACCTGCCAAGAAGCAGGAATATTTTCTTGCCACCCGCCAAGAAGCAGGCTTGGGTCAGGCCCTGATGACTCCCTTTCGACTCTGTCTTGGTCACCGGGTGACATGTTCTGACTCTAGGTCACCATATTTGGTCACCGATGCTTTCCACTCTTGGGCCATCACCCTAGGGAGACACAAAAGGGGAGATACAAGGGCTGAAAGATCTATCAGAAACACCATGACCCCAGCTGCCCGGTGTCTCTGAGCAGCCCCTGCAGGCTTGGGTCACGCTGCCCCCCTCCAACCCTCTTCCCCTTCTCCTCGAATCCCACCTCCTCCCTGTATACTCCCCACCAGTACAACCGTCCTGCTGGGGCCCAGCTAGACTTGGAGGTGAGCTAATCACACAGACGTGTTGAGGATTATCTAGAACTGGATAGGTCACCTTTCGTAGGATTCTTGCTTTTAAAAATTAACTTGGTAGAAGCAACGACTCATCTAGAGTGGGCCAGCCTGGTGCAGCCTTATCTCTGGTGCCCTGTGTTACCTCCCGACCCTCTAACCCCTGCTTGGTGAACCTCAGGCCAACCCCCTCTCCCCCAGACCCTGCACGGAGCTAGAGGGTGTGGATGTTTTTTTTTAAGGGTGAGAGATGAGTTGCAGAGAGATCCGTGCATTCAGACACAGGTGTTGAAGACCTGTTGTGGGCCAGACACTGGACGTCCATGGGGGCCAGATTCAGCCAGGGGCCAAGAAAGGCAGGATCCCAGGCAAGCTCGGGTGCCTTAGCTCTAGAGACCTGGAAGAGAACAGTCTCCAGGGAGGATGAGGGTGGAGGGTAAGGATGGGGAAGGAGAAGATGAAGTTCAGAAAGTGGCTCCCTGGGTATGTAAGAATCACAAAGGATGTTTTTAATAACACCAATTCCCATCCCAACTTGATGGATATAAGAAAACCACATCTTTAAGTCCACCCTGGGTGGGGCTCCAAACCATGGTCTGAAAAATGGGGCTATGGAAGTGTCTGCTTTGGCTCGGCCTAGAAAAGGCTTCAGAGCAGCAGAAGTTTCTTTGCCTGTGGGGCTCATTCAACCCCTTCTAGGCCCCACAAGGCAGCCAGGCAGACCCCCTGTGCCCAGCTCCCCTAGCAATCATTACAACCTCTGAGAGCTCAGCTGGTCCTGCCAGGACTGCCTGCCTGCTGCTCTGCAATCTAAAGGGAGTGCCTGGGGTTCAGGCCCACGGGGTTCCCCAACACCACCTCCTGCTGTCCTCAGGAATGGGCAGTAGGTTTGGACACAGCTAATGAAGAGAAAGGAAATCTTTGGGCGACATGCACCCAGGGAGGCCTGTTTCAGATGGGTGGGGCCAGAAGGCTAGAAAAATAATAAACAAAAACAAAAGTGAAGAGAAGCAAAGCTCTTGGGTGCCAGAAAGGGGCTGGCCGAGGCTGTGGCTGCCTGAGTAATGGGTTCCACATTTGCCTGGCTCTCAGCGACCAGGATGCAGAAGGCACAGTGGGCCCTGCAGGGGCCAGAGGGGACAGCCCAGCTGTGGCCAGACCTAGGCCGAGACATGTCCTTTGTGAAGGCCTCTTCCCCGGCTGGCCACAGCGAGCGGAGCCCTCGCTCTGAGCTCATACTCCAGCACCCCAGCCTCTCCCCGCCCCCGCCCGCAGCTCCTGGGTCCCTGCCGGCCTGCACAGATTGTTCGCGTTATTAATGCCGTTTTCCCAGAGATTCCATCTGGCTTTTTAATTGCTCTGGGATGGGGCTAGGATGCTTTGATAGTGAATTGGTATCTTTCCTATGTCTCTGCTTGCGTCAAATCCTCCATCCACAGAAAGGCGTTTGAGGGAGGGGGAGGAGCAGGGGTGTCCTGAGAAGGGAGATAGCGAGAGACTTTCAGAGAAACAAGAAAGACCTTTCGAAGGTGAGGCGCCTGTGGTTTAGTTTCACCTGAAGAAGAGTAAAGCCCTGCCCTTCCCGCCAGCGTAGGAAGGAGCAGAAGGAATAGTGCCTCGGTCCAGGCATGGACGCGGCTCCGTGTCTGTGGAAGGCCTGTGGGTGCCTGGAAGGTGAGCTTCGTGGCTGAGCAATGTCAGGGTTTCCCCCTTGACCTGCTCCATGAGTGGCCTCCTCCTTCCTCCCCACTCCCCATTTCCTCCCAGGAAATCGACAGCTCTCTGAGAGGAGATGTGGCAGGTTCCTGCCTGGGAAGGTGGGGGCGGGAGACCTGGGAGCGGCAGACACTCCTCACCAGTCCCAATGGCTCATCACAGGTGTCAGGGCCAAGCCCCGTGTTCACAGATTCCCAGGAGATCCAGAAGATAAGGGGGACATGGCGACAACCATCAGGAGGCATCCGGTGCAAAGGGGCACCTCCCCATCTCCCTTCTGCCTTTGCTCCTTCCCTGGAGTCTGGCTCCCCTGAACAGCGCTCTCAGGGGACCCTGGGCTCCAGAGGTCTACTGAGGGGCTGAGGTCTCTGTCACCCCTCATAGGAGAGGCAGCCAGGCACAGTGGACTTGGGCCATGGCCAGGTCTTGGTCAAAACTGCTGCCTCCAAGAAGCCTTCCCTGGGGGCCTCTACTCCACTTTGAACTTCCCCTTATTGCCCTGTCGTCCTTGAAGAACATCTCGGGTCCACAGGCCTGTGCGTTCCACACCCCCCCACCCCCGGCATAAGTAGGCATCCGATTAATACTTGGGGTGTGTTCTCGTGCCAGACTCTTGAAGTAGGTCTTCATGAAGGCTGTAGTCAGGAGGGGAACCGTGAGGGCCCCTTCAGGAAGCAGTGGGTGGTAAGGATCAGCTCTCTGTGGGGGCCCCTCTGGCTTGGCACAGCACACGTGCCAGGCAGGTTCACCCCACGCTACCCCTCCCCACAAGTGGGTTGCTCTGTCTACTGGGAACCCTACTGGGGGCCTCATGGGCCCCACCCCTTTCCTGGGGCTGTCTTGTCCCCGACAAAGCCTGCCTTGGACCCCAGGGTCTGTGGCAGGAGGGGTGCCCTTTCGTGAGCAGACAGCTTTGAAAGAGGAAATCCCTGGAGTTGGGACAGTGGAACCGGAGAGAGAGGCATGAGGGCAGGCGGGGCGCCCCTCCCCCGTTTGTCTCGGGATCTGTTCTGGGGGCAAAGGGGGAAGCCGAGGCTTGGCCCCCTCAAACAAGAAAAACTGGAATTAGCACTGAACTCAGAGAGGGTTTGCTGGGGCCTAGCAAGCTGTGGCCTGCCCCAGGCCTCTAGGCAGGCGGTGGGGCTCTGCCTCCTTGGTTCCCAGGCAGCGGGGCAGGCTGCCGCCTCCTCACCGGGGCCCTCGGCCTTTCCTCCACCAAGGGCGGCCAAGGGTGAGGAGGAGGCAAGACGGACGGAGAGATAGGGCGGCGGAGGAGGTGGGGGAGTGGGGTGGGAGGCGGGTAAGTCACCCCATTCACGACGCGGGCAGGTGAAGCGAAAATTTTCAGAATTTAAAAAGAATGTGTAATTTCTTGAAATGGTCACAGCCCACGTTGACATATGGCATCAGCTGCTCAAGTGAACTGTCTCGGGGTAAAAACAGAAGGCAAAGAGTTTTGCCTTTTACCCTCAGAGAGAGTCAACTCTGAAAGCCCTGGGTCCTGGGTTACTTCCTCCTGGGCCCTCTTCTTGCGGGCATGAGTGCGTGCCCTCCCTTGGTAGTTCAGCACTGCTGCTAGGAGGAGGGGGATCCCGGATACCTGTCCTCATGGGGCAGTTGTTGGAGTCGGGGCTTGGTCCGGGGTGGGCACAGTGGGTAGACAAATGCTGGGCCTGTTCCTTGCCTTCCAGGCAGTGTGTGGGGAAGGGCCAGACATCCAGTGCAGGCCTGCCGTGGGTCCCCCTTCCTGGGTGGGCTGGGGCAGGGCAGGTGAGGAGGGCTGGGTGGAGGGCTCCTGTCAGGGCCCCCGCTGGGAGAGGCAGCAGGCACGTGGGCCTGAGCCAGCTGGGAGGGGTGGAGGGTCCTTACCGCTTGTGGCCTATCCCTGCCCGCCCACGGTTCTGCCGGAGGGCTGGGGCAAAGGCAGGTGTGAGCAAGGCTTCCAGAGCTGGGGCTGGGAGTGATCTGGAAGTCAGTGTGGTCAAAGGGCCTCTGGAGCCTGGAGCTCCTGGGCCAGGCCTGCCCGTGTTCCAGAGAAGCTGTGGCAACTTCAGGCAGAGGGCCCCCTCTCCAAGTCCCTCTTCTCCTCCCAGGAGGTGAGAGGCCACACGAAGGCCCGGTGATACCTCCGCACACCCCTCTTCCCGTCACACATCCGGAGCCTCTCCAGGCTGTGGCCTTCTCAGCTTGGAGCCTTGTCTACTTTCTGCCATTTATTTGCCTTGGTTGGGAGAAGTCACCCCCTTAATGTAAAGAGGGGCTCAGGATGGGTGGAGAGCTAATGAAAGTCAGGCTTTCGGCCAGAGAATATGCTGTGATTATTCACAAATGTGACCTGGCCCACAGAAAACCTTGGAAGTAGATTTTCTAGTTTTAAAAAGACACCAAAACTGACTTTGATATGTTTATATTATAGATATAATACATAAAACATCTAGCATGAAACTCTATGTCCTCCCCAAAGAAGAGAACCAAAGCCGCCCTCCCGGCTCCCAGGCCCAGCGATCGAATCGGTGAGTGAACGCTGGCTGAGGCCACCTCCCTTCCAGACCCGGAGCCAGGGCCTCTGGGGAGACCAGGCTGTGGGCAGCCCGGGACGGAGGGGACCGAGGCCCACAGCCACCCCCAGGGAGAGCTGAGGGGGAAGGGGAAGCCCACCTCGCCTCTTTGGTTCCCCTGGGAGCAAAAACAATCCCAAAACCAAAAGGAAAGAGAGCCGCAGACCCTCCCTGCAGCTGCTGACGAAGAGTCTCATTTTGGCAAGTTTCTGAGCAAAACCAAAACAAAACAAAAACCAAATAAAATGGTGGTTTAGCATAGACGTGCACATTCACATTGCACAAGGCACCGCAGGGACACAGAGAGGCCAGATACAAGTGTTGATGTCGGCTGATAAAGCAAAATATTTGGAAAGCTTCTCATAACTTCGGTCCCTCTGGGATGGACTGATTGTGCTTCATGTGTATATGGCAATGCTGGCGACATACAGTACAGACAAGGCTGATGGTCCAGTGTCCCTTCACCACCCCCTAGACCCCCAGACCAGATCTCTAGGTTCCCTGCTTCCACCAGGCCACCACTCCCATGAACATATGTCCTCCTAGCTAACCCTCGACCTAGCTTTCTGATCTGACTGGGGGTCGCAGGCTCCCACTGGTCACCTGGTGACATCCATCTCAGTGAGTTCTGCCCGAGAGAGCCCAGCCTGTTGCAGGCTGGGAGTTCAGAGGCAAGGCATTAGGGACCCTCCACCTTCACGCAGAACAAGGGGAACAACCTTAGGTTCAAAGCCCCAAGTCCTTGTGTTTCCTCCCCTCCAAAGACAGGCGCTCAGGAGCTGCCGCCAGGGCTGGCTTATCGGGATCTCTGCTCCCTGAACCTTCCTCTTGCGGGGGGCCTGCACCCCTCCTCTCGTGGGGGCAGGAACCCTCCAAATAAATTGACAAGGCACATATTTGCTCCCCCTACTCGGTAGGAATCGGAGCGGTGAGTTTGCGTTTCCAAGGCACAGGGTTATTCCTTTAATACTAGAGTTGCCGGCCTCCCGGCTCAGCCCCATGGCGCTTCTCTTCTCTGCCTGACCCCTCATCTTAGACGCACCGTGTCCGGCGCAGAGGAAGGCAAGGGGCACGCGCAGCAGGCCAGGCTCTCAGGCGGCACCGGAATCTCCTGGTCCTGGCTTACGCGGTTCGGGCAGTCTTGAGATCCGGAGACCCGAAGCCACTCCCTGGGTCCCAGCCGGCAGCCGGCCCAGGGCGGTCCCGCCGCCGCGCGCCTCACGCGCAGTTGCCCATGGCCTTGACCAGGGAGCTCTCGGGCAGCTGACGGAAGATGCCCCGCAGCGTGTCCAGTTCGCGGCTCAGTTGTTCCACCCGCTTGCGCAGGCGGTCATTGTCACTGGTCAGCTCCAGCACCTTCTGCTGCGTCTCCACGTTGCGCTGCTTGGCCTTGTCCCGGCTCTTGCGCACCGCGATGTTGTTGCGCTCGCGCCGCACCCGGTACTCGTTGCTGTTCTTGTCCACGGACTTCTTGGCTTTGCCGCCGCCGCCGCCGCCCGCACGGAGGTCGGGGTGAGCTGCGGCCAGCCCCTTGAGCGCGCCGCCGGGGCCTGGCAGGCCAGCGGCGCCGAGCGCGGGCGCTGGGTGCGGGCTGGGCACGGGCGTGGGCGGCGGCGTGGGGTGGCCGGGTTGCAGGTGCATGGTGGTCTGGCCGCAGTGTGCGATCTGGAACTGCAGGTGCGGGGCGGCCAGGTGAGCGGGCGGCGGGTGCGAGTGCGGCGGAGGCGGCGGCGGCGGCGGCTGGTAGGGAAAGAGGCCGGCCAGCGCCAGCTGCTTCGCCTCGTCCTCCTCGCGCGGCTCCTGCTTGATCACCAGCGGTCGCAGCGCCGGCGCCCCGACCCGCTCGTACAGAGGCTCCAGCCTGCTGTCCAGGTAGCCGGCCGCCGCGCAGCCGTAGCCGGGAGGGGGACCGTGCGTCCCCCCGGGCATGACGGCACCGCCGGGGCCCACGGGGGCGCCCGGGTAGTCAAAGTCGTTGCCGCCTCCTGCGGGGGCCGCGGCCGCCTTGGCCTTCTCCTGCTGCCGGCTGTGTTGGAACAGGTCGGCCAGGAACTCGTCGTTGAAGGCGGCCGGGTCGATGTAGGCGCTGATGTCGATGGACGTCTCGTGTTCGCAGATGCCGCCCAGAGGCTCCGGGGCGGCAGGTGGGGCGGGGGGGTGCGAGGGGCCCGCGCCCCGGGGAAAGCCGAAAGCGGCGCTGCTGGGCGCGTGTGGGGGGCTCTGGAGGTGGCTGCTCATCGGGGGCCGCGGCTCCGCCTCGTAGAAGTCGGCCGACTCCATGGGGGAGCTAAAGTCCTCCCGGCATGGCGAGCCTCGGCGGCCTCCAGCCTGCGCGGGGCGCCGCTGCCGCCGCCGCCCACCCAGAGCCCCTACTCGGCTCGCGCCCGCTCAGCTCCCGGTCGCGAATGGCCAGGCCCGCGCGGGGCCCGAATTTATACCTGGGCGGTTTGTCGCCCTCTAGTGTCCAAACGGTGACAACGGCGCAGCGCCTCCTGGGTCTTAGCGCCTGCGGTCTGCAGAGGGCGGAGAGTGGGGCTGGAGCTCAGCGCTGGAGGGGAGGGGCTGCGGGGCAACGCCTACTACCTCCCGAGTCGCCAGCCGAACCGAGACCGGTGCGCGGTGCCCCACCCTCGGTAGAGTTGTCGCCCCCGCGCACGAGTGGTCGACTGCAGGGCCCCCTTCTCTAGCCTCTTCAGGGCACCCACCTCCAGCCAAAGACCGGGGAGCCCGGGAACACCCGACGCCGCACAGGGGGTTAGAGTTGATTGGGGTGGGCGGAGAGGCAGGTCTTGGTCTCTGAGCTTCCCTGGCGCGGACTCACTTTAAAAGCTGGAACCGGTTCCGTCCGGGTCCGAGTACTCTGCAAGGAGGCTGCGTAAAAAAGGGATCGGGGTGGGGGGCAGGGAACAGTTTCGGACGTGCGGCCCAGAGCACGCTGCCACTTGGAGATGCCAAGGAGAACCGGGATTTTGCGTCTCTCTCTGATACCCAGGCACCCGCACAGGTTCCGCGCAAAAGTACCTCTCTGCTCCGCTCGCCCCGAGCAAGTACTCCAGGGTCACACGGGCTCGCAGTGCCGGGCGCTAGGACCCCGCGGGGAGCAGAGGAAAGGGGAGGCGGCCGCAGTCCTGGAGTCTAGAGGACTCGGCTCGTCACCCGCCCCGGCAGGGAAACTTTCTTGTTAATTACTTCTCCTTGCCGGAGCTCTAGGTGTTGCTAGGTGCACGGAATTGGCGCTGCTACCCGGCGCGGGGCCGCCAGTTTTTTTTCCCAGCGGGACGGGCCCAGCTGGATTCCGGGGCTGGGGTACCGGGGCTAGGGGAGACGCATAGAGGGAGGAGGCGAATTTGACTCCGAATTTGACTCCGAATTTGACTCCGGGATCCCGAAGCGGGGTCGGCGATCAACGGCGCTGGAACCCACAACCTTCTCCCCTACTCCCCATTCAGGTGCTCTCCAAGGCGGCAGCAGGGCTGTGGAGACAGCCGCCGGGGCCTCCGAATCTCTGCGGCTCAGGGTCGGAGCACCTAATGAGAGAGTCCTGCAGGCTGGCTCGCAGGACGCTGGGTCCCTGGAATCCTGAGGAACGAGGTGGCCGGGCCCCGGTGACCCCTGGGCGCCGCCTCCGCACTGGCTGCTGCGGGGGGAAGGGGTTTAAGGCAGCGCGTTTCCCCAGCCACGTGGCGCCTCGCGCGTTCTACTTAGGGATCGCGGGGACAGCCTACTCCCTTGGGGCTTCGTGGGCCCGCAAGTTGCTCCCGCTTCTAGTCCCCATTGCCCCTTATCGACTAAGTGCCCCGAAGACCAATGCCGTCTGGGCACTATTTGGAAGTTTGCCTGCTTGAGAATCCCCGGGGCTGAGCCCGTGACGACCCCTCCCGGACCGCGGGCTTCCAAAGGCTGGCAAGACGCCACCACTAGTCCAGGAGCCCTCAAGGAGACGCAGTGTAAAAGCAAGGCCGGGAGAGGCTGAACTTCCACTGTGGTAACAGCAAAGAAGCAGCTTCGCCTGGGGAAGGCAGACTGGGCTTTAATCAAGTTCCTATTCAACATATTCCCCATGATTAATGACCCAACTGCCTCATGTTTTGGTCCAGAGCTCATACATAAGATATTTTCAGCTTGATACTTTTCGCCTGGGAGTAAAAGTGGATGTATTCAATAAATGCATATATGAGAAGCTGCTTTCTGCCCCAGGGTGCAGGACGATTTATACACCGCGCACCTCTGGAGACCTGGAGGGAAAACATGGAATGAGATTTTCATTTTTGCTGCAATGCTAAAAATAAGTCTGCCCCTGTGCAGGAACAAAGAGAGGGCTATCAACAATGACCTGTTCTAGCTTGTACATCTGCTACCCTGTGCACACAGCAGGCAAGTCTCCTCTTAGGATCCAGGAAAATTGCAGAGGCTCCTGGGCTGGGGGAGCATTGGAATAAAACCTTGTTAGTAAGACCTCACTGTGGGAGTGAGAGATACCAGGTGGGGCTCAGAGCCGGGGCTGTAGGTCTTCTCATGGCAGAAGCAGAAAGCTCCCCACGAGGCCAGCTCAGTGCAAGGTGTTTAGTGCCCAGAGGTGAGGCAGAAGCAGCTCCTGCCCTCTCAGAGCTCTGGTCACAGCTGGGGAGACAGACAAGTAGTCACACAAAGTCTGCTAAAAGACGGGGGCCTCCTCACAGAGGAGGCAATGCTGAAGGAGCAGGAAATGGGATTGGGTAGAGGCAACGAGCCCATGACTTTGTCAGATGTATGTTGGGAGACATGGATGCAGAGGAAGGATGAGTGTGTTGTGATAAAAGGACGTCCTGCTCTGGCAAATACGGCTTTGAAGGAGGGTGCAACCAACTGAGGAGGTGCTACAGGCTAAATTGTGAAAGTGTTAGTTGTTCAGTTATGTCCGACTGTTTGTGACCCCAGGGACATAGCCCACCAGGCTCTTCTGTCCATGAAATTCTCCAGGCAAGAGTACTGGAATGGGTTGCCATTGTATTTGCCTCAAATTCATATGCTGAAGCCACAACCCCCAGTGTAATTATATTTGGAGATGGATTTTTCAGGAGGTAATTACAGTTCAATATGTCATAAATGTGGGGTCCTAGTCTGATAGGATTAGTGGGCTTATTTTTAAAAAAAGGAAGAGAGGAAGCATCTCCCCACCACTCACCACCTCCCATGTGAGGACCCAGGGAGAAGGTGGCATCAGTAAGCCAGGAGGAGAGCCCTCACCAGAGCCTGACCATGCTGGCACCCTGATCAAAGACTTCCAGTCTCCAGATCTGGGAGAAAACTCATTTCTGGGGTTTAAGTCTTCAGTCTGTGGTTTCTGTTATGGTGGCTCAGGCTGACCTGGATAGGAGAGGGCTTCCTGTAGGAGTGGACCTTTGAGCTCCACCTTGAAGGATGAGCAGGAATTTGCTAGAAGAGAGGTGCAATTTGCAGAACGGCATGTTCAAAGGTGGAGCAGCTGCAAGTACATGTCGTGTTCTGGTGACAAAGGACAAGACGTTAGAGGGACTGGAGTGCAGGTATTGCTGGGGAGGGGCTTAGATAAGGCTGGATCCACAGACGGGGCTGGGTTCATGACCAGGGAGACTATCGGGGAAGGAGAGAGCCTCTCTTACAGGCGTTTGCTGTCCATTTTTTAGCAGCGGAGGACTGTGATCCAATCTGGTTTCCTGAAAAGCCACTCTGCCAGGGGCTGGAAAGGGTACTGTGGACCAGATGAGAAGTAAAGGAGGCCTGAGGCCCCAGGAGGGGGGATGGAGGGCAGGGACTATCCTTTGGTATGAATTAGATGACATTTGAATGAGATGTCAGAACTTGGAGTCTGGGTGGGGGCTGAATGGCTGGCTTCTGGCTGAGGTCACCATCCCTCAAAATATATAATGCAGGGGAAATAGGAGGTCCCCTCCAAGCCCCAGGGGTTGTGGGGTGTCACCACCCACAGGACAACCACTGCCTGATTTGCCATTCTGGAGGAGAGGACCCAGGAACAGCCTCCAAGATCCACCTGCATAGTCCAGTTTTTCCTTTGAGAGCCAAGAGAACACTTTGGGATGAAGAGGAAGGAGTTTAGAGGGCAGGTAGTGGCTTTGTGTCAATAACCTCAGATATGCAGATGACACCATCCTTATTGCAGAAAGTGAAGAACTGAAAGAGGAGAGTGAAAAAGTTGGCTTAAAGCTCACCATTCAGAAAACTAAGATCATGGCATCTGGTCTCATCACTTCATGGCAAATAGATGGGGAAACGGTGGAAGCAGTGTCTGACTTTATTTTTTTGAGCTCCAGAATCACTGCAGATGGTGATTGCAGCCATGAAATGAAAAGACACTCCTTGGAAGAAAAGTTATGACCAACCTAGATAGCATATTAAAAAGCAGAGACATTACTTTGTCAACAAAGGTCCGTCTAGTCAAGGCTATGGTTTTTCCAGTAGTCATGTATGGATGTGAGAGTTGAACTATAAAGAAAGCTGAGTGCAGAAGAATTGATGCTTTTGAACTGTGGTGTTGGAGAAGATTCTTGAGAGTCCCTTGGACTGCAAGGAGATCCAACCAGTCCATCCTAAAGGAGATCAGTCCTGGGTGTTCATTGGAAGGACTGATGTTGAAGCTGAAACTCCAATATTTTGGCCACCTGATGCAAAGAGCTGACTCATTTGAAAAGACCCTGACATTGGGAAAGATTGAAGGCAGGAGGAGAAGGGGATGACAGAGGATGAGATGGTTAGATGGCATCACCAACTCAATGGACATGAGTTTGGGTAAACTCCGGGAGTTGGAGATGGACAGGGAGGCCTGGCGTGCTGCGGTTCCTGGAGTCACAAAGAGTTGGACACGACTGAGCGACTGAACTGAACTGAACTGAACTGAGTGGTTTTGTGGCTTCTCAGGTGGTGCTAGTGGTAAAGAACCTGCCTGCGAATGCAGAAGACGCAGGAGACCTGGGTTTGACTCCTGTGTTGGGAAAATCCCTCGGAGGAGGGCGTGGTCCCTCACTCGAGTATTCATGCCTGTAGAATCCCCATGGACAGTGGAACCTGGCGGGCTACAGTCCATAGGGTAGCAAAGAGTTGGACACGACTGAGGTAATTGAAGACGCACACGCACAGTGGATTGTGGGTGGGCAGCCCAGCGGTGAGGGGAGTCGTGGGGCCCTCTAAGCCGTGAAACAAGAAGTGGCTGCAGTACCTGGCGGAGAGCCCAGGGTCACTGGGCCGTCTTTCCATGGGAGGCGCCCACAGATGGAAGGGGGCGTGGCCTGATGGGACGCGTGGGCAGCCAGTGTTTGGTTGGAGGCACTTGGGAGGGAGATAGCGCTGTGGCTCACACTCAGTTGAGACAGGGCCAGTCATAAGAGAGGCTCATAGATCTGACCACCTTCACAATCCTTCTGCTTCATCTTAATTGATGGCACTTGGCCGTCCTCCAGGAGCGAGCAGAGGGAGGGCCTTCCGATGAGCCCTGGCTGCAGTGTGCTCAGCAGGGCGATGTGGGGCAGGGACCCCGCATCGAGTCGAGGCCACCAGCTCCCGGGACCTGACTTCTGCCACCACAGTGGCCCTGGGAGAGAAGAAGCATGTGCTGGCTCTGGTTCTACTTTTTACAAATTAGCAATAGAAGTGAAAATGCAGTTCGTAGGTGTGAATTATGCTCCAGGCAGCTCAGGGGAGGAGGCTGTCGAGCTGGGGGCAGGCAGGCTGGGTGGGGAGAGGGTGGGTGAGAGCCGACCCCTGCCGTGAATCATGGTCCTGAGTTTTGGGTGCTCCGCGAGTTTCAGAGTCATTCATAACACTGATCATTTTGAAAAGACAGAGTGAAGAAGTTCTTACTTTACTTTGATTCAACCTTCCTAATGCAATGCCTACAAGAGAATTAGTACCTATGTTTGAAAATCAATTGAATTCTGAAGAACAAAGCCAGGATGAACCCTCCTGATTTAGTTACTCACTTTGTGCTATGCTCTGCTTAGGCGCTCAGTCACGTCCAACTCTCGGCCACCCCATGGACTGTATCCCACCAGGCTCCTCTGTCCATGGGGATTCTCCAGGCAAGAATAATGGAGTGGGTTGCCATGCCCTCCTCCAGGGGATCTTCCCAACTCAGGGATGGAACCCAGGTCTCCCACACTGTGGGAGCCACCAACTTTATCTACGGCTAAACAGATGTTGGATTGATCATTCCAAAGCAGTACTAGTTAAGATAATTAGTAAGCTCTAATTAAGATAGGAGGCAAGAACTATAATTTTCCATCATGGTTTGCCCTCTGGCTAATTTAGTATATCCAATATGGCAATTTAATAAAATGCTCTCAAAGACCTTCCTAAAATGTAGACAAACAAAACAAAACACCAGTTACTTTTTAATACAAGTGCATATGGTAAAACATATGAACTCCATGGACAGTCAATCTAAAGTCTAGTGTTTCTTGTGAACAGACCCTGGGCACTGGAGAAGACATTCTTTTTTTTAAGGCTCTGTTTTTTTCTTTTTCTTTTTTTTAAATTTATTTTTAATTTTGGCTGTGCTGGGTCTTTGTTGAAGCATGTGAGCTCTTTAGTTGCAGCAGGAGGACATAGTTGCCTCACGGCATGTGGGAGCTTAGTTTCCAGACCAGGGATTAAACCCATATCCCCTGCATTAGATCCGTGATAGCTCAGTTGGTAAAGAATCTGCCTGCAATACAGGAGACCCCAGTTCGATTCCTGGGTCAGGAAGATCCCCTGGAGAAGGGATAGGCTACCCACTCCAGTATACTTGGGCTTCCCTGGTGGCTCAGCTGGTAAAGAATCTGCCTGCAATGCGGGTGACCTGGGTTCGATCCCTGGGTTGGGAACATCCCCTGGAGAAGGGAACATCCCCTGGAGAAGGGAACAGCTACCCACTCCAGTATTCTGGCCTAGGGAACTCCACAGACTGTATAGTCCATGGTGTCGCAAAGAGTCGGACATGACTGAGCGACTTTCACTTTCCCCTGCATTGGAAGGTGTATTCCTAACCATTGGGCCATCAGGGAAGTTCCGGAGAAGACATTCTTATTACCCTTAGACTAGGGTCTATTCTATCTCATCAGGAGGTGTGGAGGATTCCTGAGACCTGTTACAACCCCTACTTCACCATTTATTAATACTAGGGTGACCTTGGGAAAGTTATTGAATTTCTCTTAGCCTTTTCTGTAAACTGAGGGCAGTAATTCACTAGAGTGCATTCTCAGCTTGTTCTAGGACAAAGCACTGAGAAGTCACACAGAATATGACAAGGCATAATTAATTCTGTCACCATGAGCTAGAAATGATTTAACTGTTAGGAAAGATGGCTATATTGACCGAACAAAATCAAACCCATGAGTTACTCAGGTCCATAGAAGACCCACAGTGTCAGGTTCAGCTGATTCTAGTTTTCTCTCAATTTCTATCCCCTCTAATGTGTATATGTGTTTTTTGTTATGTTTTCTGTTTAGTTTAGGTGCTTGCAACTGCTAGCAGATAGGCAAAGATTTAAGAAAAAGAAAACTGAGTCAAAATTAAAAATTCAGAAAGTCCTCCATTATCTTAATTTTGCTTAGTAAATTGGGAAGAGTCCTTTATTTTGGTGCAAAACTCCTTTGGTAGATAATGGGCCCCAGAACTACCCATCCAGCATTTGGGGAACAGTCCAGAAAGCAAGCTGTTGGATGTGGGTGGGTGCCCACCCCACATTTTTGTGGGATCAGGGACAAGATTACAAATGGCAGCCCCCACACCATCTGTTTAAACATTAGACGTTATCAATCAAATGAAGAAACTGTTAGATAAAATACGTTCTACCTTCCTGCCTTGACAAATAAATCTTCACAGGGTCCTAGAGGGCTAGATTTCGAGTTAGAGCCAGGACTCTGGAACATGGTGGTGTCAGGACACCCCCTTCTCGTCCCACCCCTTGTGCCATCCTCCACCAGAGGGGTCCTTAGTCAGGTGGGTGTAGATGCCCAGGGCAGGGCTCCAACATTACCCACCCCTCTTGGAGACTGCTCCCCTCCCGTCACCCCCTAATCTCGGTGTGTGCCCACTCCAAGTGCCTGGTGAAGTGGTCCATGAAGACCCAGGCAGCTGGCTCTGGACTGTCCGGGCTGGAAATTCCTTGGCCTGTAGGGTCCTCACCCAGAGGGAAGGGAGCAACCAGAGGAGGATGTGAGTGGGGCCTTCTAATGTTGGGGGGGTCCCATTTGGGGGTCCAGCTCGGGGAGCCTGAGCTGAAGGACGATATGCGGGATCCAGCAGGCAGGGTCTCAGCACTCCGGTGGGGCCAGCACCCTTCAACGCAAACAGGAGGGCAGTGGTCCCACTGTTTGCAGCCCTGCTTCTGTGCGAGGACCTGTCAGTCAGCCGTAATCCCCAGCCTATAACCCCGTTTATGTCTTCCCATCCAGCTCACCCCGCAGATATCCTGGTCCCACACTCTCTCATCTGGACCACGCAGCAGTGTCTGAGTGTCTCCCCGCTGCCCTCCTTGCCCACTGACTGTCCCCAGGGAGCAGCCCGAGTTACCCTTGGATCATGACGCTCACCCGCTCCACCCTGCAGGGACTGCCCATCGCCTGTGGAAGAGGACGGGCCGCGTCTCGGCCTGACCACAAGGTCTCGCACGGTTTGGCCCTCACGTCTCCTCTCTTTACACCTCACGCTCTCCTTGGCTGCCCGCGGGGCTCCCAGCCTCTGGCGCTGCCCTGCCAGCTCCCTGGCGTTTCTCCCCACATGTTGGCATGGCTCCTTCCTTGCTGTCATTGGAGCCTCACCTTCTCCGTGAGGCTCCTCTCGGGGACGTGTTGTTCACGAGCCACCTCTCCCACTGCTGCTTTGGCCGCTGTGCGTTTTCTTTTCCTCACAGCACTCTCTGGAAAACCGTCTTGTTTACTCATTTGACTTGTTCCCTGTCTGGCTTCCCCTACTTGGAATGCCAGCTCCACAAAGACAGGACCTCGTCTGTCCTGTTCTGCCTATTTCCAGAGCTACAACAGGCCTTGGCATATGGTAGGGCCTCAAATATTTGTTGAATGAACACAGAATGGATTCTATTCAAGAAAACGGCTACCCGGCCACCCTCCCAGAACTCAAGTTTCTTCCCAAGTAGGAGAGCAGCTCAAGGGTGGCCCCAAAGGATGCCGGGGAAGACCCAGCCCCCTGGGTCAGGGCTGTCCCGGGCAGACCATCCGGAGCCTCCTGAAGCTGTGCCAGGCAAGACTGCCAGGGCCTGGAGCGTCTGGACTGACTCGGAAGAAGGCCCGCCGCCACCCCAGGCACATGCAGCCCCTGGGGGCTTGGCTGAGCAGAAAGTGCCTTTGTTGGGAAGAAAAGAGGCCCCTTTCTCTGGAGAGAAGCAGCCCGGCCAGGACACAAGGCTTGGTGAGTGGAAGCCTCCTGCATTGGGGGTGTTTGTGTAAAGCAGACTTCTCCGCCCTGCATGACAACCCTGGAGCAGTCCCTCCACCTTCACTTCAGAGCACCCCCTACCTGTAGGCACCCCTTCCGGCCGGGGCCCTGGGACAGCAGGACTCAGTCCTTGGAGGTGATGCACAGCAGATCCACCTGGGGAAACAGGCCAGCCTCCTGCAGGCGGAGCTGCTCCAGCATGCAGAGGAGACACCCCCACTTCTGGAGAGATAGGGTGAGGCTCCTTGAAACTCACTTCTTTTTTCAAAGTAATTGATTTTCTAAATTGGAGGGTAATTGCTTTACAATGTAGTGTTGGTTTCTGCCATACAACAACGTGAATGAGCTGTAAGTATATATGTATCTCTCCTTTCTCTGGAACCTCCTTCCCCCAACCCCATCCCACCCCTCTAGGTTGTCACAGAGCACCAGGTGGAGCTTCCTGTGTTATATGGCAACTTCCCACCAGCTAGCTGTTTCACACATAGTAATGTGTATGTTTCAGTGCTACTCTCTCAGTTCATCCTACCCTCTCCTGCCCCCCACTGTGTTCACACGTCCGTTCTCTGTGTCTAAGTCTCTATTCCTGCCCTGCAAATAAAGGAACCCACTTCTGTCCACCCACTGCTTTGACCCCACTCCTTCTCTTTGTAGGTTTATTCAAGGTTGCATCTTAAAAACAAAACCAAAAAAAAAAAAAATAATAAGAAAAACACTTCTAATTAGGTGGGAAGACAAATCTTTTGAAAACCAAAATGAGTTTTTAGGTGCTGGCTCCTTTAAGGCCTCAATGTGAGCCTTCTTTCCTTGGGATTATTCTCAGCAACCTCCCCTCCAGTCTAAGCTCCTCCAACTATGTATAAAACGTCCCCCAAGTGCAAGACCCTGGAGCTGCAGGAGAAATGATCTGCACAGAGTGAGCTACTTGATATGTCTCCAAAGGCCTTATCTGTTCTAGCCCATTAGTTGGGGCTGGATTAACTCCCAAAGGAAGCCGTATCTATGGTGATATACTGTCAACTTACAGAGGTTAAAAAAACTGATTTGCAAAAGTTACCATTCTTAACATCCAAGATTAATCCGTAACTGAAAAAAATCAAGTTACAGAACAGCATGTAGCTTCCACTTTGTGGGGAAACATTATTTAAATACCTATTGTTGCTGTGGAGAAAGATGTTAGGAGGAATACACACCAAACTCTTAACGGGGCTGTTGCTTTGGTAGAAACACAGATAACTTGTACTTTTAAATTTATGTACATATGTATTGGGTTGGCCAAAAGATTGAGTTTCCCGTAGGAGCTTATGGGAAGATCCGAATGAACTTTTTGGCCAGCCTATATATTGGACTTTTAAAAACAGATGAGTGTATATTTATTACTTTTCTAATTTTATAAACTATAAAAATATTTAAAGTCATGTACATTTTATGGTTTTATAATTTTTATAGTTTCATAAACTATAAAATGTTTTAAAGTCACTTTGATTTACTCTGCAAATGTGTGATGCCATAATGGATTGCATGTTTCGGTAAATTACTTTGAAATGCTCTTTAGTGACCATATTTTCCAAATAAAAAAATTTGGAACCATGCTGTAAGAATGAATTGTTTCTGATTTATGAATTTGTTCATCTGCAGAACCACACCTAGTTATAGACACGGAAGCACATTTAGTGCTACATTTGAAGAGTCATCTTTACTCTTTTTTTGCAGAGAATTCAACTTCTGTTCTTTTTTAACTTTGTATTTTATATTGGAATATAGTTGCTTAACAATGTTGTGATCATTCAGGTGTACAGAAAGTGATTTACGTGTACATTACACACGTGTATCTTTTCTTTCTGAAATTCTTTTCCCATTTAGGTTGTGACATAATAAGGTCATCTTTACTTTATTTATTTATTTAAAAAATTTTTTTTTCATCTTTACTTTAAAAGAGAAAAGCTCATTTGTATGAGAAATGATAATTTATATATAAGAAAATTCTACAAATCAATATGAAAGAGAATCATTGTCCAAAAGAAAATGGGCATGGCTAGAGAGTTTATTAAACAAAAAATAATAAGTACAAATGAATTTTAAACATGCTTGAAAGTGCTAATACTCTGAATAAAAGATATACAAATTAAAGCTTTACCAGCTGGACAGGTGTAATGTGCCATACTGATAAATGGATAGGTCAAACAGGTAGGACTGTATATTGATACAATCTCTTTGGAGGCCAATTTAGCAATACCTACTGAATTTGAAAGTGTTTTAACCTTTCACCTAGTAATTCCACTTACAGAAATTCAATCCCATAAACTCTCCTATGTGCACAAAGAGGTACATACATGGATATTGACCAAAACATTGTTTATTGTTGCAAAAGACAGGAAACAATGGACTGTCTATGAATGAAAGACTAGTTAGATAACCATGGGATAGCTGGTTAGTATCCTCTGTAGCTCTGTTAAGAAAAAGAAGGAAAATCTGTCCATGAACACACAGAGCTCTGATATATTCATTCATATATGTGTGCCTGCTCACTCAATTGTGTCTGACTCATATGACCCCATGGACTGTAGCCTGCCAGGCTCCTCTGTCCATACAATTTTCCAGGCAAGAATACTGGAGTGGGTTGCCATTTTCTCTTTCAGGGGATCTTCCTGACCCAGGAATCAAACCTGCATCTCCTGCTTGGCAGGCAGATTCTTTACCACTGAGCCATCTAGGAAGCCCTCAATCACATATACTTATGCATAAAACACAGTTGTAAATATGAATGCATGTGTGCTCAGTTGCTCAGTCATGTCCAACTGTGTGACCCCATGGACCGTAGCCCACCAGGCTCCTCTGCCCATGGAATTTTCCAGGCAAGAATACGGGGTTGCCATTTCCTTCTCCAGGGTGTATATATGAATATATACAAACACATAGACACATAGTGCAGTAAATGTGCTTCCATTAGTGTAAAAAGTAGGAGGGTCTACATTTATGCTATCTCTGTCTAGAACATCTCAGGAAGAGCACATCGGCAGGGAAAGTAGAGAGGGAATTGCAAATGCATGAGAATTTTTAATACACATATAGATATTTGAAAGATTTAAACAGTTATTAAATAATAAGGAATTGGGGTTGTTCCAAAAATCCCAAATCATATGACTGCTGAATATATCCTGAAAATGCTAGCCTTAGGATGATGAGACAGGGTTTTAGTTTAGTCTTCATATAGTTGAACAGAACTAAATGACCATAAAAGCCCAAACAATACTTTATTTTCATTGGTGTCCCCAAGAAAATCTATGAACCAGTCAGTTACAGTAAAACTTTTATACAACCTGAGCCCATTTCCCCCAAATATGGAACTGAACTTCCTGTCTGTATTGAGTTAGCAGTTGAGGGACAGCAGGCAGAGCAGGGTTATCCCTTCCCATCCCTCCAACTGCTTCTGTCTCTACCATTTTCAGTCAAAATTCCAAAGGTCACTTGAAAAGTACATAACCCACTAAGCTTTCCAGACACTCCCTTTTGGCTAGATAACCGCCCCCCACCCCCACCCCCAAGGCTCAGATCCCAATGCAGAGTCCTGGGAACCAAAGGGACACTGTTATCAATCCTTGTCTACTTGACCAACAACTGGAGGTGATACTGAACAAATCAAGAGTTTCCACAGGTATATGTTTAGAATCCAATTTTTATTATAATAGCTAGAAAATCTAGCTTACATTCCAAATGCAGTTATTTTATCATCATCAAGGTGCAATAACAGTTAAACAAAAACCAGTATGAGTCATGCTCCCATAAAACCATCTGCTTGCAGAGTTTGGCTTTTGAGTTGGAGAGCAGCTCAGAGTCGGGCAGCATAGAAAGGGGTTGCTCTAAGGCCTCTTCAGTTCAGTTCAGTTCAGTTCAGTCGCTCAGTCGTGTCTGACTCTTTGCGACCCCATGAATCACAGCACATCAGGCCTCCCTGTCCATCACAAACTCCCGGAGTTTGCTCAAGCTCATACCCATGGAGTCAGTGACGCCATCCAGCCATCTCATCGTCTGTCGTCCCCTTCTCCTTCTGCTTCCAATCCCTCCCAGCATCAGGGTCTTTTCCAGTGATTCAACTCTTCACATGAGGTGGCCAAAGCATTGGAGTTTCAGCTTCAGCATCAGTCCTTCCAGTGAACACCCAGGACTGATCTCCTTTAGGATGGACTAAGGCCTCTTACTGGGAGAAATTAATATAAGGAAAGCAGGTCACACGGAATCTGCCCAGTGGCCCACTGACATGGAATGTGCACATCAATTGCACTCTTTGGTTGCCCAGCAGCATCTGAACACGTTTCTAACTTTCAGGGATGGCCCATCTTCCCACGCAGAAGCCAGAAATGCTTTCTCTCTGCCTCCTTCACAGTGAGGATGAAGTATGCAGGAAGGACCTGACAACAAGCACGCTGGTGTTGGTCATCAGGGCTTGAATGGAAGGTTTAAGGAGCAGGCTTTGCCGAGTTTCACCTTGGAGGGGAGCTAAGAGACAGCCAGCGTCCTGGATGCTGTGGGCGTTATAAGTGGCTGCATGGCTCCCGTACTCTGTCCTCTGGCTCTTCTAGAGGTGTTGCCAACTTCCTAACATCCTCTTGAACTCTTCTTGGACTTCATTCTCGTTAACGAGAGTGGATTCTGTTGGTTGTACCCTGCTGGGATAAGCCTCTCGGATGACTAACAAGGACTGGGCCAAGATCAAAGTCATAGATGACTCCTTCCACCTTCTCCCTCCAGCTACGGCCTTGGTCCTGAAAGCTTGCCCTCTGTGTAAGCTGTGTCTCATAGCCGGATTGAAAAAGAAAACGGACTGTAGAGTGAGCAGCCCATTTGAATGTCACTCATGCACAGTGACTTTAATGAGCAACTAAATCTCTCTTGCTCAATATTCTCATCTGTAAAATGGGGATAATAAAGTCATCTTCCCTATAGAGGAGTTGTGAGAATTAAATAAAATAATCCATGCATTTAAAAGCACTTGGATAAATGTTGAGGACTAGCGGTCCCAGTAAGGAAATAAAATAAGATTAATTATGGGGAGTTAGAAAGCCATATTATACAGGATAAAAATAACTGTCCCTTTAACAATGAGATCAGGGATTCTGAGCTGTATTTTTTCTGCCCATAGACCTCTTAAGAATCAGTCAAGAACATCCAATGATATCCAACTATGTACTCTAGACAAAATCTAAATATCAACTATCTGAAGATACTGGAGAATGAAAAAAGCAGGCAGATGCTGGAAAGAAGTTGGCACTTGGAAGAAAAGGATACCACAGAGTTTCTTTTTAAGTAGCCTGAAGGAAGGCCTCAGTGTGTGCATGAAAGTGAAAGTCGCTCCGTTGTGTCCGACTCTTTGCAACCCCATGGACTATACATACAGTCCATGGAATCCTCCAGGCCAGAATACTGGAGTGGGTAGCTGTTCCCTTCTCAGTCTGGGTCTCCCACACTGCAGGTGGATTCTTTACCAGCTGAGCCACCAGGGAAGCCCAAGAATACTGGAGTGGGTAGCTTATCTCTCCTCTCGCAGATCTTCCCCACCCAGGAATCAAACCAGGGTCTCCTGCATGGCAGGCAGATTCTTTACCAGCTGAGCTAGCAGGGAAGCCCAGTGTGTGCATGAAGGGTAGCTAAAAGTCTGCCAGAAGAACCTGGATTATTATTGGCTTGATGAACCAGAGGACACATTTTAGGGCTCCACAGTCACTGGAGAGTGAGGAGACGGGAATCTGAGAAAGGGGAGAGGGAGTCTAAATCTCCAGTTGACCCTTAAGCTGCACAGAAATGTGGCAGACAGCAAGCAGCCAGCTAAGGCTAAGAGAACTGCACTTGAGTTTGAGCTGCCACCTACTACAGTGGGGAGACAAAATTTACAGTTTGAATTTAGTCAAGTTAACTACAAGCTCAAATCTAAACCAATTTTCTTAAGAGAAACATAACAGAAGCCAAAGACTCTACAGTGTATCATTCATAACATCCAGGATACAGTCAAGATTCCCTGAGGCTTCCCTGGGGGCTCAGACGGCAAAGCGTCTGCCTGCAATGCGGGAGACCAGGGTTCGATCCCTGAGTTGGGAAGATCCCCTGGAGAAGGCAATGGCAACCCACTCCAGTACTCTTGCCTGGAAAATCCCATGGATGGAGGAGCCTGGTGGGGAACAGTCCACGGGGTTGCAAAGAGTCGGATACGAGTGAGCGACTTCACTTTCACTTTCACTATTACAACTATGCCCAAAAGGACATTAAAAAAAAAGTATTTGCCATAAATAAAAGAATAGAAAATCTCAGCAGAATAGTAACTATAAAAAGAGAATGAAACGGAAATTCTCAAAATTTCTCTGAAAATTCAGTATCAGAAATGAAAATTTCAATATCGTAAATTTTAAAATATCACTAGGAGGTTTTAAGAGCAGAAGAAATACTACAGAAGAGTCAGTGAAGTTGAAGGTAAATCAATAGAAATTGTCCATCCTGAAGGACATACACATTGAAAAAAATGAAGAGTACTTCAAGGACAAGTGGGACAATATCAAAACGTCTGCATGCATGCTAAGTTGCTTCAGTCGAGTCTAACTCTTAGTGATCCTATGGACTGTAGCCGCCAGGCTCCTCTGCCCATAGGATTCTCCAGGCAAGAATACTGAAGTGGGTTGCCATGCCCTCCTCCAGGGATCTTCCTGAACCAGGGATCGAACACGCGCCCCTTACGTCTCCTGCATTGACAGGTGGGTACTTAACTACTGCTGCCACCTGGGGAGCCCATCAAGATGTCTAGCATACTTGTAATCAGAGTGTTAGAAGGAAAAGAGAGGGGAAAGGGGACAGAAAATGTTCGAAAAAAGAGTTTTAAGAAAATGGCTACCTAGTGAATATATCCTTCAAGAAGGGCTTCCCTGGTGGCTGGTTGGAAAGAATCCGCCTGCCAGTGCAGGAGACTCGAGTTTGATGCCTGGGTCAGGAAGATCCCCTGGAAGAGGAAATGGCAACCCACCCCAGTATTCTTGCCTGGGAAATCCCATAGACAGAGGGGCCTGGCAGGCTACAGTTCATGGGTGGCAAAGAGTCCGGCACAACTGAGCAACTAACGCGACAATTAAAGAGAATCTGTCAGCAGCAGCTTTGTATTACAAGAAATGCTAAAGGAAGTTCTTCAGACAGAAGGAAAATGAAACCAGATAAAAACTCAACTCTACAGGATGGAATGAACATCGTTAAAAATGGTAAATAGGTGGATAACTAAAAGAGTTTATTTTTGTCATCTTAATTTCTTTAAAATACAAATAAAATACAAATAGTGTTGAAAAATTGTAACATTATATTATGGGGTTTACAATATGGCTCAGAGGATAAAGCGTCTTCCTGCAGTGTGGGAGACCTGGGTTCGATCCCTGGGTTGGGAAGATCCCCTGGAGAAGGAAATGGCAACTCCCTCCAGTATTCTTGCCTGGAGAATCCCGTGGACAGAGGAGCCTGGTGGGCTACAGTCTATGGGGTCTCCAAGAGTCAGACACGACTGAGCAACTTCGCTTATAATAATTATAACAACTATACATGAAGGACAGGGATGTAAATGGACCTACATGGTTGCAAACTTTCTACATTTCATGTGAAGTGTGGTATAAAACAAACTCTGAGCAGATTGTGAAAAGTTAAGGATGTACCTTGTAACTTTAGAGCAGAGAGGGAGAAGGAAGCATGGTTTTGAAAGATACGTAGGAAACTATATGGTGAGAATTTGGCAACTCTAGACCGAGATGATGACACACACTGACATTTATTAACTCCCTTAAGTTGAGTTTCATGAAACCTCTTGGTCAAGTGCTACTTTATTCTTATTTCTTATAAAATAATAATAATACCATAATGATATCTACCACCTTAAAAGTTCATTTTATTCAATGCCATCCCCAGCAGAATCTCAGGGACTTCCCTGGTGGTCCAGTGATTAAGACTTCAGCTTCCAGTGCCGAGGGCTTGGGTTTGATCCTTGGGATCCCAGCTAAGATCCCACAGGCCTCGTGGCCAATGACCAATACATAAAAGAGAAAAACAATATCATAACAAATTCAAGAAAGACTTAAAAATGGTCCACGTCAAAAAAATCTTTTAAAGAATAAAGAATCTCAAATGAACTTACTTATAAAACAGAAACAGGCTCATAGACTTAGGGAATGAACTTATGGTGGCTGGGGGAGGGGGGGAGGACACATGCATGTGTGTGGCTGAGTCTCCTTCACTGTTCATTTGAAACTATCACAATATTGTTCATCGGTTACACCCCAAAACAAACTTATTTGTTCTTTCAGTCGCTGAGTCGTATCCAACTCTTTGCAACCCATGGACTGCAGCATGCCGGGCTCCCCTGTCCTTCACTATCTCCCAGACTTTGCTCAGATTCTTGTCCACTGAGTCAGTGATGCAATCTAGCTATGTCGTCCTCTGCCACCCCCTTATTTAACAAAAACCCCAAACCAAAGAACCTCAGCTGGTTTCTTTGTAGAAATTGATGCACTGATCATAAAAATCACACGAAACCCAAGGAACCCAGAATAGCTAAAATAATCCTGAAAAGAACAATGTTTAGAGAACTTACACTTTTTGATTTCAAACCTTACTACCAAGCAAAAGTAATCAAGACAGTGTGATATTGGCATGCAACATACAGATCAATAGAACAGAAGTGAGAGTCCAAAAATAAACCCATATCTTTATGGTAAATCACTTTTTTGATAATGGTGCCAAGACTATTCAATTGGGGAAGAATTTCTCTTCAATGAATGAAGCTGGGACAACTGGATATCTGTATGCCAACAAATGAAGTTGGATCCCTCTCTCACATCATATATAAAGATTAACTCAAAATGGATCGAAGACCTGAATGTAAGAGCAAAAACTATAAAACTCTTAGAAGATAACATAGGAGTAAGTCTTTGTGACCTTGGACAAGGCAACAGTTTCTTAGATATGACACCAAAACCACAAGCAGCAAGATGAATTTTGACTTCATCAAAATAAAAAACTTTGTGTTTCAAATGGCACTATTAAGAAAGTAAAAATCTAATCTCTACAATGAAAGAAAATATGTGCAAATCACATCTGATAAAGGACTTGTATCTGGAATATATGAAAAACTCTTTAACAACTCAACAATAAAAGTAATCTAATTGTATTAACTAGATTAATATTAATGGGCAATTGTTAACTGTTATTCAGATTAAATATTTCTCCAAAGAAGATATACAAAGGGCCAAGAAGTACATGAAAAGAAGCTCAACATATTAGTCATCAGGGAATACAAATCAAAACCACAATGAGATATTACATCATACCCACTAGAAATCAGAAGACAAATAACTCAAGTGTTACTAAGAATATGGAGAAATTGGAACACTTATACACTGTTGGAAGGAGTGCAAAATGGTACAGCCACTCTGGAAAACTGTTTGGCAGTTACTCAAATAGTTGAACATAGGTCTCTCATCTGACCCAATCTACCTGGATTTATACCTAAGAGAAATGAAAATATATGTACACACAGAAACTTCTGCACGAATGTGGATAGTATAGCAGCAGTATTGATAATAGCCAAAATGTAGAACAAAGGTGGCAACAGTGGTAAAGAACCCGCCTGCCAATGCAGGAGACGTAAGAGATGCACGTTCCATCCGTGGGCTAGGAAGATACCCTGGAGAAAGGCATGGCAACCCACTCCATTATTCTTGCCTAGAGAATCCCATGGACAGAGAAGCCTGGCAGGCTACAGTCCATAGCATCGCACAGCGTTGAACACGACTGAAGTGACTGACCATGCATGCACGCATGCAGAACCAACTTAAATGCCCACCACCTGCTGAATGGATAAAGCAAACATGGCGCATGTATCCATCCAGTGGTGTATTACTGGGCTATAAAAAGGAATGAAGTATTGAAACATGCTGCCACTCAGATAAACCTTGAAAACATTATGCTCAGTGAAAGAAGCCAGTTATAAATGATAACATATTACGTGGTTCTGTTTATATGAAGTGTCCCAAAAGGCAACTCTGTGGAAACACAGAATGGATTAGTGGTTGCTTAGGAATGAGGGGGATGGGAAGATTGGAGGGCAGGTATAGATAAAGGGCTTTTTTGAGGCTGAAGAAAATGTTCTAAAACTGATTATAATGATGGTTGTACAACTCTGTGAATTTACTAAAAACCAATAAACTGCACACTGTAAGTGAACTGTATGGCAAATTATAAACATTTTTAAATTTCATTTTGTTTTTAATTTTTAAAGTTATATAGTTAATACATGTATATTTTATGTTTAAGAAATCCAAAATACGGCAGGATATAGAGGAAAAAATTTTAAATTATCTTTAAAAATGTTTTTTATTTTATGTTGGAGTAGAGTTGATTAACAATATTGTGTTAATTTCAGTATGATTGAAAATGATTCAGTTTTTAATTACCTTCTTATTCCAGACTTTTAACACTACTTTTAACCCAGAGGAAGTCTCTGTTACCAGTTTAATACAAATCTTTCTGTACACTTTTCTTTGTGTTTGCATATGTATGGACATAAATTGTAGATATATTATTTAGTTCTGTAATCTGAAAAATAAGAAGTTTTGAGCTATATATATTCTGCTGCTTGCTTTTTTCACTTAATGTTGTGTTTTGTAAATCTTCCATATTATTATATATAGATATTCCTTTTTAAAAATACTGCATAGTATTTACATAGTACTGCATTAGTAAAGATGTATGTAGGCTGAATATTTAAGAGTGAAATTGTTGGATCAAAGGGTATGGGGTTTAAAATTAATAGATACTGCAAACAGTCTCCCCAAAAGGGTGTACAATTTCACATACCTAACAATAGAGAATAAATACATCCCCCTATACCCTCACAAGCAATGGACATTATTAGTACTTCAAAATTTTGATATCTCATTGTTGTTTTAACTTCTATTTTCTTGGTTACTTATAAGTTTAGTGAATATGAAATTCCCTAACATTTTCACCCTGAATTATTGTTTTTGGGATATCTGGTATGTTTGTTACATCCATTTTTAAAGTTTTAAAATTCTCTGTTTATCATTTATTTTGATTTTTATTTTGTTTTGTCCATATGTCAAACAGCTAGGTTTTCTTGACTGTAAATCTAATAGAGTTTACCTGATCTGAGAGTTGGAAAAAAGGGAACTTGAAAAACCCAAAGAGTTTATTGACAAATCGCCAAGACTAATGTTATTTAAGAGTCTGTCTGTGTAGCTGTATATTATCTTTGTTAAGTACATCATCATATTTTGCTGTGGAATCGAAGTTTTAAAGTTTGTTTATATAGTGCATTCTTGGTTTTATCATGAAGAATTCCACTTGGTTATTATGATGGCTTTAAAACATGTCCACGAATTCTTTGACCCTTCTCTCATAAGAGGTGGAGCCTGATTTCTCCTCCCCTGGAATATGAGCTGGCCTTAGTGACTCACCTCTAACAAGCAGAATGAAGTGAGGCTGTGAGACTTCCCGCTTCCACTTGGCTCTTTTTCTGTTGGGATGTTTGCCCTTGGAACCCAGCCACCATGTTGTGAGGAAGCCCAGGCCACATGCAGAGGCCCAGTCAGCAGCCAGCACCAACTGCCAGACATGTGAGTGAAAAACTTTCAGCTGAGGCTCCAAACATCGGGAGCCTCCCTCCACTGTACCCTGCCCCAGTTCCTGCTCCACAGAATCCATGAACAAAAGAAATCATTCATGCCACCATGTTTTGGGGAACAACACCTTCCAGCTGCGGTGGAAAAGAGAAGATGGTCTTGATCAGACATTTAATCTTTTTTCTAATAACTCATTCTTCAATTTCTCAATGAGATACGTTTGGCCCTGTTTATACCATCTTTTTTAGATTTTCTATTTCTGCACAGAAATATTTCTTTTCTTTTGCCTTTCTTCCCCTCTTTTAAGAATCTTGCATTTTCTTTAAATTAATAGGTTTTGGTGTTGTTCCATTCTTTTCCTTCTGGGGATTAGAATGTATAGACTGTATACATCTTCTGTTCTTTTTAGGGTTGTGATTACAATAACTAGAGGTAATAACTAGGTTTAACTAGATTTCAGTAACTAGAGGTAATCAGTATCTATTTCCTCCTCTGAAGGAGAGGAAGAACTTAAAGGACTTTCACTTCCCTCCTCTCTCTCTTTACCACCTCCTCTTACGTTGATAAGCAGCTGAACTTGAGTTTCAGACTGCCTTAAAAAAAAAAAAAAACAGCCAGCAATTAGTTATACTTAGTTATAAGCACACCCTCTACTCTCATTTCTTTGCTTGGCATTGTTTTTAGTATCACAAATATTTCTCATGGATTTATTGTCTGACTTGCTGGGAGATTTTCAGGGATGTGTCTGGGAGGGTAAACTTTATGAATCTTTGGGTGACTGAAAATATCTTTATTTTGTCCTTTCCATTTGAATGTTGGTATAGAGCTCTGGGTTCAAAAGTTAAACTTCTCTCGGGACTATCTCTACGGCATGCTGTTGTTCTCCAGCTTTCGGTGTTGCCAGTGAGAGATACGGTGCTAAAAGGCTCTTCATTTCCTTGTGTGTGATCTGGTTCTCTCTCTCTTGGAGAATTTTCTCTTTATTTTTGGTATTCTGAAATTTCATAAAATGGGCCTTTTCTTCACTCTTCTTAGCAATCTAAGGACTGGTTTCTTTTTTCGGCTCTGTAAATATTTCTCTCTCTCCATTCCCCTCCTGCTTCGCTTTCTGCCAGCATCCTCCACCCCCACCCCACTCTCACCAAACAGGATCCCTTCCTATGTCTAACCTACAGGCTTCTCACATTCTCATCTTCTCCTTCACCTCCTCCTATTGTGACAGGGGAGGTGACCTCCTCCTGCCCTAAGTCAAGACTTTTCCTCATGCTCTGGACCCATTCCTCTCCCCTTTTCAGCACCTCCCTGATCTGATCGCTATTCAGCATTCAGCCAAGCTCTCATATCCCCCACTTAAGAAAACAAAACACCTCTCCTTTTAAATTTTTTAAAAAGATGTTTTCTATGTAGACCATTTTTTAAAAGTCTTTATAGAGTTTGTTATAATATTGTTTCTGTTTTCTATTCTGTTTTTTTTTTTTTTGGCCACAAAGCATGTGAGATCTTAGTTCCCCAGCCAGGGATCGAACTGGCACCTCCTGATTTGGAAGATGAAGCCTGGACCCACCAGGGAAGTCCCAACACTGCTCTTGACTCCACACCCTTTCTACCCATCTCCCCATTTCTCAACTCTTTATTCACAACTGAGCTCCTTGACAGAGTTGTCTCCATATGCCATCTCTCCTTGCTCACCTTTTATGAATTTTCCAACTCAGTCCAATATACTCACCACATCTCACCTACTTACTGAAACTCCTTTTGGTAATGTGCCTTCCAGGCTCCCAGATTTGGTAGTCTCCTTTATCGGTACGTCCTTTCCCTGGCTTTAAATACTATCTATTTGCTGCTTATTTCCAAATTCATATCTCCAACCCAAACACTGAGTCTGAGCTCCACCTTCCAACATCTCACCTCTTGATCTGGTTTCACAGGTGGCTTGGAGTTGACAAACTAAGACTGAATCTCATTTTCCTTCTGAACTCCCCTCCCAATCAGATCCTCCTATCCAGTGATTTAAGCCAGAATCTCAAGAGTTCATCTCTACATCTCTATCTCATGCTTCCTGTCTGATCTCTTAGCATAATCTATTGACCACATTAACCCTTCATTATGTGTCTATCAACTTCTCCTACACCCATAGCCAGGACCCTTGTCCACACCACCACTGCCTCTCACCTGGACCATAATCATATCCTAACTGTGCTTGTTTTTAGTCCTGCTCCTTTAGTGCATTTTCCATCCAGCAACTACAGGCATCCTTTCAAAAACATAACCTAGCTCATACCTTCCCTTCACACTTCAGTCTTACAAGGCCCTGTGTGACCCGTGTCTGCTTCATCTCTCCAATCACGTCTTACATCATTCCTCAACTCCACCTTCATCCCTACTCAGTCAAGGACTCTGGCCTTTCATTTCCAGCCTTTCACACCAACAAAGACACTTATACATCACTCTGTTTTGAAGGGAATTAGCCTGTTGGGGAGGAGGTAAATGGCGAGGCAAGGTGCCCAAGGAGGCAGCAAATGGGATGCATTCTCCTGTGACATGAGAAATGACATTTCATTTTCTGACTCAGGACTAAGGGGGTGGGGCTGAGAGATCTATAATGGGAAAGAACTTGCAATGCACATGACAACTGAAGGGTTAAAGTCTTCAATAGACAAATACCTTCAACTTGGGAAGAAAAATAATCCAACAGATAAATAGAGAAGGGACTTAATAGACTTTTCAGAGGAAGAGAAATTCAAAGAGAGAATAAACGTGAAGAAACTGAAGTACCTTTCTTTTATAGAAAACAGCTCATCAGATTGTCAAAAATGAGAAAGAGTAACTGGTAAGAATACATGAAATTAGATACTCTCACACATTGTTAGTAGAAATGTGAATTGCAGCAATGCTTTGGGGAAATGGTCTGGCAACATTACTAACAAAATAGAAAATTACTCCCTACATCATGTTATGTAAAATAAGATAGAAAATTCCATCAATATTACTGCAAGTCTACAAACATGAACTGAGCATATGGACAAGGACCAGAGGATACCATGAAGTCAAGTGAAAGCCACTCAGTCATGTCGGACTCTGCAACCCCATGGACTGTAGCCCACCAGGCTCCTTTGTTCATGGGATTCTCCAGGCAAGAATACTGGAGTGAGTGGCCATTCCTTTCTCCAGGGGATCTTCCTGACCCAAGGATCAAATCCAGGTCTCCTGCATTGCAGGCAAATTCTTTACCATCTGCGACACCAGGGAAGCCTGAGGATACCATGGATGTATACAAACCGATGAGACTGTGGGAAATTTTGCCTTGAATTTTTGCTGTTAAAGTAATATTATTTTTCCAATATTGTAACTTTTCTTTTTTTAAACTTTTTATTTTATATTGAAGTATATATGATTTACAGTGTTGTGATACTATAACTTAAAAAACCACACATGGTGAACCCAGGAAGTAGTGATTGTTTATAGGGTGGAGGTTAATTTGCCTTGAAGGTCATTTAAGAATTTTCAGGCTACTCTTATGGGCAACCAGGAGGCAAGGATGGGTTGGGGCTTGACCAGCTGGAGAGCAGTGGGTGGTGGGGTGGCCTTGGGGCTTGAGAGTGCTGGATGAATGGAGGATGGAGACTAGAGGGGAGCCGGGAAGTTTCTGCCATGCTCTGTGGACAAGCCTGCTCAATGGATAAGCCACGCTCTATACATAACCTGCGATCAGGTCTGGGGCAGTGGGGAATGATGCAAGTTCAGAATGCAAGTCAGAAGAAACCACTGACTGGGTCAGTGAAGGAAGGAGGCATGAATGTGATTCCAAAGCACAAGATGGGTGGCAGGGAAAGCTGTGGGGTCAGGGGGATTCTTCAAAGAGGTAGAGTGGGAAAGAAGGAAGAATATAAATTGGTTTTCAGACGCACTGAATGTGAGTTTTGAGAGTTTTCTGACATCAGCTGGGAATAGGGAAATGGGAACCTGACCAAGCTTAAAAAATATACATATATATCAGAGAAGGCAGAGATTGAACATTCTTTGTTACTTGATTGATCTGTGGAAAGATTGAACTTTCCCTCCAATAAGACACATTCTTTCAGCAGAAGGAATTCCAAAAATAGTACTTCCTCACTTTGTGGTGAAACCATTCCTCATTTTGTATAACTTTATCTTAATATATATATTTTTTGTCTAATATTGAAGTCAAATTCTCCTTTTTAAGTCTTTGTCATATTGCTAGTATATTTCCCCTATTTTAAACATCCTTTTTCCTTAAAAAATTTTTTTTCTTGCTGCTTTTGCCCATCATATACTTGTAAAAAGTGGACGCTGATGACCCAAACTACCCCCTTGGAGATTTAGTCTTTGCTCTGGACCAATTCCTCCATTCTTTTAATAACTTTGGTTCCTCTTGGTCCCCTGCCAGCCTTTTCTCTACATACTTGTGGTAGAAAGCAGGCCTAACTAAGCGCAGTTTTCTGGGTGTGGTTCTCCTGTACTTCCCTCATCTGGGCAGCCGTGTCTCCTGCTGGCTCTTTCAGGTTCTCTGATATTAGCTGGTCGGTGACCTTCTCCCACTGAGACCTCTTTGATTCCTACCACCAACTGTGGTTACTACCAGCACCCTCTGCCACAGGTTACAGCTCTACATGCTCCAAATCAGATGCGAGCATTAAAACCTCCACGTGTACCTATTAGGATGGCTTTAATATTAAATTCTTAAAAGGAAAATATGAAGCATTCTTGAGGGTGTGGAGGAGTTGGAACACTCATGCACTGCTGATGGGAAAGAAAACTGGCGCAGCTACTGTGAAAAATAGGATAGTCGTTTCTCAAAAACATAAAAGTAGGGCTTCCTTGATGGCTCAGTGGTAAAGAATCCACCTGCCAATGCAGGAGACACGGGTTCTATCCCTGGTCTGGGAGGACCCCACATGCCATGGAGCAACGAAGCCCAAGCGGCACAACTAGTGAGACTGAGCTCTCGAACCTCTGCGTGCGTGCTAAGTCGCTTCAGTCATGTCCAGATCTTTGAGGCCCCATGGACTGTAGCCCTCCAGGCTCCTCTGTCCACGGAATTTGCCAGGCAAGAATACTGGAGTGGGTTGCCATGCCCTCCTCCAGGGGATCTTCCCAATCCAGGGATCAAACCTGCATCTCTTAGGTCTCCTGTATTGGCAGGCAGGTTCTTTATCACTAGCACCACCTGGGAAGCCCCAAGCCTGGGGGCCACAGCTACTGAGCCCGGGTGCTGCGCTCACTGAAGCCAGTCCGCCCTAGAGCCCATGCGCCGCAATGAGAGAAGCCACTGCAATGAGAAGTCCATGCAACACAGCTGGAGAGCAGCTCCCCACTTGCTGCAAGTAGAGAAAAGCCTGTGCAGCAATGAAGACCTGACCTAGCCAAGAAAGAAACGAACCCAAACAACTTAAAAATAGAATTACTATACGATCCAGCAATTCCACTTTGGGGTAAATAACTGAAAGAGTTGAAAGCAGAGTCTCAAAGAGATAGTTCTACACCCATGTTTATAGCAACGTTATTCATCACAGCCAAAAGGTGGAAACAACGCAAGTATCCATCCATGGATGAACGGGTAACAATGTGGATGAATGTGGCGTCTCCATACAATGGAATATTCATTCATCCTTAAAAAAGAAGGAAATTCTGACACATGTTAACCTTGGATGAACCTTGAGGACATTATGCTAAATGAAATAAGCCTGTCATAAAAAGACAAATGATGTATGATTCCACCTATGTGAGTTACCTAATATCAGAGCAGTCAGATTTAAAGAAACAGAAAGTCGAAAGGTGGTTGCCAGGGCCTGGGAGGAGGAGGGAGTGAAGAGTTATTTAATGGGCACAGAGTTTCAGTTTTGCAAGATGAAAGACTTCTGGAGATAGATTGCACAACAGGATGAATGTACCACCAAACTGTACCCTTAAAAATAGTAAAAATAGCACATCTTACATTATGTGTATTTTACCAAAATAAAAAAAAGTTTTGAAAATTTTTAAAAAGGAAAAAAAGAAGTAGTGAAGCTAAGATCCAAATCCAGGTAGTCTGATGACAATGCCTACTTTCAAACACTAGGCTACGCTAGTCCTGCAGGTAATGGGACCCATATGCCTTAGAGGGCAGGCTATCCGTCACCCACTCGTGCCAGAGCATGCCCCATGGAGGTCTCAATCCCCAGCTCAAGCAGTTTATCAGTGGATTCTTTATATGTACATTCAGAGCACCTCCCCCTGCCCCACCCCTGCCTGGAGGTGTTCTGGCAAACATGTTTCTCTAAGTCTATTTGTCTTCTCATGATTGGTGCCCCAGCAGCGAGCTGGCTGGGCCACTCAATCAGATTTCTTAAAAGTAGCACCAGTATTGCCTGGAAAATTCCATGAACAGAGGAGCTTGGTGGGCTACAGTCCAAGGGGTCATAAAGAGTCAGACACGACTGAGCAACTGAGCGCATACATATACGCCCACACACACACAGCACATCCTCTAACACGTCTTAAAGTTGAAGGTTTGCAAGTGGCTAGAGCTCACCTTGGTACCCACCTCATGGAGTTCATGCATCTTTACCATTCTGTGCTCATTTGGCTCCCTGATGTCAGTATAAGTTCATCTGCATCTGAGGGACCTTTATTCCACATCTGTGCTCACAAAAGCTTTTCTACATGGACCAAGAGTTCTGTATTTTCATTCTTTTACCTAATACACTCCATAAAAGTAGAACTTTGTCTTGTATTCCCATAGTATTGCCACCATCTTATACATATGAGAGGTATTTTAAAAAGAGAGCAGGAACTAACTGACCATCTTAAACATGAGAGACATTTTTTTCAAACTTCACAAAAGTAGAGAAAAGAGTATAATGAACACCCTTGTGGTCATCCCTCTGCATTGACATGTTGCCATTCTTGTTACCTAATAAACATGTAATAAATACATAATTAAATAATAGCATTAAATGGATATAGTCCCAAAATTGAGAATTTTAAATTAATGTAAGAAGAACTTCTTGGGAGAACTTCTTAGTAGACACTCAGTTTTTTAGTAGGTGACATTATGGAATATACTATTTCTGTTTAGCTAAGCTGGATTTGACCCTTTCTGAGATCATTTCTGCCTAATGATAGTCTATAGACGGGCTAAATTACCTCCTAATGTATTTTCTCATTGTGTTAGGTCCAGAATGCAGCAAGGTCTTTGTTTATGAGGAACGGAAACTAAGTCTTGTTAACTTAAATGTTTGGTTGGAAGGATTTGGAGCTCATGGAATCCAAGGAAAAACAGAACAACCTTGTAAAGGAGACCATCCAGAGGAAGTTCAGAGCTCCAGAGAGCAGAAACTAATGGCCATCTATTCCAGGTGCCACTGCTGCTAAGATGAATCGATTCCAACCACTCTCTGACCTTCTCATTCCTGTCACCATTCCAGTTCCCAACAGATGACATTAATTGCTCTAGCCTGGGTCATGTGATCATGGCATATGTTCACCCAATCACTATGGCTCTGATTTGGCCAGGCCAAGCTGGCCCTTCAAAGGAAGAACCTTGTACCAATACCAAAAGAATAAACAAGGAATAGGGGCTTCTCTTGTGGTCCAGTGGTTAAGAATCTGCCTGCCAATGCAGGGACAGGGGTTCGATCCTTGGTCTGGGAAGATTCCACATGCCACAGGGCAACTAAGCTCATGTGCCACAACTACAGAAGCCAGAATGCCTAAAGCCTGTGCTCCAGAACAAGAGAAGCCACTGCAATGAGAAGCCTGGGCACCGCAACTAGAAAAAACCCTGCACAGCAATAAAGACCCAGCACAGCCCAAAATAAGAAAGAATAAACAAGGGATAACAAAGATGAGCAAAGTCCACCCCAAATATGCACTAGCATTTCTTCTTGGCAGCACCTTCTAGCTCAGGTTCTTGTGAACTTGTCTTATATAACTTCAGATGTGGCTTTAATTTTTTTTTTTAATGATAAATAGTTTTAAATTAATCCCCAAAACACTATCACCATCTGTGATATTGCCTCTCTGTCTACCTGGACCTCGTGGAGAATGAAGTGTTCAAAAGAGTAAAAATACACTCCATCCATTTTTAACCCCAGCTTCATTTTAAATGGTAAAGAATCTGCCTGTGATGTGGGAGACCTGGGTTGGGAAGATCCCCTGGAGAAGGTAAACTTGCAGGCTTCCCTAGTGGCTCAGTTGGTAAAAAATCTGCCTGCAATGCAGGAGACCTGGGTTCGAACCCTGGATAGGGAAGGTCCCATGGAGAAAGAAATGGCAACTCACTCCAGCATTCTTGCCTGGAGAATTCCATAGACAGAGGATCCAGGCAGGCTACAGTCCATGGGATTGCAAACAGTCAAACACAACTGAGCGACTTTCACTTTTCAGTTTATTTATGCTTCTCAGGTGGTGCTTGTGGTAAAGAATCTACCTGCCATTGCAGGTAGATGTAAGAGATGCAGGTCTGATCCCTGGGTGGGGAAAATCCCCCAGAGGAGAGCTTGGCAACCCACTCAAGTATTCTTCCCTGGAGAATCCCATGGACAGAGGAGCCTGGTGGGCTATGGTTCATAGGGTTACAAAGAGTCAGGCATGACTGAAGTGACTTAGCACGCATGCATGTAATTGATAAATGTTTTGATTTTATATCAAATAAGTTTCTTTTGGGCAAATCAAGTTATATTTTCCTATTATTTGTAATATCAAAGTTTTGTCATCTTCATGTTCTTTAGTTAATGGTGGTCATGACAATGGGATTTCCTTTATAAGTTAAGTGATGCTCTATTCAAAGACTACTTTGTGTGAGATCCTAAAATAAATACTTAGCAAAGAAAATTTCTGTAAAGTGAAACATCCTTCTTACTCTTTTTCCAAAAAAAAAGTGTTTATTTGAGCTTCATGCATGGACAGAGGAGCCTGATAGGCTGCAGTCCGTGGGGTCACAAAGAGTGGAACATGACAGTGATTGAGCATGCATGTGTGTTTAAAAAGAACACATAAATAGTTCTTTTAGGGACAGGAAGCAGAAGAAACTCAATTAGCAGAATAATTATAAAAAATTTCCATTTTCTTTTTCTATGTCATTACTCAATTTTGCTCAAAATTACTCAATTTAGTCCTCTGGTTTCTGAACTTAGATGGTCTTTAAGTCAGACATTTGTGGGCTGGCTTAAACACATACCTCCAATTATGATAAACATGTATTTAACCCATCAATTAAAGGAGTGTCCCAAAGAAGATTCTAGGTTGCTGGTAGAATCTGTTCCTCAGCATCCCCTCCTGCTCTTTCTTTTCATGCTTTGTTTTTTCTTTGCTTAAAGATAGATGTTTACTTTCAAAGTTTTTTCAAATCTTCTGGTTGAACAACATTCTCAATGAACATTTTGTCTGTTCTCCTGGCTTCAGGCAAGGCATCTAAACTCACCTGATTCTTCATTACTTTGTTCAGCAGTCACTAGGCTCAGTATTTCCAGGATAGTCTAGACTGACCCATTACACAAAAAAAGACTACGCTGAAATGCACAGCATTAAAGCACTAGTTCCATGAAGGGTAGAATACTGTGCCTCTCATGAGAATGATAGATTCTGGGCGGACGAGGTACAGAGTTCCTTACCCACCCAAGAATCTCTGGAAAAATGCATTATTTTTTCAATAAATTGTCATATTCTTTACCTTTTCCATGAGCTAGCTTCTCTTGTGCTACCCACACACTGGCTGATAAAACCCGGTTCCTTTGCCTGATGCTTGCATTCAGAAACACAGGCCTCGGCCACTCTAGACCAGTGCTGTCCTACAGAAATAGAACATGAGCCACGTATGTAATTTAAAGTTTTCTGATATCTGGATGAAACAAGTGAAAAGAAGAATTATTAATTTAAATTTAACCAAATGTATGAACATATTTTGGCATATAATCAGTAGAAATATTGATTAATCAATAGACTAATCAGTAGTCTAATCAATAGACTTTACAGTCTTTCCTTCCAGGTTTTATTGAGATGTAACTGACATAAAACTCTGGATATGTGTAAGGTGTGCAATATATGAATATGCTGCAAAATTTTACAGTCTTTTTTCATACAAAGTATTCAAAATCTAGCATCCATTTTACGCTTAGAACATACCTCAATTAGGACACTAAATTTTTATTGGAAATAATTGGTCTGTATTTAAATTTCATAAAATTGACAGTGGAGTCACATACCAAAGTATTTAAAAGATTTCTAGTCTCTAAATCAAGTATTAGCTTTAAATTTTAAATATAAATTAATTAGAATGAAATAAAACAAAAAACATAGTTCTTTAGTTGCATTAGCCACATTGCAAGTGTTGGTTTTTTGAACAGTGCAACTCTAGAGCCTTGTTACTCAGAGTACGGTCCAGGGATCAACAGCATCGCTTGGGATCTTGTCAGAGCTGTAGCCCCACTCTAGATCTCAGAAGCTAGTTTCCAGGATTCAAATGCACATCAAAGCTGAAAAAGGATGCTCTAGACCAGCGGTCAGGAAATTTTTCCCATAATGGGCCATATAGTAAATATTTACGCTTTGTGGGTCACAGACGGTCTCAGCTGCATGTTCGTCTCTGATTTTTTTTTTTTAACAAATCCTTAAAAATTTAAAAGTCATTCTTAGCTCATGGACCATATAAGAACAGTCTGCAGGCCACATGTGGCAAAAGGAGGCTACAGGTCACATTTGACCCACAGGCCATAGTTTGCTAATCCATGTCCTGACCACATCTTTTAAAAGAACAAAAGAATCCTTAGCCCTTTCTAGTGGCCTAGTTACCTGGCACATTCTCATTAGAACAAACAAATATAATTTAAAAAATATCATGGGACTTCTCTGGTGGTCCAGTGGTTAAGACTTCAGCTTCCAATGCAAGGTTCATGGGTTCAATCCCCGGTCCAAGGACTAGGGTCCCACACATCAACATCACAGCCAAAAAAGCATTGTGAATTTTACAAGGCATATTTGTCACTATCCACCTGAATGAAGAACACACACACCCTCTGACCCACACATTTCCACTTCTAAACATCTATTCTATAGAAACATATAATTACATACATACACAGAAAACATAGCAATTGTATATAATCAAAGATACTCACTGCAGCATTGTTTGTAAAAGAAAAATACTGGGAATACTGTAAATATCCATTAATAAAAGTTCTAATAAATTATGATGTCTCCTTTACCACAAAACACTGTAAAGTTGATAAAAGAAATAAGTAGATCTACATACAATGACATGGATGTATGTTCAGGATATGTTGCTAATTGAAAACAAAAGGATTTGTAGGGATTTCCCTGGTGGGCCAATGGTAAAGAATCCACCATGCAATGCAGGGGAAGTGGGTTCAATCCCTGGTCAGAGAACTAGGATCCCACAAACTGTGGAGAAACCAAGCCCCCGCCTCGCAACTATTGAGCCACAACCAGAGTCCACATGCCACCCATGAAAGTTCCTGCGTGCCACAACTAAGGCCTGATATAGCCAAATAAATAAATATTGTAAAAAAAAGAGTTGCAAAACAGTGTTCTTATTTTAAAAGTTGAAAACACACATGTGCACACACAGCCCAGATTAATCCAGTGATTATCCCTGTGGAGTGAGAGTTGGGAGAAAGGGGCAGAAGGGACAGTGAACTTTCACTTTTTGCTTTAAATCCTTCTGTATTATGATGATACTCAGTAGGCATGTACTATCTCTGTAAAGGTCCTACGTGTGCCCTGAAGGAGGCCCTTAACTCCTGTACCTGCAGGTCTGAGATGGTTGAAAATCAAACTCAAAATCTTATACTGTGATTGGCTGAACTCTCAGCCGGCACCTATGGCCTCAAGGGAAGATCCCTACCCTCAGCTGACAGCAGAAGAGAAGACTTAGGCTTGGTCTATGGATAGTTCTGCATGATGTGCCGGTGCCACCCGAAAGTGGACAGCTGCAGTGCTAAGGCCCCTCGCTGGGACATCCTGAAGAAACAGTGAAAAGTTTTCCCAGTGGACAGAACTTTTACCTGTGCACCTGATTCATTGTTCATGGAAAGAGAAATGGCCAGACATGTGGTTTTACACTGATTCATGAGCCCTGGCCAATGGTTTGGCTATATGGGTGGGAATTTGGAAGGAACATAATAGGAAAAATTGGTAACAAGGATATTTGGGGCAGAGTTGTGTGGACAGACCTCTCTAAATGGGTAAAAAATATAAAGATTTTTTTTTTTTTATCCCATGTGAATGTTCCCCAAAGGATGACCTCAGAGGAAATTTTAATAATAAAGTGGATAGGATGACGGGTTATGTGGGGACCACTCAGCCTCTGTGGAGACCCCTAGCCACTCCTGTCATCACCCAATGGGCTCACGAACAAAGCAGCCTTACTGGCAGGGATGGAGTTATACATGGGCTTCCACTCACCACGGCTAGACTAGGTACTGTTGCCACTGATCACAACTTTCTGGTTGCAACTCACTGGTTGCAACTGAGACCAACTCTCAGTCCTGGGTATGGCCCTATTCCCTGAGGTGATCAGTCAGCTACCTGACGGCAGGTTGATTACACTGACCGGCTTCTGTCATGTAAGGGGCAATGTTTTGTTCCTACTATAACAGGCACTTTCTCTGTGTTTATTTCATTCCCTGCACACAATACTTGGGCCCAAGCTCCCATCTGTGGACTGAATATCTTATTCATCATTCATGCAGCGTTTCTTCTTTTTTCCTTTTTGTTTCGGACTCACTATACAGCAGGTGGGATCTTAGTTCCCTGACCAGGGATCGAACCTGCACCCCCGGCAGTGGAAGCGTGGAGTCTTAACCACTGCACTGCCAGGGAAATCCCAGGAACGTACTTCACAGTAAAAGCGGAGCAGTGGGCTCACGGTCCTGGATTTCTCTGGTCTTACCACGTTTTTCACCATCCTGAAGCAACTGGTTTGGTAGAATGGTGGGATGGCCTTTTGTAGATTCAATGACAGCACTGGCTAGGTAGCAGTATCTTGCAGTGTTGAGGCCCGGTTCGCAAGAAGGGTGTACATGCTCTGAATCAACATCCAAAACGTTGTGCTATTTCCCCCAGAGCCAGGATTCACAGGCCTAGGAATCAAGAGGCAGAAATGGGAGTGGGCCCATCACTATTACCCCTGCTGACCTGCTAGCACGATACATGCTTTCTGTTCCTACACAGGTACGCTCTGCTGGCCTGGAGGTCTTCATTCCATGGGAGGAATGCTTCCACCAGGAGTCACAACAATGACTCCATTGAACTGGAAGTTAAGACTGCCACCTGGTCGTTTCGGACTCCTCATGCCTCTGAATCAACAGACAAAGAAAGAAGTTACTGTGCTTGTGATGACAAGGGTGACTGATCCTGACTACCAAGGGGAAATTGAAACTGCTACTCCACAACAGATGTAAGGAAGAGTATGTCTGGAATACAGGAGATCCCCGAAATCATCTCTTAGTATTACCATGCCCTGTGATTAAGGTCAATGGAAAACTATAACAACCTAATCCTGATAGGACTGCTAATGGTCCAGACCCTTTAGGAATAAAGCTTTGGGTCACCCTACCAGCTAATGAACCACAACCAGCTGAGGTGATTCCTGAAGGCATAAGGAATAAAAAAAGAGCAGTAGTAGAAGGTAATTATAAATACCAGCTATACCCACTTGGCCAGTACAAAAATAAGGACTGTAATTATCATGAGTATTTCCTTATATTATTATGAATATGTTTGTGTATGTATAGCAAATGTCTTTGTTTTCTTCCCTCTTTTATTGTGCAACACAAGTATTGACTTTATTTTATAGGATTTAAGTATTGTTAGTTTTTAAATCGTATTTTCAAGTTAAAGGTTATCAGGAAAAGAGTAAACATCACTCAAGGACTTTACCTCTTCTCAGGAAGGAGTTAGTGTGTTTTCCATTGTTAGCAGAATTGTTGTACCATATTTGGTGGAATTATGGCCCTGTTATTGTCTTTATTTGGAGATTAAGTATGGTTTAAGAGATGCTTTAGGGTGCCAAGTTGACAAAGGGTGTACTTGTGATCGTTAATTTTATGTGTATGGGAAAAGGGAAACACAAAAAATACTGAAAATAATGAAAAAGACATGTTTAAAGTGTTCCAGTTCAGTTCAGTTCAGCTCAGTCGCTCAGTCATGTCCAACTCTCTGCGACCCCGTGAACCACAGCACGCCAGGCCTCCCCGTCCATCACCAACTCCCAGAGTTCACCCAAACCCATGTCCATCGAGTCGGTGATGCCATCTAACCATCTCATCCTCTGTCGTCCCCTTCTCCTCCTGCCTTCAATCTTTCCCAGCATCAGCGTCTTGTCAAATGAGTCAGCTCTTCGCATCAGGTGGCCAAAGTATTGGAGTTTCAGCTTCAACATCAGTCCTTCCAATGAATATTCAGGACTGATCTCCTTTAGGATGGACTGGTTGGATCTCCTTGCAGTCCAAGGGACTCTCAAGAGTCTTCTCCAACACCACAGTTCAAAAGCATCAATTCTTCTGTGCTTAGCTTTCTTTATGGTCCAACTCTCACATCCATACATGACTACTGGAAAAACCATAGCCTTGACTAGATGGACCTTTGTTGGCAAAGTCTATGCTTTTTAATATGCTATCTAGGTTGGTCATAACTTTCCTTCCAAGGAGTAAGTGTCTTTTCATTTCATGGCTGCAATCACCATTTGCAGTGATTTTGGAGCCCAGAAAAATAAAGTCAGCCACTGTTTCCATTGTTTCCCCATCTATTTGCCATGAAGTGATGGGACCAAATGCCATGATCTTAGTTTTCTGAATGTTGAGCTTTAAGCCAACTTTTTCACTCTCCTCTTTCACTTTCATCAAGAGGCTCCTTAGTTCTTCACTTTGTGCCACAAGGGTGGTGTCATCTGCATATCTGAGGTTATTGATATTTCTCCCGGCAGTCTTGATTCCAGCTTGTGCTTCCTCCAGCCCAGCGTTTCTCATGATGTACTCTGCATTAAAGTGTTTAACATTACATAACTGGGGTCCCAAAACAAGAGGAAAGAGAGAATGGATCCCAAGCTAGACATATACAAAGAAAGCCATGGTTAGGCAAATCATAGTGAAGATGTTAAAAATTTAAAAAAAAGGGAAATCTTAAAAGTACCCAGAGGAAAAATTGACTCATTTTCTCCAAAAGAAACACTGAAACTGACGACTGAGTTTTTGATAGAAAGGATAGAAGACTGAAGAAAACAGAATAAGAGCTTTAATGTGATGAAAGAAAATAATTGCCAGCTTGGAATTCCACATCCGGTGAAAATATGCTTCAGAAAAGATGGTGAAATGAAGAAATATTTAGACAAGGAATAAGAAATGTTTAGGCAAACAAACATTTAGAGAGAATTAGCTATTGTATAATCACTCTAGAAGAATGGCTAAAAGGAGTTCTTCAAGCACCAGAAAAATAATTCCAGAGTTAAGGGTGGAAATTCAGGAAGGATTAAAGAATGGCAGAGAGAAATGTGTGTGTAAATCTTAAGTGAAGACTGATTACATAAAACAAAAATAACATTGACTTACGAGTTTTACAGACACACACACACACACAAAAAATAATGACACAGTATCACAGATGGTGGAAGGGGAGTTCACCAGAGGAGATCCTGAAACAAAGATCTGAGTTCAAATAATTTATTTGGGGAGTTAACCCAGATTGTATCACTATGGGCCTGGGGAAGTGAGGTCTGGAAGGGAGGAGACCAATGAAGAGCCTATAATCTAAAAAATTCTCACTAGGGGTAACTGGAGCTTAATCCTGCCTGGAACCTTTGGGACCAGAGGAGATCAGGCACCGCAGAGCTAATCTCACCCGAAGGGCAAAGAAGCTGGGATATTTATGCACCATTTCTGATAGGCAATTCATTGAGGACTACTTCAGGCAGTTTTAAATTTTTAGGCACTCTTCTTGCCTGCTTGGCACTCAGCATCTGAAGAAGCCCTCAGGCCAACTGAGTCACAGATGCTGGGAGTTGTAAACTGGGTCAACATGCATGGAAATGGTGCCAAGGAGGTTTAGGTGGGGCACAGAAAGCACCCACCCCTGGGAAAAAAGGGAGAGTTAAAAAATTAAAAATTTAGTTTTAATCAACCAGGAAGAAATAAATGTACTAATTTATGTTAGGCTCTAAAAAATAGAAGACACATATTGTAATCTCCAGATTTTTAAGAGTAATGTGTATTTGACAAATCAGTAGAGGGAGAAGAATTGGTAAAAATGACTCATTAATCCAAAAAGGTTAAAAAGTTTAAAAAAATGAACACACAAGATAGAATGAGTGGAAGAGAAATACTAAGATGGTAGATTTTAATCTTGATGTATCATTAATTGTGGGCTTCCGAGATGGTGCTAGTGGTAAAGAACCTGCCTGCCAGTGCAGGAGACGTAAGAGACGTGGGTTTGATCCCTGGATTGGAAAGATCCCCTAGAAGAACCAACTCCACTATTCTTGCCCGGAGAATCCCAGGGACAGAGGAGTCTGGCGGACTATGGTCCACAGTGTCGCAAAGAGTTAGACATAATTGAAGAGACTTAGCACACATCATTAATTGTGCAAATGTAAAAGGATGAAATATTCCAATTAAAGGACAAAGATTATCAGATTGAACAAAAAAGCACAATACAACTCAATGTTGTTGATAAGACATTTTCGATATAGGATATAGAAAAACGAAAATATAGAAAATAAAAAGATGGGAAGCATAGACAAGACAAACCAAAATAAAGCAGAGGCAGTTATATAAATGTCATACAAAAGTATGCTGAGATAGGAAGCATTACTAGGGCTAAAGAAAGATGAATGAGAAAGGTGTCAATAGCCAAGAAGATATGACAATTTAAATTTACATGTATCTAACAACACAGCTTCACTGTGGATAAAGCCAATGAGTAGAACTAAACAGACAAATTCACATTCATCAAGAGAAGTGTTTAGCAGATTTCTTTCAGTAACTGTTAAGACTTAAAGAACAAGAAGGATATATCAATATAAGATGTAAATAAGATTAACAAACTTTAAACAGATATAAACATTGCTTTTAACATCTGTGGAATACACATTCTTTTCAAGAATACTGCAACATTCATGAAAATTGGCCAGCTCTTGGGCCACAAAGCAAGTCTGGGCACATTTGAAAGGATTGAAATTGTATAGAATATGTTTTCTTATTATAATAGAATTAAGCTAGAAATCAATAATTAGAACCCAAATCCTCAAATGCTAGAAATTAAGAAACACTTTAAAAAAATTCTGAGTGAAAGAAGAAATTGCAATAAAAGTTAGAGAGTATTTTGGACTAAATGATAATAAATACATGACAATGAAAGTATGGATGCAGATAAAACTGTGCTTTTCATACCTTAAATGTTTACGTTAGAAAAGAAGGCTTCAAATTAATGATGTAAGTATCCATTTTAAATGCTAGGAAAAGGAAAGCAAGTGAGTACACCCAAAGAAAATAAAGATGAGAAAAGAAACCAGTGAAACTAAAAACAAATGTATATTAAAGAAACAGAGAGTTTCCTGGCAGTCCAGTGGTTGAGACTCCGCACTTCCAATGTCGGAGGCTTGGGTTCAATCCCAGGTTGGGGAACTAAGGTCCCACATGCAATATGGTACAGCCAAAAAAAAAAAACCAAAACAACAAGAAACAAAGACAAAGATTATTTCTTTGAAAACAATATTGAAATCTATAAACACCTGGTAAGACAAATCAAGAAAAGAGAGAAAAATCACAAGGTACCAGTATGAGACTGACAAAGAGGATATCATAGTCAATCTTCATATGTTAAAAAGATAAGATGATAATAAATTTTTTATGCTAATGAATTTGGAAATTTAGGGGAGAAACCCCCTCAACCTACCAAAAGTGAAAAGTAGAAACAGAAAAATCTGAGTAATCTTATACCTATTTTATGAATTGAATCCATGATTAAAAATCATCCCACAAATGAAACTCCAAGTATAGATGATTTCACTAGTGAATTTAATGGAACATTTATGGAGAATAAATATTTATTTGGGGGGGTACTACTTAAAGAGGGAGCACTCCCCAACTTGTTTTATGAGGCCAGAATAACCTGGATCCCAAAACTGACAAGGATATTGTAGGAAAAGAAAAAGCCAATTGTTCCCATGAATTTAGATGTAAAAATCTTAAACATTATTAAACTAAATCAAGGATCATAGAAAAAGGATAATATATAAAGACCAAGAAATGAAAGGTTGGTGTAATCAACTGATATAATTTCATACCATCAGGACTTCCCTGGTGGTCCAGTGGTTAAGACTCCAAGCTCCCAATTCAAGGGACCCAAGTTCAATCCCTGGTCAGGAAACTAGATCCACATGCTGCAAGGAAGACCCCAAGTGCTGCAACTAAGACTGGGTGCAGTCAAGTTAGAAAAAGAAAGAAAGAAAATAAATTTTTAAAAAAGAGTGAAAAAATTATTTCATGCAATCATTAAAGGAGAAAACCATGGAATCATATCAATAGATGCAGAAGAATCATATAATGAAATTCAACACATTCATTGTAAAAATTGTTAGCAAACTAAGAAGAAATGGAAACTTCCTTTTGCAGGGTATTTAAAAACACCAGAAGAAAAGTGAAATACTGAAACCCCTATCAGAAAGTGATAACAAGAAAAATACAGATCTTCCTTGATTTATGAAGGGATTATATCCCAATAAACTCATTGTAAGTTGAAAATATTGTAAGTTGAAAATTAATTTAATATAGCTCACCTATCAAACATTGTAGCTTTAGCTGAATCTGCCTAAAACACTCTCAGAACACTTAGATCAGGCTACAGTTGGGCAAAATCATCTAACACATTTTAAAGTAAAATTGGGAGTATCTCATGTAATTTATTGACTACTTGTACTGAAAGTGGGGCTCCTTCACGGCTCAGCAGTAAAGAATCTGCCTACCAATCAATGTAGGAGATACGGGTTCGATCCCTGAGTCAGAAAGATCCCTTGAAGAAGGAAATGACAACCCATTCCAGTATTTTTGCCTGAGAAATCGCATGGACAGAAGAGCCTGGCAGGATTCGGACACGACTTAGCAACCAAACAACAACAGAAAGTGATAAACATAGAATGGTTGTAAGCATGTTGTTGTTTACCCTTGTGATCGCGTGGCTGATGGGGATAACTCCTGTGGTTACACTATTGCTGCCCAGCATAACAAAATAATGTCTAACTGCATATCGCTAGCCTGGAAAAAGATAAAAAATTCAAAATACAGTTTCCACTAAATGTGTATCACTTTCACATCTTCATAAAGTATAAAAATCATAAGCGGGGCTACAGTAAGTCGGGAGCCATCTGTGTATTGGTTATTACCACTTACATTCAACATTGTACCAGAGGGCATAAACAATGCAAAATGGCAAGAAAGGAAAACAAAAGGCATATGGATTTAAAAGGAAGAAATAAAACTGCTATTATTTACAAACAATATGACTGTATACCCAAAGGAAACCCAAAGAATAGGAAGCTCAAAGCATCACAGACAAATTGTTGAAATCAACGTCTGACAAAGTTATGGAATACAAAGTCAACAAACAAAACTTAATTATATTTCTATGTTCGGCAATGGACAATTAGACAATAAAATTGTAACAGACAAGTAACATTTATAATGGTATAAAATAGCCAATAATTGGGTATAAATCAAAAGAAAGAGAAGACCTCTGCAGTGACAGCAGAAAAATCATAAATGAGATTTAAAAAAATATCTAAGTACATTTAGGGGATATGCCATGTTCATGAACTGGAAAACTCAATTTTGTAAATGTCAATTCATTCCAAATTCAATGCACTCCAAATAAAATTCCCAGTAGATGTATAGGAACTTGGCAAGCTGATTTTAAATTTATGTAATACAAAGTGCTAAAAATAGTAGAGACAGCCTTGAAGAAGAATGAATGAATTTGGAGGATTTATACTGCCAGATATGAAGACTTACTATAAGGTTAAAACAATATGACAGTGTGATATTAGCACAAAGATAGACCAATGAACAGCGCAAAGAGTCTGGAAATAAATCCACACTCATATAGATATCTAATTTATGAGAGAGATGACAAATGCAAGGGAAAAAAATGCTTTTTCAATAAATGGTGCCAATCAACTGGATATCTCCAGGTGGAAAAATGAATCTTGACCACTACCTCAGATCACTCATAAAAATGAAGTCCTGTCATATCAGTGATCTAGGTGTGAAAGTCAGAACAACAATGCTTCTGGGAGAAAATATAGAAGAAGATATAAATTACCATGAGGTAAAACTTTCTTAAACAGACCACAATACATAAAGAAAAAGATTGACAGATTGGATTATATTAAAATTAGGAACTTCTTCTCATCAAAAGACACAATGAAAAGAATACTAAGAGAAGCCACAGAATGGGCAAAGATGTTTGCTGACATATGTCTGACAAACGACTTATACACAGAATATGAAAAAACTCTTACAAATAAAAAAAGATATCCCAATAGAAAAAGACTTGAATTGGCAGTTCACCAAAAAGAATGTACGAACGGTCAATTTGTTGTTCAGTCATTCAGTCGTATCCGACTCTTTGTGAACCCATGGGCTGCAGCACGCCAGGCTTCCCTGTCCTTCACTGTTTCCCAGAGTTTGCTCAGACTCATTTCCATTGAGTTGATGATGCCATCCAACCATCTCATCCTCAGGCATCCCCTTCTCCTCTTGCCCTCAATCTTTCCCAGCATCAGGGCCTTTTCCAATGAGTCGGCTCTTTGTATCAGGTGGCCAATAAATATAGAAAAATGTGCTTTCATTAGGTCTCAGGGAAATGCAAATTAACAGAACAACAAAATATCACTGCACCCTCCAACCAGAATGGTTAACACAAAAATGACTGATAATACCATGTGTTGGTGATGAGATGGAGTGGAGTGTTTTCGTTTGCTAGGGCTGCCATAACGACATATGGCTTAACAACGTGTGGATGGCTTAAACAACAGAAATTCATTTCCCCATAGTCCTGGAGACTAGAAGTCCAAGATCAAGTTGTCAGCAGATTGGTTTCTCCTGAAGGTGTTTCTCCTTGGCTTGTAGTTAACCATCTTCTCCCTCAGTCTTCACATGGATCTTCTTCTGTGTGTATTTGTGTCCTAATTTCTTCTTCGTGTAAGGACACCAATCATATTGAATTATAGGCCACCCTCCTTACTACTTTAAAAAAATTAATTTATTTATTTTAATTGTAAATTACTTTACAATATTGTAGTGGTTTTGCCATACACTGACATGAATCAGCCATGGGTGTACATGTGTTCCCCATCCTGAACCCCCCTCCCACCTCCCCATCCCATCCTTCAGGGTCATCCCAGTGCACTAGCCCTGAGCACCCTGTCTCATGTATCAAACCTGCACTGGGGATCTATTTCACATATGGTAATATACATGTTTCAATGCTATTCTCTCAAATCATTTCACCCTCGCCTTCTCCCATAGAGTCCAAAAGTCTGTTCTTTACATCTGTGTGTCTTTTGCTGTCTTGCATATAGGGTCATCGTTACCATCTTTCTAAATTCCTTGTATATGCGTTAATATACTGTATTGGTGTTTTTCTTTCTGACTTACTTCACTCTGTATAATAGGTTCCAGTTTCATCCACCTCATTAGAACTGATTCAAATGCACTCTTTTTAATGGCTGAGTAATATTCCATTGTGTATGTGTACCACAGCTTTCTTATCCATTTGTCTGCTGATGGACATCTAGGTTGCTTCCATGTCCTAGCTATTGTAAACAGTGCTGCGATGAACATTGGGGTACACAGACTTTAACTACTTTTTAAAGACCTTGTCTCCAAATATAGACCCATTATGAAGTACTGGGGTTAGGACCTTAACATATGAATTTTAGGAAGATACAATTCAGCTCATAATCTGGGGAAACTAGACCTCTCATATACCAGAAGTATGTGTGTGTGTGCGTGCTAAATCACTTTAGTCGTGTCCGACTCTCTTTTGACTTCAGAGACTGTAGCCTGCCAGGCTCCTCTGTCCATGGGATTCTCCAGGCAAGAATACTGAAGTGGGTTACTGTGCCCTCCTCCAGGGGATCTTTCTGACCCAGCAATGGAACTCACATCTGTTTATGTCTCCTGCATTGGCAGGTGGGTTCCTTACCACCAGTGCCACGTGGGAAGCCCATCCCACAAGTATAAATGAACATAACTGCTTTGGAAAGTGGTGGACAACATTGAGTACACACCTCTTGTGCCCCGGGGATGATTCATTTCTAGGTGGATATACAGCAGAAACACAGACATTCACACATCAAAAGGCATGTACCAGAATGTTCATGGAGGGCTTCCTTAGTGGCCCAATGGTTAAGAATCTGCCTTGCAAAGCAGAGGACAACAGTTCAATCCCTGGTCCGGGAAGATCCCACATGCTGTGGGGCAACTAAGCCTGTTCACCACAGTTACTGAAGCCTGTACGCCCAGAGCCCTTGCTCCACAACAAAAGAAGCCACTGCAACAAGAAGCCCACACCCTGCAACTGGAAAGTAGCCCTGACTCACTGCAGCTAGAGAAAGCCATTGGCAGCAACAAAGACCCAGCACAGCCCAAATAAAGTTTAAAAGAGAGAGAGAGAGAATGTTTGTGAAGTTTTCATAATCACCCCAACCGGAAACAAACCAAATTATCCAGTGGATAACTGGATAGATAAATTTTGGTATATTATTCCTTGTTGTTTAGCCTCTAAGTCACGTCTGACTTTTTGCAACCCCTTGGACTGTAGCCCACCTGGCTCCTCTGATCATAGGATTTCCCAGGCAAGAATACTGGAGTGGCCTGCCATTTTCTTCTCCAGGGGATCTTCCCGACTCAGAGATCAAACTTGTGTCTTCTGCACTGGCAGGCAGATTCTTTACCATTGAGCCACTAAGGAAGTGCAAATTTTGGTATGGGCATGCAACAGAATTCTACAGAAAAATAAAAACCAACTATCTATTGCTACTCCCAACATACGTGGATCTCATGAACACAATGTTGAGTGAAAGGAGCCAGATATCAAAATGTACATTCCATGTAATCTATAGAATTGCATTAACTTCAAAACTAGGCAAACTACTCCATGGCGTTTGGAGGAAGAATTAGGACAGTGACTGCGGGGAGGGAACCATAAAGGGGGGCTTCTGTTCCTTGACCTGGGTCCTTACTTTGTGCAACCTTTCTTAGTATCTCAGTTTATCAAAGAAAGCAAAGCAGGGACTCCCTTGGTAGTCTAATGATTAAGAATTCACCTTCCATTACAGGGAATACAGGTTTGATCCCTGGCCAGGGAACTAAGATCACTGCACCTAAGGCAGGCAACTAAGCCTGCACCCCTCAACTAGAAAGCCTGGGGGCCACAATAAAGATCCAGTACAGCCAAAATAAAACGTTTTAAAAGTAAGGAAGGCAAAGCACCTCAAGCGAGTCTGATACGGGTCTGCAATTGATTTTTAAATCACTACTTAGGCCAGGAAAATTGCAAGGTCCCTATTGTCTGTCTACACCAGGTAGGAGGTAACGAATAACAAATCTGGGTTAGGCTCTCCAAGCTGCTGACAGCATTTGTAATCCAGCTCCTCAGCAACAGTTTGGAAAATGTTTCCCCAAAGACTGAACTTCCCATGGTCAAAAGAACAATTACATTGATTATTCTTAGAAAGAGGAGCTCAGATAAGGGACTGCTTTTTATTATAGAACCGAGGAGGAATTCAGGAAAGAAAACTTGCTTAAACAGAAGAATAGAGTCCAGCACATTTTAACCCAGACACTGTCTTGATCCCAGCAGGATCAAAAATGAATTTTCAGTACAGATCCCTCTTAAGGACTTAATTTCTTTATTCCCAACTGATTATTTAGCTGAACTGGGGCATTCAGTGTCCCAAAGCTAGTTGAGTCTGCAGTCACCATTCCCAAACCCCTCTCTTTCTCCTCTCTCCTCCTGGATACCATGGAGACTGGTAATCAAAAGCCAGGCTGCCCCTCCTCTTCCGTATCCCAAGGGGCAGAGTTGAGCACTCGGAGCTACAGCTTTAGATTTCTCTAGTTTCGATGTAATAGGAAGAAAAAAAAATTGAGCCAACTGAAGAGTTATCCTTGGAACTCTGAAGATCTGGCATCTGTGTGCCTCATGTGATTCCGGGAGAACTTTATACCAAAAACAGAATTTTTTTCATGACAATCTCAGTTTTATGAATATCCCAGTAATTACAAGTGGGGATTTCCTCCTACTCTGGTGACTTGGTGCCTTGTTGGCCCAATGCCACGACTCTTTTTGCTCTTCCGGGCTCAGGAGAGCAAACTCCTGGCAGGTCTCAAGGGAGCTTTTGGAAAGAGGAGTGGTGGTTACTAAATCCATACACAGGAGTACCAACTCTATTCCCAGGTGTGTCCCATGGCTCTTGTTTTGGGCCTGTTTTGGATCGATAGGCTCCTTTAAGAAAAATAATTCACTTGGCATCTAGCTTGGGTGGGTTTTGCTTAAATTTCAACTTAAAAAATATCTCCCTGTAAAAAGAAAGGAACTTACTTTTTCTCCCAGCATACATCTGGCTGCCTCTCTGAGCACAAATCCTATATATAATCCTTGAAAAGAAAGGCGGGGAGGAGGGGTGGAGACATTTCCCAAAAGAATGACTGTGATCATGTCTACAATATCATGTCCTAAGAGAAAAGAAGTGAACCTGGCAGTTTTCAGAGTAATGTGACACCTGCAGCAAACCATTCTAGATAATTCTGTTCTCAAGGCATATTTTGGGGGCTTTGACTGTCTCAGACTCTAGAGTCTGATCCGCTATGGAGCTCCTCACCCAGGTCTACCCTGACCATCCTATTTGATTATCTTTTAAGAATATTTATTTATTTGGCTGTACTGGGTATTAGGTGCAGCATGTAGGATCTAATTCCCTGACCAGGGACCAAACCAAGGTCCCCTGTGTTGGGAGTGCGCAGTGTTAGCCACTGAACTATCAGGGAAGTCCCCTGACCATGCTATTTAAATATATACTCAATCCTATGCCCAGGGCTTTCCAGATGGCTCTGTGGTAAGGAATCTGCCTGCCACTGCAGGGTTTGATCCCTGAGTTTGGGAAATCCTCTGGAGGAGGGCATGGTAACCCACTCCAGTATTCTTGCCTGGAAATTCCATAGACCGAGGAGCCTGGCAGGCTACAGTCCATGGGGTCTCAAAAGAGTTGGACACGACTGAACACGCGAGCAATCCTGTGCCCAGTCCTCCTTTTACTCCTCCCCTCCCCCCGCCCACAATGTTTAGCAGCTTTTAATATAATGTTCAGTTTATCTCTGTTGTCTGCTGTTGGTAGCCTGTCTCCCCCTGCTAGAAGATGACCCCAAGAAAAAAGAGCTCTCCCTCTGGTTTGTTCCCTGATACATACTAAATGCTGAGGACTGTCCCTTGTACAGTGAGCACTCAATGCATGCTGACAACTTGAAAATTTAGCACCTTAATTAATGAAGTGCCAAGCCTTTTCACCTTTTTGCCTCAAATCAAATTAAAAATTTTGAATACAAGGTCTTTGCTGTTATCCAAAATGTTTACATATTTTCCAGACACAGGACTGGGTTGCCCTATCTCTTTTCATCATACCATTAAAACAAATTACTAATGAATGTTGATCTTCTAATATCAAGGTCTAAAAATTCTGGAAATTTTTTAAAAGTGTGCATGTAATACATACATATTCTAGAATGTAAAGCAAATTGGCGGTTAATCTAAGATTCTCTAAAGAAGAACTTAAAGGCACAACACATTTGTCTTTAATCAAGGCATGAAATATCTGTGTGAGGAACAGCTCATGACAAGTCCATGTCCAATTACAATTAGTTAAAACTTGTATGTTGCATGCCTGCTATGTGCCAGGCACAAAGCTTTGCCTGCACTATCTCTGATTATCCCAACAATCCTTCAAGGTAGGTATTATCATCCACACCCGTAGATGAGGAAACTGAAGCCCAGAAAGGAGAAAAAAACTAGCTCAAGGTCACACGGATCTCAGATGAGAACGTGGGTTTGCTCAGCCCCAGGGCTTATCCCCAGACACTTGGCTATTTCTCCAGAAAACAGTGTAATATACGGCTTCATGTGATACTCAACACATGTCATTGGTTTCAATATTCTTAGTCAACACATATGTTTCGAGTAATTGTTATGTTCATAGCACTGTGCCGGCTTCCTGGGAGATGGCTGTGAGAAGCTTGCCATCTCGCTGGGAGGTACTCATGAACCCGGGCATGGGATGTGACATGACAAGTGAGTGGAATCCACGGAGATGCTGTGGGAGTTCAGAAGAGGGAGACGCCCTCCTGGGTCGGGCTCTTGCAGCCCAAGTCCAGGCTGGTCCTCTACTTTTTCAGCCAGGCTGGGATTGGGCTAAGTTTTGGCGGCCCAGCTCCTATTTGCACTCAGTTCTCAGTTCTTGTGAGAAGTGACTTTTCCCCTACCGCGTGGTCTGTGCACAGGGGTCGGCATCCCAGTCTCCATGGTAACTGAAGAGGTGAGCGCTTCCTTGCTTGAAACGATGCTGGAAAGCAGGGAGGTGTGGGGCCCACACTCTGGCCAATTGCAGGCCTGTTGCTGGGACCTTGGATCTTGAGGAGATGACGCAAGGGTGGCAGACCATCTGCTGGCAGCAAAGACCATGGTGGGCAGAGGCTAAACTGAAGCAGCCACGTCCTGATTGGGCTGCTCCAGGGTTGAGGAAGTGACACACGTCCCTGAGAGCAGGTTTGTCGCCCGTCAGAGCTAGGACCCCACGAGAGCTTCCCATTAAACCTCATGGTACTTGATACAGTCCTAAGTTTATCGTCTGGCCTTTACTGGGAAAAAAATGTATCTTTTCCTTTACCCTTTCCCCCTTGCACTTCACATTGTTGGATATAATTTGTGAAAAAAATGGAAACAAACAAAAGGTTCTAGGGACAATCATCAATGAGTCAGAAAGTGAAATCTGCTTTCTGTAAATTGTTTCTGTGCTCTGATGGTCTCTCTGCAAGTTGAAGAATGTCTGTGTGCATGCTCAGTGGTGTCCGACTCTTTGCAACCCCATGGACTGTATAGCCTGCCAGGCTCCTCCGTTCATGAAAATCTCCAGGCTAGAATACTGGAGTGGGTTGCCATTTCCCATTGCCCCAGAGTGTCTGATGCTTACCTAATAAATTTTGAGATGTTTCAGTGTTTTCATCATTCCTCTGAAGTTATCTGAAGCTTAGTAATCCCACAAGAAGCCACCCAGAGTCCTGGAGTCCTGGGGGACATGGAGCCATCTAGGTAGAGGGCCTCTGGCTGAGGTGTGGAAGAGGGTGTTGCCAGGGTATTGGGTGCCCTTCTGACTTTGCTCTGCGGGATGGTGCAGGGAGAGGTTGTATTTTGGCTCAGAACACAGGCAAAATCACATCTGCAAAACCACAGCACCATGCCTGGTCCTGAAACTATGAAAGAATGAAGCTTGGGATGACCCACTTACTGAGCGAACGCTATACATCTCAGCACTGTTCATTACCTTCCATAGTGTAATGCACTAATTCAGACAGTATATTTTCAGAGCACATCTGCCCCTTTAAACTCTCTGCACCCAGAGTGACAGTGCAGAGCTGGAACTTGAATCCATCAAAGCCAATTATTCCAGTTCCTTTTTTTTTTTTCAGCTTGGAGTTTTTCATTTAAAAGTTGTCATGGGAAAATAACTCTTAATAAATCCCTTTAAGCACAGGGAACTAGGGCAATTACTGACATTTTAAGAATTATTGAAACATTTTAAAGTTTTTTTGATTTATGTTCTGAAGGACATAAGTAATCCTTTTTTCTTTTTGGAAGACCTTCAATTAATTTCAAGGACAGACATTGGCACTCAGACTGTTCAAATCTAATTAATTATCTGGCTGTGCCCACAACAGTCACACCTTCAAAACACTGTGGTTGTAGCTAATCATCTGAGATTCTCCCACACTGAAATAATTGCACACACCCTTTTAGTCCATGACAGATATATGTATGGGGTGAATCACAAGAAGGGACGGTGCATTCCCAGAGGGAAATCAAGTTTTGTGTGTTTATTAGTGACTCATCAATTTAGTGCATTAAATATTCAACATCTGATGTAAAACATTTAAAATCCTGAGGTAATTTCTTGAAGCAAAACTCTACAGGTCAGGTTAACCAATCACTTGAGTAGCTTTGTACCATAAATTAAATTAGAAAATCCCACAGCTGGGAAAAGCAACGAGGGAAAGATCCCAGGGATGATGTGGCTCAGAAATCCATGGCTGAACAAACCCAGTGAGGCTAGGGGGTGAGTTTTCTTTCAGTTCATGATCAACAGGAAGCTGAAGGCCAGTTACCTTCGGGCGCTGCTGACAACCACCCTTATCCAATGGCGTTCACTTGGAGTTGATTTACTGCCTCGGGGTGTGCATCCAAAAAGGAGCAGAGAGCTTAAAATTCATTCTCACATTTAACCTAAAAACTTCATTTTCCCACACATTGCTAAACTTTAAAAAATAGGAGAAGAGACAGAATACTTGATCCTGAAACTTCTCTTGGAAAAGTTACTTAGGTTACTTGTAGTGAAGCAAAAGATACAATGTGGCGACCACATGTCCCTCATTGCTGAGACCAAACTCTTTTTCCCCATAAAAAGACATATTGCACTATGCCTTTATTATTTTTATTTTAAAATATTTTATAATAAAAAATATTATTTTTCTGTTTAGTTTTGGTTGCACGGGGTCTTCATTGTTACACACAGGCTTTCTTTAGTTGTGGTGTGCAAGCTTCTCATTATGGTGGCTTCTCTTGTTGTGGAGCAGAAGCTTTAGGCTCTTGGGCTCAGTAGTTGTCGGGCTTGGGTTTAGTTGCCCCTCGGCATGTGGGATCTTCCCAGACCAGAGATCAAACCCGTGTCCTCTGCATTGACAGGTGATTCTCAACCACTGGACCCACAAGGAAGTCATACACCACGTTTTAAAAAAAAAAAAATTGCCACAAGCCTTATCAGAGTCACGGTTGAGTAGTGGTATGTAGGTCTGGAGTACAAATGCAAAAATAAGTGCTAGAACACGCCATGACATGCCACCTGCCCCATCAGATGCTTGTTTCGTTGCATACAGAAGTTTGGAATTCGCCACTCCAGGGAATAAACTGCTTGTCTGGACACCTATACTGGGGGCCGGCTCAATGATAACTTCCAAGTGTGACTCGGGTGGTTTCTAAAAGACAAGGGAGCACCCCTGTGAGGCTCAGGTGCTGTTGCCCCGGACAGGTATTGGCAACGATCAAGAGAAGCTGGTTTCTTCAGAGGAGAACGCCCTTTGTGAGGCAAAAGAGAGGTGAGTGGCTGAATAGAGCAGGCCAAAAGATGGACTTCCATATGGTTTTTGTTGACGATTCGAGGGAAATCAGTGTTTGGACCCGAATGTCTGAGGATTACTGCACTCCTGTCAACAGAGCCTGTGACTTGTTTAGGGCCCGTCTTCTGTTTTCCAGTGCCCGATACACCAGGCAAAACTGAAGTTGGCAGTGTGTGTGTGCTCCCTAGTCGGAGCACCTACTCCCCCAGCACCAACTCCATCTGAGCTGTTCCGCCGTTTCCAAAATGCCCCCCCAGCTTTTTGCCTTCACCTTTTCAGCCATCAGAAAAAGACATTCACACTAAAGAACTAACTGCTGGTGAAATGTTAATTTGGGGGAGGAGGGAGGCCACATTATCCTAGGAAAAAAAAAATAGTACCAAAAATAAAGGGAGGGGAATGGGAGTGAATCCATTTAAGACAGGAGCCAAAATTTCATAGTACAGTGGAAAAATACATGATTAGGGCTTTGCCTTGAAAGTTGAATAAGTATTACAAAAAGTTTTATTTTGTGTTTCAGAAAATGAGCTTTAACTGCAATCATGGGCAGTTCTTAAAAATATGAACAAAGAATGAATCAGGTGATGTTGGGGGAGGCTTTGTTTATTGTGTGTGCTCATCCTCTGTGGATTTCCCTTTAGACTGTCACAGTGTGAGGACAAAGAAGGTGACTTTATTAATTATCCCCAAAGCCTCCCTTTGCTATTTAGCTCATTCTTTTTCATGTCAGTATCCTTTAGCCATCGATTTCCTTCCTCAGTTGTTGACCTGTCTGAATTGTGTCCCATCCACCTCTGACAAGGGCTTTGCTTGTGATACAAGCAATCAATAAGTCTTACACAGACTGTGAGGAATCTGGGCTGTTGTGTGTGGGTTTTTTTTTTTTTTTCAATCTCACTTTGTGGTGATCTGTTGTATGTGTATCCCATTCCTTTGCCACAAAGAGACTGATCCCTCAAAACGGTAACATGAATGGCAAAATGGCTCTCCTGTTGGGTTGGGAAATATGAGTTTATTTTAACCACGGCAAATCCTTTTATCATGACCATAAATATTTCCATGTTATGATTACCTTGGATTCCCTGAGCAACTTCCTAAATATTGGATTTCAGATAAAGAAATCCCCTGTTTACTTCCCCAAACTGAATGATTGCTCCTTTATTCTTTTCCAATAATACAAGCCTTTAGGGACTTCCTTGACAGTCCAGAAGATAAGACTCCAAGCCTTCAAAGCAAGGGGTGCAGGTTTGATCCCTGATGGGGGAACAAAGATCTCACATGCTATGGGATGTAGCCCCCCCCAAAAAAAAGCCTTTAAAACTGAATTTTCTTGAGTAAATAAATATATACCCTCAAAAGTTAACATATACTGTTTTCATAATATTTTTTAAACATAAGTGAAATTACCATTTTTATTATTCCCAAGATATATTCAAAATATTTTAAAGATTATTTTATTTTGATTTATAAGTTTATTATGTTGATCCTTTTTATTTATCATCTAGTTTTATTGCATTGTGGATAGTGAAAGTTCTGCTTTGGGGGAATATATTCATATTGTTTTTATGGCCTAATGTAAACTTCTTTTGTATGTGTGACTATTCCATGGGTATTTGGAAAGATTGCATGTACTTTGGCCAAAAGAGCGTTGATATGTTTTATCTATTAGATTGCAGTTATATGTTATTATTCAGATCTTCCATGTCTTTTTAAATGACACATTTATTGAGGTATAATTTACATACCATACAATTCACAGATTTAAGGTAGACAATGCAGTGTTTCCTGATATATTCACAGAGTTGTACAGAAATCACCATACTCTTAAATTTTAGCTTAACTTATCAAAATCTACTTCAGATTTATAATGACTTAGTTACAGTGAAATACAGAAACTTTACTCCTAAAAAGCTCCATTCCACCTCTTCTGTATGCTATCACTGTTATAAATTTTATGTCTTTTGTTGACCTGAAACAAATAGACTACTAGAAATTTCTTCAGCAAAGATGGATTTATTTGAGATTGGCAGAGAATTGTAATTTGTGGGAAGCCACATGCAAGTCCCCACATAGCAAGGAAAGGAGAACATCTTTACAGGGGGGAGGGTCCAGGGGTAGAGGAAGTTGGCAGGGCGCTTGTAAATAAAGAGTCCATGCCTTTTCATTGGCTGAGTCCTTGCCTGGAAAGAAGAGGAGTCTTTCTTCTTCCTGTTGGGTTCTGCTATTGTCACAGGACTTGAGAGCTCCCCCTTCTGGTCTCCTGACTCTGTGTAATTGAGTTTTCTGAATATTAATTTTTTACACTTTATATGTTAAAACCCAACAATACATTATTATAATTAATTTTATGTAGTATCCTGTGTTTTGAAGAAACAGAGAAGAAAGTAAAGCAAAAATGTTTTTATAGAGTTTTTATATTACCTTCTTACCCTTTCTTTTCTCTTCATCTATTACTGTAGATTTGGGTTATCACCTTTATGCCTTCCCTGATATAGGTTTGCACCCACCTTCCTTCTAGGTAGTGTTATTGTCAAATATATTGTATGTCTATATGTTATAAACTCAACAATACAGCTATATACCATAGTTTTATAATTCAGTTTAGGGAATATAGGAGAAGAAATATACAATTATGCATTCTTTTACAACTACCTCATACTTACCAATGCTCTCTGAGTGTGTGTATGTGTGCATGTGTGTGTTTTCAAATTATGGTCTGCAGTCACTTGCTTTCTGCCTGAGTATTTCTTGTCATATAGGTGTGCTATCAATAAATTCTTTCAGGCTTTGTTTACGTGGAAATATCTTTCTTTTATTCTCATTTTTGTAGGGATAATTTTACTGGATATAAGACTTGTGCTTGACAACATTTTACTTTCAGCACTATGAATATATCATCCCAGTGTCTTTTGTTCTCCATTGTTTCTTATGAAAAGTCTGCTGTTAATCTTACTAGGGAGTCTGTGATGAATTGTTTTCTTTTGGTGCTTTCAGGATTTTATCTTTGTCTTTGCCTTGAAACATTTAAACTCTGATATGTCTGGATGTGAATCTCTTTGTTTATCATGCTTGGAGTTGGTTAAGTTTCTTGGCAATATAGGGTAATGTTTTTCATCAAATTTGGAAAATTTCAACCATTGTTTCTTTGAATACTTTTAATGCCCCTTTCTCTCTCCTTTATTTCTGCCAATTCCTTTATGTATGTATATATATGCATATAATGGTGGCTCACATTTTTCTGAGGCTTTGTCAACTTTTTCTTATTTTATTTCTACTTTGTATTTCTGACTGGATAGCCAATATTGACCCATCTTAAGTTTCACTGATTTTAATTCTCCCAGCTTACATCTTTTGTTGAATCTCTCTAGGGAAATTTTTACTTTTGATTATTGTACTTTTCAACTCCAGAATTTCTGTGTTGCTGTTTAAGTAATGTTATCTCTTTATCAGTGTTCTCTATTTGATGAGACAATATTATCTTTTTCTTTAATTCTTACAGCATAATTTTTTTTTCATTCTTTGAACATATTTATGCTAGCTGTTTTGGAGTTTTTGTTTGCTATTTTACCATCTGTGCCCCTTCAGTTCCATGTGTTTTATCTTGGTCTGTCAAAGAATAAAGGTATATTAAATTATTCTGCTAAAATGTGTTTTTTTACATTTTTCCCTTTTATTTTTAATTTTTGACTATAAAATTTAATGATATTACTATACTAAGCACATAAAAGGTTTTTTTTCTATTGTTATGAAGTATTAAGCAGCTATAAATTAATATTTGTAAAATATGAGTTATAAGTAACAACTACTATAACAAGTATCAGAGTGTGTACCCATCAAATTTAAGAAAAAGAATATTGTCACCAATTTTTCATTTTGTATTTTGAAGAATGATTTTGGAGAATTTATATTACTAGATATAAAAACTGACTATTTTGCCATAGTATGACAGTGATCACATTAGCACAAGGGTAGACAAACAGACTAATGGAAGAGAACAGAGAGCCTGAAAATAAATCAACACATGTGTAGATACAATTTATGATAAATGGGACAAATGCAGAGAGTACATTTTGATTTGTAGAAACTCATAGAGTTACAAATATTTCCTTTGTAGCTTATCCTTTAATCATTTAAACTTTTCCTTTTTTCTTTTCTGTTTTTTTTCTGTCACACAATATTTTTTTTATGTTTTGCTTTTTAATTTTTATATAGTCAAATCTGTCTATATTTTCTTCTTTAGATTCCAGGTCTTCTGAATTATTTAGGAAACTTCTGCAATCCAAGCGCATAGAAATATTTTCCTTTAATGATTTGGAAAAAAATATATATGTATGTGTATGTGTGTTTGTATGTGACTGTGTGTGTGTCTGACTCTTTGTGACCCCATGAACTGTAGCCCACCAGGCTCCTCTACCCCTGGAATTCTCCAGGCAAGAATACTGGAGTGGGTTGCCATTCCCTTCTCCAGGAGATTTTCCTGACCCAGAGATTGAACTCAGCTCTGCCTCATTGCTGGCAGATTAATTCATTCAGAACTTCGTGTATAATCCCTAATTCATCCGGAAATTCTTTTCAAGTGTAGTATGTGGTAGGCATCTAACAGATAGCTACTTGTCACTTTCCTATTTGTTGACTGATCCTTTCTTTCCCCAGTAATTTAAAGGGCCACATTTTTTATCTCCTAATTTTCTGCTTTGGGGTTCTTTGTCTAATCTTGGGCCAATATCTCACTGTTCTAATAGCTATAACTTAATAGTATATTTTTGTTTCTGGTGAAACAAGTGTCTCTTTGGTGTTTTTTCCCAAGCCTGTAGTAAATTCAGAGGGTACCCTTTAAGGTCCTCTGAGTCTAGATACACAGGCTGAGGTCAGGCAGAGCATACAGATCAGATTCTAGAGATATATCTTTAATTTTATGCTCTATAGAAACAACCATAAAACATAATGAACAGAATTATGATCTTCAGCATCTACTGGGCCCCATGTTGCTCTGAAGTCTCACTTTTCCAGAGTCAATTCTCTTTCCTATTCTTCTTAGCTCCAGTTGTACACCTAAACCATCCCTCCATTTATTCCTCCAGGATGAACTTCCCATCTTTGTTTCAGAATAGAAACAAACCATAACATGGGATATTAAAATGGAGAGAGAGCCTCACCCTCTTTCTGCCAAGCTCTATTTAGTGAGATCTGGTCCCACCCCTTCCCATTCCCTTAGGGAATAGTTCCTTTTCGCCCTGTGTTTAAACATGCCTATCTCTCTCACTTTAACACACATGCACGTGTGTGTGAGCGCGCACACACACACCCCCTTTCACTCCATGTTTCCTTGCAGCTGCCTTGCTATCTCTTCTTGTTCAAAGCCACATTTCTAGAAAAAGTTGTGCAAACTCATCATTTCTCCTCCTCCCACTCATTTCTCATTCTACTCAAAGGTCACCTGTCACTTCCTTATTGTTAAATCTTTGCTAATATTCTTGCCTCTGGTGTTGTTCCTCATCATTGTAGCTGCCAGAATAATCCTTTTAAGATGCCAATTTGAACACATTATTACCCTCCTTAAAAAGCTTTCATGGCTTCTTACTGATCTCAAGATAAGATCCAAACTCCAAGAGGCCGCCATTTTCAGTCTCCTCAGCCTTCTCCAACCCTAACCTCTGGTCACACCATGCTTCTCACTGTCCCTGGCTTCCTCACTATGCCTTCACCTATTCTTTCTTTCTGCACATTTGCATGGCTAATGTATACTTACCTTCATTACACCATTACTTCATTACTCAGGAAAGAAGATGGGAAGGCTTTCCTGACCACCACTCCAAGACCAGAGGAAGCTCCCTTACTTTGTGTTTCCTTGGCACCTGTACTATGTGGAGCCCATATCACACTGTTTATTTCTCTCTGTCTCCAACTGGGCTGAAAACTCTTGAGAGCAGAGATCATTTCTTAATCATCACCTAATCCCAACATCAAGCAGAGTACGTGGCACATAGCAGATAAACTGTAGATATTGAAATCAATGAATGCATATCTTCTCTGTTAGCTGAGAGCTCAGCATCATCTTTTTTTTTTTAAACTAAAGAGTATTGTTTGTTTATACTATGGTAAAAAATCACATGGGGCTTCCCGGGTGGCACAGTGGTAAAGAATTCACCTGCCAATGCAAGAGACACAAGAGACATGGGTTTGATCCCTGGGTTGGGAAGATCCCCTGCAGTAGGAAATGGTAACCCACTCCAGTATTCTTGCCTGAAAAACTTATGGACAGAGGAGCCTTTCAGGCTGTGTCCATGGGGTCACAAAGAGTTGGACATGACTGAACAATAAAGCACAAAAAACCACATATCTCTTAATGTATCCTCTTAACTGTTTCTTAAATGTACAGTTCAGTAGTGTTAAGTATATTTATATTGTTTTGAAGCATATCTCTGGAATGTTTTCTCTTGCAAAACTGGAACTCTATATCCATTAAATAATAGTTCTTCTTGGCTTCTTATCCTTAGCTCCTGATAACCACCATTCTACTTCCCATATCTATAAATTTGACTACTTTAGATACCTCATATAATGGAATTGTATACTATTTGTCCTTTGTATAATATTGTATAGTATTTGTGTAGTATTTGCCCTTGACAAGCTAATTTCACCTGGCATACTTCTTCAATGTTTATGCATGTAAGAGGAAGGACCACTTCTGAACTCATTCTAGAGATCACAATCACCCTGATAACAAAACTAGACAAAGCTATCACACGCACAAAAAAGTTACAGGCCAGTATCACTGATGAACATAAATGCAAAAATTCTCAGCAAAATATTAACAAACCAAATCCAGCAGCATATTAAGAAGGATCATATGCCATAATCAAGTGGGAGTTATTCCAGGGATTTAATATCTGCAAATTAGTCAACCAGTGTGTTATACCATAATAACAAATTGAAGAATAAAACCTTTATGATCATATCAATAGATTCAGAAAAAAACTATTGATAACCATTTAGCATTCATTTATGACAAAAACTCTCCAGAAAGTGGGCATAGAGGGAACATACCTCTACATAATAAAGGCTATATATGATAAACCCATAGCTAATGTCATACTCTATGATAAACCCATAGCTAATGTCATACTCAATGGTGAAAAGCTGAAAACATTCCTTCAAGATTAGGAGCAAGACAAGAGTGCCCACTCTCACCAACTTTTATTCAATATGGTTTTGGAAGTCCTAGTCACAATATTCAGAGAAGAAAAAGAAATAAAAAGAATCCAATTGGAAAGAAAGAAGTAAAACTGTTACTATTTGTAGATGTCATGATACTATATGGAGAAAATCCTAAAGATGCCACCAGAAAACTACCCAGTTCAGTTCAGTTCAGTCGCTCAGTCATGTCCGACTCTTCGAGACCCCATGAATCACAGCACACCAGACCTCCCTGTCCATCACCAACTCCCGGAGTTTACCCAAACTCATGTCCGTCGAGTCGGTGATGCCATCCAGCCATCTCATCCTCTGTCGTCCCCTTCTCCTCCTGCCCCCAATCCCTCCCAGCATCAGGGTCTTTTCCAATGAGTCAACTCTTCACATGAGGTGGCCAAAGTATTGGAGTTTCAGCTTCAGCATCAGTCCTTCCAATGAATATTCAGGACTGATCTCCCTTAGGATGGACTGGTTGGATCTCCTTACAGTCCAGGGGACTCTCAAGAGTCTTCTCTAACACCACAGTTCAAAAGCATCAATTCTTCAGCGCTCAGCTTTCTTCACAGTCCAACTCTCACATCCATACATGACCAATAGCCTGAAAAACCATAGCCTGAAAACTACTAGAGATCATCAATGAATTTGGTAAAGCCACAGGATACAAAGTTAATATACAGAAATCTATTGCATTTCTATGCACTAACAATGAAATATCAGAAATAAATTAAGGAAACAATCCCATTTATCATCACCCCAAGAAGAATAAAATAGCTAGGTATAAACCTACCTAGAGAGGCAAAAGATGTGTACTCTGAAAACTATAAGACATTGATGAAAGAAATTGAAGAAGACACTAACAGATGGAGAGATACACTGTGTTTTTGGATTGGAATAACCAATATTGTTAAAATGACCCTGCTACCCAAGGCCCTGGTAGCTCAGTTGGTGAAGAATCCACCTGCAATGCAGGAGACCTGGGTTTGACCCCTGGATTGGGAAGATCCCCTGGGGAAGGAAATGGCAACCTACTCCAGGATTCTTGCCTGGGACAATTCCATGGACAGAGGAGCCTGGTGGGCTATAGTCCATGGAGTCACAAAGAGTTGGACTCAACTTAGCAACTAAACCACCAACCATCACCACCCAAGGTAATCTATAGATTCAGTGCAATTGCTATCGAAATACCAATGGCATTTTTCACAGAACTAGGACAAGTAATGTTAAAATTTGTATGCAAACACAAAAGAGCCCAAATAGCAGAACCAGTCTTGAGAAAGAGGAACAGAGCTGGAGGAATCATGTTTCCCGACCTCAGATTGTACTGCAAAGATACAGTGATCAAAACGGTATGGTACTGGCATGAAAACAGACACATAGATCAATGGAACAAGATAGAAAGCCCAGAAATAAACCCACACTGTTACAGTCAATTAGTTCACAACACAAGAGGCAAGAATATGCAATGGGTTAAAGACAGTATCTTCTATAAGTGGTGCTGGGAAAACTGAAAAGTTACATGTAAAGGAAGAAATTAGAATATGATCTACTATTATACGCAAAAATAAGCTTAAAATGGCTTAAAGACCTAAATGTAAGACCAGATACTATAACACTCCTAGAAGAAAACTTAGGCAGGACATTCTTGGACATAAATCAAACCATTATTTTGTGTGTCCTTCGCCTAAAGTCAAAGAAATAAAAGTAAAAATAAATGGGATATAATTAAACTTGGAAGTTTTTGCACAGCAAAGGAAACCACCAACAAAATGAAAAGAAATCTACTGAATGGGAGAAAATATTTGCAAATAATATGGCTGAAAAAGAATTAATATTAAATATATATAAAGAGCTTGTACGACTCAACATCAAAAAATGACCCAATTTAAATATGGGCAGAAGAACTAAATAGAAATTTTTCTAAAGAGGAAATGCAAATGGCCAACAGGCACAAGAAAAGATGTTTAACATTACTAATTATCAGGAAGATGTATATCAAAACCATACACAATTTCAGCTCATAAGAGCAACAAATATCAGTGAGGATGTGGAGAAAAGGAAGAGAGGGAATACAATGCTAGTGGGCTATAGCTAGGGCTATATAAATTAGTATATATATAGTGGGCTATATAAATTAGTATATATATATAGTGGGCTATATAAATTAGTATATATATAGTGGGCTATATAAATTAGTATATATATAGTGGGCTACATAAATTAGTATAGCCACTGTGGAAAACAGTATGGAGACTTCTCAAAAAACTAAAAATAGAACTATCATATGACCCAGTGCTTCCACTCCTAGGTATATATCTGAAAAAAAAAACCTACTAATTCAAAAAGATACATGTACCCAGTGTTCATAGAAGCATTATTTTTAATTGCCAAGACACAAAAACAACCGAAGTGTCCATTAACAGGTGAATGGATAAAGAAGCTGTGGTATATATATATATACATACACACACACACCTACTGGAATACTGTATGCATACTAAGTCGCTTCAGTTGTGTTCAACTCTTTCCAACCCTATGGACCATAGCCCGCCAGGTTCCTCTGTCCATGGAATTCTCCAGGCAAGAATACTGGTGTGGGTTGCCATGCCTTCCTCTAGGGTATCTTCCTGACCCAGGGATCAAACCCATATCTCTTACGTTTCCTGCATGGCAGGCAGATTCTTTATTGCTGAGCTACTGGGGAAATTGGAATACTACTTGGCCATAAAAAAGTTTTGCCATTTGCAACAACACGGATGGACTTGGAGGGCATTATGCCAAGTGAAAGAAGTCAGACACAGAAAGACGAAAATTGTATGGTATCACTTATGTGGACTCTAAAAAATATAACAAAACAGAAGCAGATCCACCTAGATAGAGAACAAACTAGTGGTTACCAGAGGTGGGGAAGGGGCAATATCGGGGAGAAGGAGTGGGAGATACAAACTTTTGGGTGTAAGATAGGCTCAGGGATATATTGTACAACACAGAGGATATAACCAATATTTTGTAGCAACTGTAAGTGGAAAGCAACTTTTAAAAATTGTGTAAAATTTTTAATTAAAAAAAGATTAATGCATGTAGTATATTATAGGCTTTCCTTCCTTTTTAAGGCTGTCTCGTATTTGATTATATATATATATACCACATTTTTTTTGTCCATTCATCCACTGATGGACATTTGGGTTGCTTCCATCCATTGGTGATTTTTTATGATTTTCTACAGTATTTATAATTCTGGGTTTTCACAAGTTTCTGATCCTATAACATTCAAATTCCAGATAGTATATGCAACTATATATTTTACAGAAATAAAAAGAGCTTTATTAAATATAAGCTTTTGTAACTACTATAAAGTTATACACAGTTTTTCTAATTAAAAACTTATTAAAATGTATACATTTTAATATGTATTCCACTGTATAAATCCTCATTAAAAATAAGAAATGCTTATGCATAATTTGGTATCAGTTTATACAGAATAATGACTCTAATGAGACTGATCTTTATAAGGTCAATTTTTAAACCTGTGTGTTAGTTGCTTAGTCGTGTCTGACTCTTTGCAACCCCAGACACTGTAGCCCGCCAGGCTCCTCTATCCATAGGATTCTCTAGGCAAGAATACTGGAGTGGATTGTCATTTCCTTCTCTAGGGGATGTTCCCAACCTAGGGGTCAAACCCAGGTCTCCCTCATTGCAGGCAGATTCTTTACCATCTGAGCCACCAGGGAAGCCCAACTTAAAAGTGTACAAATCTTGAGAGTCTGAGAATGAATAATTATGAATATTCATGAATGAACATTCATGAATTTATCTATTCATGATTCATAAATTCATGAATTTATCTATCTATCTATATATAGATAGATAGATATGGATATATATTCAAAGCTAAGTTTGTTTATCTTTTTAAAAGAGAGAACGCAAATCATTAATCTTTGTTTTCTTCAACCACCAGGCAGCCCACAGGAGTACATTTTTAATCAACACCTGAGATCAGGTGGGATGGATAGAATTCTCTGCTCTAATGGTCAAATTACAGTGCAATCCATACAAACAGGCATTCAGTTCCTCAAGGGATAAGAAGACAAAAGAAAGAAAGGTGACAAAAAAATCCAATAATAGTGCCAGTTATAATCCTGTTACTTTAAGTCAGTAACCCATGTTAGGCATATTTTTTCTTCCATTTCTTCATTCCTTCTTGTTGATTTTGAGAATTGGGGTCACCACTGACTGGGGCTCATTCAGATGGACATTTAGATAAATTCCCTCTCTTTCTCTGGTTATTGTAAACAATGATACAATGTAATTCCTTGTATTTTCACATGCATGTATGATGATCTTGGAATAAATGAGTAAATTGGAATGGCTGGATCAAACAGTACACCACACACTTCTAGGAGAATATATGTATATTACGTGATGTTGTGATTACTCACCTAGAGCCAGATATCCTGGAGTGTGAAGTCAAGAGGGCCTTAGAAAGCATCACTACAAACAAAGCTAGTGGAGGTGATGGAATTCCAGCTGAGCTATTTCAACTCCTAAAAGATGATGCTGTGAAAGTGCTGCACTCAACGCCAGCAACTTTGGAAAACTCAGCAGTGGCCAGAGGACTGGAAAAGGTCAGTTTTCATTCCAATGCCAAAGAATGTTTAAACTACTGCACAATTGCACTCGTTTCACACGCTAGCAAAGTAATGCTCAAAATTCTCCAAACTAGGCTTCAACAGTATGTGAACTGAGAACTCCCAGATCATAGAAAAAGCAAGAGAATTCCAGAAATATCAATAACCTCAGATATGCAGATGACACCACCCTTATGGCAGAAAATAAGGTGCCTCTTGATGAAAGTGAAAGAGGGGAATGAAAAAGCTGACTTAAAACTCAACTTTCAAAAAATGAAGATCACGGCATCTGGTCCCATCACTTTATGGCAAATAGATGGGGAAACAATGGAAACAGTGACAGACTTTATTTTCTTGGGTTCCAAAATCACTGCAGATGGTGACTGCAGTCATGAAATTAAAAGATGCTTGCTCCTAGGAAGAAAAGCGATGACAAACCTAGGCAGCATATTAAAAAGCAGAGATACTACTTGGCCAACAAAGGGCCGTATAGTCAAAGCGATGGATTTTCCAGTATTCACATATGGATGTGTGAACTGGACCATAAAGAAAGCTGAGCACCAAAGAATTGATGCTTTTGAACTGTGGTGTTGGAGAAGATTCTTGAGAGTCCCTTGGATAGCAAGGAGACCAAACCAATCAATCGTAAAGGAAATCAGTGCTGCATATTCATTGGAGGACTGGTGTTGGAGCTGAAACTCCAATACTTTGGCCACCTGATGTGAAAAACTGACTCATTAAAAAAGATCTTGATGCTGGGCAAGATTGAAGGCAGAAGGAGAAGGGAATGACAGAGGATGAGACGGCTGGATGGCATCACTGACTCGATGGACATGAGTTTGAGCAAGCTCTGGGAGATTGTGATGGACAGGGAGGCCTGGCGTGCTGCATTCAGTGGGGTCACAGGGTTGGATGCGACTGAGTGACTGAACAACAATAACAGATAGGGAGAGAGAGAGAGAACATATATTCTCTCACATATGCCTACACACATATGTGCATTTATTTCTATATCTATCAATAGATGAATATACAACAAGTCATGAATTCATTCTGATAATCTCTGATTCCAATCCAACAACACAGGGTTCATTCTAGTCTTGCTCTTTTCCTATTTGTAACTCCTTTCTCCAAGTGAGAAACTTGCTCTCATTCTCCAAATATATTTACTTAATTGCTCAGTCCTAGCACTTACATAGGGCTTCCTTGGTGGCTCAGATGGTGAAGAATCTGCCTGCAATGCAGGAGACGCAGGAGATGCAGGTTCGACCCCTGGGTCGGGAAGATCCCCTGGAGAAGGGAATGGCCACCCACTCCAGTATTCTTGCCTGGAGAATTCCACGGACCGAGGAGCCTAGCGGGCTACAGTCTATGGGGTCACAAAGAACCAGACATGACTGAGCGAATAAAACACACAGCATATACATAAAATATCTTCAGAATTGCTAACCTATACCCCTTTGAATAACCTAGTAACTAGTGCATATTGTTTGTGTACAGTTCTTTTTGTATTTTGCCTATCCATTCAAAATACTATGTTCTGAAGCTACAGAGGTTAGTTCCTTTCTTTGCCACAGTGTGGTTATATTGTTCATTTGTAGTACAGTTAGGTTATTGGTTGTTATTTGTATTTCATTTTGGGTCCACCCCCCCCCCCCAATCCTGGTTGGTGTTAACTATTTGTTTCTGGGGTTTGTGAAACCTCACCATAGTTCTCAGAGTCAGAGCTGTACAAAAAGGATACTCACAGATCAAACCAGTCCATCCTAAAGGAAATCAATATTGAATATTCATTGGAAGGGCTGATGCTGAAGCTGAAGCTCCAATACTTTGGCCACCTGATGAAGAGCCAACTCATTGGAAAAGACCCTGATGCTGGGGAAGACTGAGGGCAGGAGGAGAAGGGGGCGACAGAGGATGAGATGGTTGGATGGCATCATCGACTTAATGGACATGAGTTTGAGCAAGCTCCAGGAGATGGTCAAAGACAGGGAAGCCTAGCATGTTGCAGTCCCTGGCATCGCAAAGAGCTGACACAGCCAAGCAACTGACAACAACAACATACTCACAGAGGTCTCAGTCACTCCCTCATCCGTTCTACCCACTTCCCACTCTCCCCTTCTTTCTATGTCTGTCTCATCTACCCCTCATAAGTAATTTGTAACATTAGTTTCTGGTTTATTTGTACTGTGTTTCCTTTACATTACTGATCCCCTGCTGGTCTTGATGATAAATGGACAAGTGCTGTGTTGTGTTTATTGCTCAGTCGTCTCTGACTCTTTGCGACCCACAGACTGCAGCCTGCCAGGCTCCTCTGTCCATGGGGATTCTTTAGACAAAAATACTGGAGTGGGTTGCCACGCCCTCCTCCAGGGGATCTTCCCAACCCAGGGATTAAACCCAGGTCTACCACATTGCAGGCAGATTCGTACCAACCCGAGCCACCTGGGAAGGCCTAAATGGACAAAAACAGCAGTCAAAGCCTTAAAAGGACATGGAAATAAAGAGTATAGATTTCTTAAGGTTGATGCTTACCCTACCAAGTAAGTTGCTTAGGCCAGGAGACAGGCTGGCCAAGGCTGAGGAGACTTTAGAAGGAGTACTGATAAATTTGACACTATCAAATAAAGTCCATACTCTATTCTTATTTCCTTAGTTTTTACCCAATGTCCTTTCTCTGTTCCAGGGTCCACCGACATTACATTTGACTGTCAAGTCTCCTTAGGATTCTCCAGACTGTGACACTTCATCAGACTTTCCTTGTTTCAATGACCTTGACAATTTTGAGGAGGTCAGACACTTTGTAGCACATATCTATTGGGATTTGTCTGGTGTTTTTAGTTCCTAGGGCTTCCTTGATAGCTCAATTGGTAAAGAACCTGCCTGTAACGCAGGAGACCCTGGTTCGATTCCTGGGTCGAGAAGATCCACTGGAGAAGGGATAGGCTACTCACTCCAGTATTCTTGGGCTTCCCTTGTGGCTCCGCTGGTAAAGAATCTGCCTGCAATGTGGAAGACCTGGGTTTGATCCCTGGGTTGGGAAGATCCATAGAGAAGTGATAGGTACCCACTCCAGTATTCTGGCCTGGAGAATTCCATGGAATGTACAGTCATGGGGTTGCAAAGAGTCGGACATGACTGAGTGACTTTCACTTTTAATTCCTAGGTGATCAATGCAAATAAATAGAGGAAAACAATAGAATGGGAAAGACTAGAGATCTCTTCAAGAAAATTAGAGATACCAAGGGAATGTTTTCTGCAGAGATGGGCACAATAAAAGACAGAAATGGTATGGACCTAACAGAAACAGAAGATATTAAGAAGAGGTGGCAAGAATACACAGAAGAACTGTACAAAAAAGATCTTAATGACCCAGTAGCCACAATGGTGTGATCACTCACCTAGAGCCAGACATCCTGAAGTGCAAAGTCAAGTGGGCCTTAGGAAGCATCACTACGAACAAAGCTAGTGGAGGTGACGGAATTCCAGCTGAGCTATTTTAAATCCTTAAAGATGATGATGTTAAAGTGCTGCCCTCAATATGCGAGCAAATTTGGAAAACTCAGCAGTGGCCAGAGAACTGGAAAAGGTTCATTTTTATTCCAATTCCAAAGGGCAATGCCAAAGAATGTTCAAACTACCACACAATTGCACTCATCTCACATGCTAGCAAAGAAATGCTCAAAATTCTCCAAGTCAGATTTCAACAGTAGGTGAACTGAGAACTTCCAGATGTTCAAGCTGAATTTTGAAAAGGCAGAGGAACCAGAGATCAAATTGACATCATCCACTGGATCACAGAAAAAACAAGAAAATTCCGGAAAAACATCTACTTCTGCTTCATTGACAATGCTAGAGCCTTTGACTCTGTGGATCACGATAAACTGTGGAAAATTCTTAAACAGATGGGACTATCAGACCACCTTACCTGCCTCCTGAGAAATCTGTATGCAGGCCAAGAAGCAATGATTAGAACTGGACATGAAACAACAGACTGGTTCAAAATTGGGTAAGAAGTACATTAAGGCTGTATATTGTCACCTTGTTTATTTAACTTATGTGGAGAGAACACCATGTGAGATGCCGGACTGGAGGAAGCACAAGCTGGAATCAAGATTGCAGAGAGAAATATCAATAACCTCAGATATGCAGATGACACCCCCCTTATGGCAGAAAGCAAAGAGGAACTAAAGAGCCTCTTTGATGACAGTGAAAGAGGAGAGTAAAAAATTTGGCTTTAAACTCAATATTCAAAAATGAGATCATGGCATCTGGTCCCATCACTTCATGGCAAATAGATGGAGAAACAAGGGAAGCAGTTACAGACTTTATTTTGGGGGGCTCCAAAATCATGGCAGATGGTGACTGTGGCCATGAAATTAAAAAATGCTTGCTCCTTGGAAGAAAAGCTATGACAAACCTAGATAGCATATTAAAGAGCAGAGACATTGCTTTACTGACAAAGGTCTGTATAGTCAAAGCTATAGTTTTTCTAGTACTCATGTATGGATGTGAGAGTTGGACCATAAAGAAAGCTGAGTGCTGAAGAATTGATGCTTTTGAACTGTGGTGTTGGAAGAGACTCTTGAGAGTCCCTTGGACAGCAAAGAGATCAAACCAGTCAATCCTAAAGGAAATCAGTCCTGAATATTCATTGGAAGGACTGATGCTAAAGTTGAAACTCCAATACTTTGCTCACCTGATGGGAAGAACTGACACATTAGAAAAGACCCTGAAGCTGGGAAAAATTAAAGGCAGGAGGAGAAGGGGACGACAGAGGATGAGATGGTTGGGTGGCATTACCAACTCAACGGACATGAGTTTGAGCAAGTTCTGGGAGTTGGAGATGGACAGGGATGTCTGTTGTGCTGCAGTAGATGGGGTCACAAAGAGTTGGACACGACTGAGCAATTGAACTGAACTTTCTCATAGTTAGACTACCATGAATTCTTGGGCATCAAGTGGCATTTTCAACTCATTATAGCAATGGCTTTCCTGGTGGCTCAGAGGTTAAAGCGTCTGCCTCCAATGCAGGAGACCCGGGTTCAATCCTTGGGTTCGATCCCTGGGTCGGGAAGATCCCCTGGAGAAGGAAATGGCAACCCACTCCAGTGTTCTTACCTGGAGAATCCCATGGATGGAGGAGCTTGGTAGGCTACAACCCACAGGGTTGCAGAGTCGGACATGACAGAGCGACTTCACTTTCACTTTCACAGCAACAAGATGCTATGGTTGGATGGCATCATTAACTCAATGGACATGAATTTTAGCAAACTCAGGGAGATAGTGAAGGACGGGGAAGCATAGTGTGTTGCAGTTCATGGGGTCACAGAGAGTTGGACATGATTGGTGACTGAACAACAACAATATAGCAGCATGGTTTATGTCTGACTGATGTTGACCTTAATCGATTGAGGTAGTGTCAGCAGGCTTCTCCACTGTAAAGCTTCTCTTTATTTTTCCCTTTCATGCTCTGCTCTTCAGAAGAAAGTCTGTGCAGTTCTTCCATAAGGAGTGAAGAATTATGATCCCCCATCTGAGGGCAGAGTATCTACATAAATTATTTGGAATTCTTCTGAATGGGAGACCCATCTCTTTTCTGATATTCATTTATTTACATCAACATGGACTCTTGGTCCACTGTGGTCCAGTGATTTAGACTCTGCCCTTCCAATGCAAGGGGCACAAGTTTGATCCCTGGTTGGGGAACTAAGGTCCCATATGTCTCATGGGGTGGCCAAAAATTTAAAAAAAAAAAAAAAAATGAACTCTTGGGTATTTGTTTTATATTCTGGGTTATAACTCAACTCTACACTATTTATTTTGCTACTCACACTGGCATCGGGGCTCTGGGCACGAGGGACTCATCTATTTGTTCCTGTGCCCCCTTGGCACATTATTTTTGACTGAATGTTTGTGTGTCACCGTTGCCCCTCCATATTCACATGTCGAAGCCTTAATCCCAAACATGTTGGTATTTAGAGAGGGGCATTTGGACATTAGGGTTAGATGAGGCCATGAGGGCCCTCATAATAGGATTAGTGCCTTTATAAGAAGAGACACCGGAGAGCATGTCTCTCCTGTATCCATACAGTGAGCCGGTGTCTGACTTCACACCAAGAAAAGAGGCCTTGGCACAAAATCGACCTTGTTGGCATTTTGATCTTGGATTTGCCAGCCTCCAGGGCTGTGAGAGAAAAACCTCTGTTGTTTAAGCCACGCAGTCTATGATGCTTTGTTATGGCAGCCTGAGCGAAGACACATACCTCATTGTTTTGCTTTTTGAGTACTTCCTCTCTTTCTGGCACTGCAAGATGCTCCAGGCTCATCTTGTGTATTTCCTGCCTCAGTCCTAGAATCAGCCATTTTTCCAAGGAGCCCCATTGCTGTTACTGGAGAATGTTATCAGACACCAGGAACCAGGTCGTAGGTAGCAAATTCTTTTCGGATAGACAGATTATTTTGTGCCCGCCATATTTCATGCTAGCTCTATGCTAGCTTCTTTTCACTGCAATTTACTTGACCCTCATAACAACTCTATGAGGAATTTACTGTTAACCCCCTCTGCAGAGGGGGAACAGAGGTTTAGCTAGGTTAATGCTAGCCAGCATCGCCTTGTTCTGTTTCCCAAACCCATCATACCACTATGATGGAGACTGGTGTCACATAGCCCACAAATCCCAAACGACCCTCTGTTTATCTGCAGTTTTATACTTCATAAGCTCTAGAGTAATTTGCATTACAATCAACATGTAACAGGTAATCAGTGCTTTTTCAGAGGGGTGAAGATATAAGCCACTCCTGGATCCACAAGTAGATACAAGTTACCTCTCCTGATATGTACAGATGTCACACCCCTCTTGAGAACACAGTTCTTATGTACAGTCTGAGACAGTCTGTACCTATTTTCATGTGTTTACATAGTACACACCACAGCACACACCAATCCTTGTGTGCACAGATAATATGGACTATCCTAAAATGCATGGATGACATGTCTTTTCAAAAACTTTATTTATTTTTTCATTGAAGGATAATTGCTTTATAGAATTTTGCTGATTTCTGCCAAACATCAACATGAATCAGGCATAAGTATACATATGTCCCCTCCCTCCATCTCCCTCCCCTTCCCACCCCTCCAGGTTGTCACAGAGCCCCTGTTTGAGTTTCCTGAGTCCTACAGCAAATTCTCATTGGCTGTCTATTTTACACATGGCAATGTAAATTTCCATGTTAGTCTCTCCATACATCTCACTCTCTCCCTCCCCCTCCCCTGCCTGCTCCGTGTCCATAAGTCTGTTTTCTATGTCTGTTTATCCACTGCTGCCCTGGAAATAGATTCATCAGTTCCATCTTTCTAGATTCCACATATATGCATTAGCACATGATATTTTTCTTTCTCTTTCTGACTTACTTCATTCTGTATAATAGGTTCTAGGTATGGATGACATCTTAACTGACAGAATAATGAAATCTGACATGTAGGAAAGTGCTTTATAACAGACATTGACACTACTCTAGTTTAAACTATGTCAGATTTTTCTCTTTCACACATAGGACCAACTTATGAAATTTGGGGATGTCCTAAGACAACTATTGAGCATCTTAGCTGTTATTCCAAATAGTGCTTCCGAAGGTAAAATTGGAGGTTTAAATCTTGTCCTCAAGGATGGGGGTCATATGATACAGGAAAGAACAAATCAGACAACCAGAGTGATTAAGGCTCCATCAGAGTGGCCACGGTGTGAGCTGGCATTTGAAGTAGACATTGGTGGATTTGTCTGCTCAGTGCCCCCTTTCTCTCTGGGAGCTGCCTCTGCCTTACCATCCAAAGCTGCCACGTTAGTACAAGGTGACCTGCTCCAGGCCATTTGATTATTTCAGGGAAGTGCACTTGACCCAGCTGGATCAGCCCCCAGGTCCTTGTGTAGGACTTTTATAACAAGAACTGGTAAGGTGAGTGGGCCTTTCTTTAGTGACCAAAGCCGTGAACAGTGAGGCTGTCAGTGGCTGTGTGAAGAAGGAATAACATGTGCAATGCCCTAAAATCTTTGACCAAATCCTTCTTTGTGCTAAGCATACTCAGGGTTGGTTTTCAGTTATTTCCCATCAAAAGAGCCCTAACCAATGCAGAATAATTGCCAATCGCTGTCATGTAATTGCTAATATAGCACAAAAACCATCTATTGAGACTCAAACCTGTGACAGATAATATCTCAATCCCCAGAATATTATAGCCGTGGTCCAGATCTGTCAAAGGTGGTTAATTTGGTATTTAATTCTTCAGAAACTTTACAGATACACATTTATCATACTTAAATATTATTCTAAGTACCTAAGATACATTTATGATAAATACTTAAGTTTCCATGGCAAACTTCTATTGATTTGGCTTTCAAATACTAAGAAATTTCAAATTACTAAACTTTTTTCCCACTCTCTGGAAAGAAATGAAATGATAAAATGTGGTAACTAAGGGAATTATCCTTTAAAAAATGCCTTTTGAGATACCCTATCGAGTCAACTTCACCTTCAATATTGTGAATATTTCAGTGCCTGAATCATCAAAGTAATATTAAGCACAGGGTGACCTTGGTTTGAAGCGTATTGTAGTTTACTATAATTCTGTGGATATAATTGGTTTATAATTCAGTTATGAGCATCATGGTAATAATAGCTGATACTTCTGAACTCCTACCATGTATCAGGGGTTTCCCTGGTGACTCAGTGGTAAAGAATCCACCTGCCAATGTAGGAGATGCAGGTTCAATCTCTGGGTTGGGAAGATCCCGTGGAGAAGGAAATGGCATCCACTCCAGTTTTCTTGCCTGGGAAGTCCCACGGACAGAGGAACTTGGTGGGCTAAAGTTTATGTGGCTGCAAAAGAGTCGGACACAACTTAGCAACTAAACAACACTAAAAACAATGTTGTATCAGCCAGGCTGTTCTAGGGCCCTTTATCAATTGCAATCCTCACAGCAATTCTATTGGATAGACATCGTTGGTCTCCCCATTTGCAGATGAGAGAGAGGTTAAGTAATTGGCCTGAGGTCACACAACCAGTAAGAGGTGCAGCTGTGAACAGAACAGCCTGACACTAGAGTCCACACCTGTTAGGTAACTAAGTAGTTAATTGCAGGAGCTCTCAGGTAATTAGCCTATTCAATTATAGGCGGTCTTACTTCTCAAGTCCTTTGGAGGGGATTTTAAGGTACTACTTGTTTACAAATCCTCTGGATTTGTAGACTGTGTATTGAATATCAGTGAGGCAGAGATCTATGCAGGAAATTTTTCTTTGGTTGTGTGGCTTGGGTCCCTGTGACATGCAAGAAACAGCATGGTGGATCTCCTCAAACTAAAGATAGCTCCACCAGGCTCTCCTCATTTCCTTACGATGAGATCAAGTCTTTCAGAGGATTCCCATCTCTCTTAGGGTAAGAATCAGAACCCTTCCCAGGCCACAGGGTCCTGTCTGTCTCATCAGTCTCCTCTGGGGCATTGTGCTTCAGTCACTCTGGCTTTAAATTTCTCCCATCTCAAGACCTTTGGGACTTCCTCAGTGGCTCAGAGGGTAAAGAGTCTGCCTGCGACAGAGACCACGGTTTGATCCTTGGGTCAGGAAGATCCCCTGGAGAAGGACATGGCAACCCACTCCAGTATTCTAGGCTGAAGAATCACATGGGCAAAGGAGTCTGGTGGGCTACAGTCCACGGGTTCTCAAAGAGTCGGACACGACTGAGCGAATTCACAAAACCTTTAGATAAGCGAGATCCTCTGACTTGAAGACACATTCCCTTTATCTGTACCACTTAGGCAAATCCTACTCATCATACAGGATTTCCCTAACCCACAGACCAGGTTTGATTCCCTTCTCATAATCTCTGCAGCATCTTGTACTTCCTTCTTAAAATAACAGTGAGAAGTGATTAGAAAATTGTGTGATTACTGAATGTTTCTAAGTGTAAGCTCCAAGTGGACAGGGACTGTTCATTGCTGATTCCCGACAGCTTAGCACATAGTTGGCACCAAATAAATACGTGTAAACTGAGTAGAAGAAAGAATTACCAGCTACCAGCTGAAGAGGAAATAAATAGTCTCCTTGACATTGACTAGACCTGCTGAATGTGGAAGAAGGCCTGCCCAGACAGACACCGAGAATGCTGGAGCAGCTTGGCAGAGAGCTTAGCAAACCTGAGGATACATGAACCTACCTATACTTTATTTTTTATGCAGTTTTTTAAGTGATTAGGAAAGAGTGGGTGTAAAGTTATGGTTTTGTGAGCAACAAAATCGAATCCAGTTTTAACAGTGCTAACATCTTGATCAAAGAAATTTCAACTCAGAACACTAGGGCCAAAGTGAAAGAACATAGTGTTTTTGATGATTCTGTCATTCTACCAAGTGTGCTTCTGTGGTTATCAGTGCTCATTTGCAGTTGCCTCTCTTTTGATTTTTATAATCTTTATTTTTTTGCAAATATTTTATCATCTCTTCACTGATTCCTCGAAACAGTCTTCGTGGAGAGCTGGTGCCATGGCCTGGGTGATGAAGAAACGTTTCCTCTTTCAAAGACTCCAGTTTTTGGACGATAAGAAGTGCTAAAGAGGAAGCAATCAAACCTATCTGCCTCCACCCTGTGCGCTGCTTCCTGGTCGTGATACACTTTCAGATTCTCCTGTGAATTATCCTTAGATAAATACGGATGGACTGCCATCCATTTTTTGAGATCACGTCTCTGTTCACCCGGAGGACAGTACAGCACAAGGGAATGGATCGTGGGAATGCATTCCCCCATAACCACAGTCTGCACCAATGTGACATCAACACTAATCCTACGTTGGGAAATTTTGCTCCCTTAGTCTTTCAACAAGTTTGCAGTTGTCTTCACTGCCCTGAGGTCCAGGTCTTCTCTCCAGGCTCCCTCCGAGTGGTGCGGGCCGTCAGCGGTGAGGCGTCCGTCGGGCACCCAGCGTCCCAGGAGGCGAGCCTGGTGGGCCGTTCCGGGAAACCGTTCCTGGGAGCGACGCCGAGGCGGGGCTCCCCGAGGACGTGGTGAAACCAAAACAGAAATCGGTGATTCAAAACATCATCTCAGGAAACTGTGCTTTCCAAAGACAGGTGCTCCCTTCTCGAGGCTACGGTTCTCCAACTTCCACCGAACCTTCCCCGCGGCCGGCAGCCCACCCCTCCGAGGGCCGCCCCGCGCGCTCGCCCGGGGAACCCCGGGCAGCCTCTCCCGCCGGCCCCGCCCGCCCCGCCGAGCCGTGGGATACGCCTTCGCCACGTGCCCGCCTCCCGCGCCTAGACCTCCCGCAATTGGCTGGTGGCCCTGCCCGTCGCGGGGGGGAAGGCGTGCCCCCCGCAAGGCGGCGCTCCCATTGGTCATGACGGCAGCGGCCGCGCGCGCGGACCCGGCAAGGAGGGGAAGCCGGTGGTGGTGGCGGCTGCGGCGGCGGAACGGGCGGAGGCAGCCGGTTTCGTAACCGTCGCTCCTCCTGGCTGACTCGCGGGCTGCGAGGCCTGGGTCGGGTCGGGCCGCGCCGTGCGGGGCCGCTTGGAGTGGAGGCCGCCTGGGAGCAGGCGGGCTGGAGGCGCCAGGTAAGGAGGCCGCGGGCGGGCTGAAGGAGGAGGAGGAGGAGGCCGCGGTGCCGCCGGCCGCTCGCGTGGGCGCGGCCCCAGCGAGAGGAGACCCAGCCCGGCCCTGGGCGGCCGGCTTGCTGGGAAGGCCCCGCGCGGCCCGCGGCGCGGGCGGCGGCCCCGCGCGGCGTCTGATGCAACCTGCCGGCAACACTCGGCGGGGCCGCTGAGCTCATCCCTGGCCCCGGCCCAGCGCCGCGGCGCCACCCGCCGACCCCCGCGCTCCCCCGGCGCCCCTGCTGTCGGCCCCGGACGGGATGCGAGCCCGGCTGTGCCCCCCTCCAGAACCCGGCCCTCTGTTTCTGCAACGCGCAGTGTGACTAGCCAGGCTCGTATTGGCCCCTGGGGATAAAGGGTGTTCCCAGAATAGCAGAAGGTGGATCGCGTCCTGTTGAGTGCCGCCTGGGATTATTTCCCAGGTGCTAACTGCTCGGTGTCGGGCAATCGGGAATCCTGTTCAGAAGTTAGTAGAAAAGTAGGCAGGGAAAGCAGTTGAGTTTAAAATATATGACTTTACACAAATATTATTGTGCTTCCTTATGGAGCTGTACTTCGAGTATATATCCTGCGTTGACTGTTGAGCACAGGTTGGATGAACGTGCAGCCACCACGTTGAATAGGAAAGAGGAGGGCAAGAAATGAAGCGCTTCATTAGCGTGTTTGGAGGGAACACAGTAAGGAAAACTGCCAGCGGAGGTGTCTAGGTGGAGAGGATGGAAATGCATGTTTGAGGGGAAGGATAATCTGTTCTTCGAAGTAAGCTTGTGGGTTTTTATTCTTCAGAAGGTTTAATTGCTTGGCTTTCCTCTGATCTGAGGTTTGTGCTGTCATCTAGCATCTCACATAAAATGTGTCCGTTTCAGAAAGGTGTTTAACATTGGTGGGTTACCCAAAAGTTGGTAGTTCTCTCTCCCGGGGTACACTGTCAGTTGAATTCTTGTTCGAAGAGATTACCCTTTAATTCAGATAGGATATGGGATGCTCAGAGACACATTTGAAATAAAATACTATGGAGCCTTGGCTTTACTAAGAAATTTAGCCTTTAAAAGCCCTTGATAACTAAAAGTTAAAATCTGGTCAGCTGTTACTACTTGAGTAGTATTTGGGATAAGCTGTTCTTAAAATTGGTTCACTGTTTGGGAAAAACTCAGTGTAAACAAGGCTAAATAATTACAGGATAATAGTGAGCTGAAGAACTTTTCAGTTTCTTGAGTCCTACTTCTGGTGGGCACACTTGGCAGATTCAGCCATTTTAATACCTGCCTGAAAAACATAGGTGGAACCGAATCTTCGTTTGTTTTTTTTTTTATCCCCAGAATATCCTCTTAAGTTCTCAAGATCATGTCATAACTCTCAGCAAAGTTGTCTGATCTTGGACAGGTAGTTTCATCCTTAGGGATTTAAACAGCACCTGGTGAGTCCTAGGTAAAGATGAATAGGGCAGAATTCATGTGGCTGAATTTGGTGTTATGGCCTTAGATTGCCCCACCTGATCACAGAAATGGTAAACACAGGTAGTCACAATTCCATGTTTATTGTGTGTTCTTAGGCCGGGGGTAGCGGATGCTTCTGTGGGTTCTTAGGCTGATAGGTACATTGATCTCCTACCTTTTTGGTTTTCCAGACCAATCAGTAAAAAGAAAAAGAAAAAAGAGCATGACTCTAAAAGATGTATATTTATAAACAGTGTGGTGTGTTACTAATAGTTCATGTCTGTTGTAAATGACACCAAAACTAGAGTAAAAAGATGACATTAAAAAAAGACAAGACATATTTTCTTCTCATACTCCAGTGGACCACTTATCTACTCCCTGAAGGAGTATACTCGTTTGTGGACCCCTGTTTTGGGTCATGAAGCCAGCGTGGCAAATACGTAGAAATCCTGCTCATTTGGGTGTGTGTTAAGTTTGACAGCTTACCTTCACTTCGTTTGTAGTACTGAGTTGCCAGACCCTGGCAACATATGCCTAAGAACTTGAGGTTGTGGAAAAACGTAACTGGACAAAGTGGAAAATAAAGGTTCTCAACTGAATGAAGCAAAGACCAGACATGAATGACCTTCACTGTATAGGCTGGGGACTAGAATAGCAAATGTTTTTATTTTCCTGTATACCTTTAAGATAGACCAGGAACTTTGGATCGTAAGACTGTGTGTACCTTGTAACACTCAATTTAATTATGGTTGTTTTAAGAGATTTTAATGCTAGAGAATCTTATTTTTATATAAGACACTTAAATGTTTTCTCTTAGCCTTTTGAGACTGTATTCAACAAATGTTTCTTGAGCACCACCACTGGATGCTGGGCGTATGATGATAAAGACGGAGGCCTGCCTCTAGCTTATTCTACAGGGAGCCACACTGTGGAGCTGGCATTGACAGAGAAACTAGGGGAACAAATTGGACAAAAGCACAAAGAACAAAGGGCAGACCATTTAGGGGCGTGATGTTGGCTTCCAGTATTGTTGGGGGGTGATGAGAAAGGGAGCTGGCCCTGAAGAGATTTGATCTGTATGTTGAAGCCACAGAGAATTTTCAGTGAGAGGGAGGCTGCGACACACTCAGGTTTGAGTGTTAGATTGCTCTGGAGACGGTGGCTGGAGGGAAGACTGCTGGAGCAGGCAGGCTGTGCCCTGAGAGATGATGCCAGCCCGAGGTGACTGTGGCATAGAATGGAGCGCGATGGTGGAGTGAGGGGTTTTGGGGGAGACGGCTGGGCAGAATACCAGTAATACCAATGGTTTGAACAGATTTGGAACAAGGGACAAATGTCTGAATATTTGGGAGTGTATTGAGGAAATTGGAGTTAAACATTTATTTGGGAAGAAGGAGAGGAGGGATATCTCATTGTATATATATGAAAAAAAATGACAAGAGGGCTAGGAAAAGGCTTGAGACATTTATTGTCCCAAGTGAAACTTGAGAAAATTTTGATTTTGCTTTACTCATTCTAACATTTTGAGTTTTCCTGATTTGAGTGTGTCTCGGATTTGAATGAATGTCACTTGATTTAAGAAATTTGAATTTAAAAAGTGGTACCCGCTCAGCCCATCTTTCTGAAGATCCGCAGTTGGTTTGTGGCAGTGGCTGTCAAACTTCCGTCACTTGGGGGTCCTGTCGAGACGTAGATTGCTTAGCCCTGTTCCGAGAGCTGCTGATGCCTCCGTCTGGGGCAGCCTGAGAACTTGCATGTCTACCAAGGGGATGCTGAGGCCACTGGTTCAGGGACTATGCTTCTGAGAACTGCTGCTTCTCAGTTTTTCTCCTGCTTCCTGCCGGAATGATTCACAGCAAGGAAGCAAGGTGCCGCCCTGCTTCCTGTAGTCTGAACTTTGGAATAGCATTTGTCCACGTAGGAGCCAGACTTTCATTTAGGGTTGAACATCCAGATTTGAAATAAGCTTATTTTCCATTGTAGGTGCTCAGTAAATGTTTGTGAAAGAAACAAAAGCACAGACAACAGTGTAAACTGCAGAACTGTAAACTGTATGTAGCATTTAGAGGTAGCTGTTTTACTCAGTGTAAAAAATAAAATTGACAATCTGTTTGGAGCAAGTCTTAGCCCCACTTAGCTCTTTGACCCCCTTTCCATGGTGAATAACTCCTCACCTTGAGCATTACTTTCTTGGCTTGTCTTTGGCCGGGGAACTTAATAAAAACAACTCCTTTTTTTTTTTTTTTAATCTCCCAGTTTCCCTTTCTTACATTTTTTACCAGTTTGATGATTACTGTTTGTTTTACAAGCCAAGGGCTCATTTTCAAAACCTTGCCTGCTGTATTCAGCCTAGTACCTTGGCAAGATGAGTCAGATTGAAAGCACCCTTCCTTGTTCTGGTGTCTTTGAGAACAAAAACGGGCATGAACCTCACTAAGTTTGGAGCCCGTAATAAGTGTTTTTGGTGACTGACGTTCATGGTATATTGTCAGCGTCAGAGGGCATTTTACACCCCTCCTTTGCAGAGGGGGAGATGGAGGCCCAGAGAGGGAATGGGTGTGTCCACAGTGGGACGGGGGATGTCCGAGCTAGGATGAGAATCGACTTGGTTCCTGGTCTCTACTTCTTTGGATTATTGTTATCTCTGAGTTTATTAGGGATTAGCTTTAAAGACTAAAAACCCAATTGGTATATAGAAGATAAAAAATAGATGACCATAATCATTGATTGTTGAGACAATCCCAGGACAGGTGTTAAACAAGTTCTTAAAAGTTGAGTAAACACTTCACTTTAGACCAGTAGGTAAGCAATAGTATAGATGGCCAGTAACACTATAAATGCTAAGTGTGCTGCAAATTATACTCAACTGCCACTTTTCAACTGGAAGAAAAAATAGGCAGCATGATAAATTATCAAGGGAAATTGTGAAATATTCATTACTGAAGATAAACTTGGAGTAGATATCCATCATGGTTTGGAAGGAAGCTTTTGGTGTTTCCTTAGTACTGAAGTGAGAACAGATGACCCTCTAGCTCAGGACTGCCTGTGTGGCCTGAAAAACAATGGAAAGCAATGATATATGGCCTTTTAAAAAACAGGCCAATACAGAAATGACTCGCTAAAGGTTTGGGCGAAGCTTTTCTTAAGAATTGTGAGGTGTACTCATTCGAAGCTGTTCATAATTGTGGCTTCAGGTTTTTTACACTGATGTATTTTGTGAAAAAATGGGGTAGTTCTGTGGTTCCTAGCAGTGCTTCCTCAGTTTCCCGCAGTGCTGTGACTTCTTGGTGGGCATAGTTCACTCAGCTGAGACAATTTGTCTTGAAGTGGCCTAGTGATGATAGGCTAGGTCTGCTTTTGACACATCTTGAGGCAGTTTTAGGACCAGCTTGGATTCAGAGTAATCCGAATATGACTGGTTTCTGAAACTGTGACTTTGTTTCTCCCGGCAGCACTGCAGATTTGGCATGTCCTCTGTTTGAGCAGTGTCAGGCGGGTGCAGGCCGCCGCTGCCCTGGTTCTTGGTTCAGCCTGATTCCCAGCTTGCACCTCCTTGGAGGCATCATCAGGGCCTGTGTTTCTCTCCTTGTGGTATCAGGGTGACAGTGTTTAGATGTGTTTACTAGTTATGTCAAGAACTAGGAAAACACTAGAAGCTTGATGTGAGATGGGGAAGCAAACTGGGTGTCTCAGAGCTCTGCAGTGAGCCAAGAAACTAACTTAGGAAATCTCTGTAAACTGCCATCATTTGAGGTCATTAGGAAAATAAAAACAAGCCAAAAAACACATTTTCAAAATAGCCCATACAGATAGGCTTTGGGAGAACAGTTAAGTCCTTGAAGGCTCAGTCTGCACGTTAGAGTAGGGACCACGCAGAGATGGTAGTGCAGTGTTCCTGAGGAGACTGGACTGGTGCTCTGCGCTGGCCTTCTAATTTGATTTGAACCAACAGTTGAACATTGTCCCTCTTTTATTGCACTGTGTCTCTCCTGTTGTAATTGAGCTCATATTTTCTGTGTTTAAACCAAACACCTCACATTTCTCTCTCGCAGATTGCCAAGTGCTGTCATTCATATGTGCTACCTAATTAGTGACACTGTTTTGTTTTTTCCTCCCATTTTTGATAACACTCAAAGATGGGCAGTCCCCTCAGGGATTCGGGTGGGTTAAATTTAGCTGTGTGGTGCCTATGTATTAACTAACTTCTCTGAATTACATGACTTAGACTTCTGAAACAGGGGAACAGTTGGCAGTTGTTATAGACGCTTCTCAGCATGGTCAGTTAATATTGGCCTGCTGTGAAGTACATGCGAATTTGATCTCATTTGATCTTGTCATCTCCAATATTTTAATGCAGTTTTTTTCTTGAATAGGTACATGTGAAGATTTCTTGGCAGTTCAGTGTGGAAACCATTGATCACCTTGTCTTCCTTCTGCTTGTTCTGTGTTGACAAGGGAGCGTGCCCAAATGAGCAAGGTATCGCAGCAGAACAGCACCCCGGGCGTGAACGGAATAAGTGTCATCCATACTCAGGCTCATGCCAGCGGCTTACAGCAGGTTCCTCAACTGGTGCCCGCCGGCCCTGGGGGCGGAGGCAAAGCCGTGCCTCCCAGCAAGCAGAGCAAGAAGAGCTCACCCATGGATCGCAACAGTGACGAGTATCGTCAGCGCCGGGAGAGGAACAACATGGCTGTGAAAAAGAGCCGGTTGAAAAGCAAGCAGAAAGCGCAGGATACGCTGCAGAGAGTCAATCAGCTCAAGGAAGAGAATGAACGGTTGGAAGCAAAAATTAAATTGCTGACTAAGGAATTAAGTGTACTGAAAGACTTGTTCCTTGAGCACGCACACAACCTCGCAGACAACGTGCAACCCAGTAGCACTGAGAACACAAGCAGCCCTGGTAAGGCAGGGCAGTAGAGCCCACCCCTCCCGGACTTCACGCCTGGGGGCTTGAACATTCAAGGCGTGACTGCCTACACCTCTCGCATCAGAGGGAACCGCCATTATTCAGAGAGCCACTGAAGGTTGTTTTCTAGGGTCAGCCCTGAAGAGCTGATTAGCTAAAAATGTTAGCCGTGTAACTTGAATATCTGGTTTTAAATGATAAGCGTTTTTGTGGGGATAAAAAACACTTTTAAAGGTATATGGTTAAAAAAAAAAAAAAACCTGCCGTGGAAACTTGATGTTCTTAATAAATGCTGACTTCCCAAAAAAATGTTTCTTTTTAGGTTGACAAAAGGAATGGGGAACTGGCAAGTTGTGCGGAAGAGTCTTGGTTTTAATGGATATGGTTAATTGGATGAAAGAAAGCTGAATGCCATCTCTGAATGCCATCTCTGTTCATCTATTTGTGACTCGTTTCTAAATTATATATTAAAAATGCTTAGGGCTATAGAAACCAATCACTTTATAATTTGGAGTGATTTTATGTATAGCATAAACCCTGTTTCAGCATAATTAGTACTGTTTTACCCAACAAGTACTAGTTTTTTGAGTAGTGATGACAAGTTACGTAAAGAAACCCCATTGCATTTTAAAGGCAATATGCAGCCAATTGGCTTAAAAATAGAAATAGCATTTAGGAAGCAAATAGGTTTTTTAAAAGTAAAAGCAAAGCATATTAGAATTACACTCTTGGGATACCTTTGGGTTATTGGATTGGCATTGTTTTGTTAAAATTAAAAAAACAATGGTTTAGAGAAACTTTGTATCAGTTCTAGTTTCTGCAGATGCTAGTAAGCTTTTTTTTCTTTCACACCATTTGCACAGCCTGGTTAGTAAATCAAAGCATCTTAACAGTTTATGTCCACCCAAACTGCTGATTAGGATTTTGAATATTAATTTCAGCAGGTAGTTTCTCCTGTGTTCAGATACACTGCAGTGGGGCCGAGGATTTTGAAAGCAAAAATTTCTTGTGAAGGATCACTTGTATTTGACCTACCAACTGGTTATTAGAAAAATACACTGTCAACTCCATGCCATTTCCCAAAATAATAGCCTAAGAAAACTTGAAAGTATAAGGTTTAACAGTTAATTTATTTCACTTAAACACATCTTTTTATATTGTTTTTGTGACATTTCTTAGTGGGCTATATTCTTCTAGACTTTTGTACCACTCTTTATTCATTTGTATGCATTTATGTCCCATAAATTATTTTAGCAAGAAAATACTGATAAAACTCAGGATATTGATATTTTTGTTGAGACTAAAAAGTGGCAGTCACTAGAATGGGAATCTCTAGGATCTGGATTATATCAGTGTTGGTAGTTTTGATTGCCCTTGTTTCTTTCTTTAACACAGTTCTAGCTCAAATCTGTTGAAAGTCTATTTTTTTCTTCTTTCAGTTTTTGTTTTTGGATGACCCAGGCTGGTGACAAGAGACTGAGTCACATCTGATTTAAAAAGTTACCAGCTGTCTTATTTGAACATGGTCATTTTAGGCCACACTGTTGTTTCATACCAGAACGTGGGACATTGTAACCAGGATGTAATTCAAGCTGCACCCTCAGGCTGATGGAGGAGCGGTGTCTGTGCCCTTCTGGTCAGCAGAAGACTATCACAGTGCCCTGCGGCTCAGCAAAGCCATTAACAAAGGCCAGGAGTCCCTTGTGCATGTGACATGAGCCCAGTATTGTCCCATGAGAGCCACCGCCCCAGGATGGTTAACTCCCGAGAGAGCCAGGAGACAGGATAGGGGTTGCTGTTAGGGTCCAACATTGGTCACCTTGGTTGGAGTATTGATCAACTTGTAGGTTGATAGAGGTTTTAAATAACTAGGAGATGCCCCAGACTCCTGCTGAATGTTCAACAGCACCTCACTGGGGATGCAGTTAGGTCTCCTGAATCTTGAAGCATCTTTAAGAGGTGCTACACACATTTTAATCTCTTTGTTTACTAAACAGTATCTTTCAGAAATGGATGTCCACATGGAATTTATTGTTACCCATTATATGAAGTGACCTAACTATCTTGGCAAAGAAGCTTTAGGGAAATCATCAGGAATGTACTTGGTTATTTCAAATAAGAAAATAAGATTGGAACTTCTGGAACAATTGATTCAAACTTTCCTTTTACCTATGCAAATAAGAACTAGCACAAGCAGTCGTGCAGTTTTATGCATAACGTAAAAAGATGTGAACCATGGTCTTGACTGTCTTACTGAAGTGTTTGGGAATGAAAGTTTTTCATTTGATAGGTTTATCAGTATAAAATGGAGGGAAACCAAGTGTGGGGAATGGGTAAGTGTAGAGCTTTGGGAATTGTAAATGACTTGTAACTTTTTTGTTCTGTAGGTTTCGTGTGAACCATTAGGATATGATCTGCCTTTGCTGGCAGGTCTAGTGGTTTAGGAATTAGGCTTCAGTATAAATTTCTAGCTGCATCTTGAGTCTTCTGGGGTGGGTGCTTTCTGACTGGTCTTGGCTGCAGGTGGTGCCAGTGAACAGTGCTTCCTGCTGTCTGGCCGCTTTTAGTTACTGGGATGTGAGCTCATACTTTGGACATTCTTACCAAGAAGTAGTAAGATTTTAATAAAACATGACCAGAATTTTGAAATTCAGGTCATGAGTGTGAAATTCTCAAATTTACATAAAGAAGTAGAAGTATGTACACTTTAATGTTTGAGGTTAAAAGGAAGGAAATCATAGCAGCTTTTGATGTTTCTTAATCCCCATTAGAAGGTTTGAAGCTTTGTACCTGAACAACCCAGTTAAAGCACTCGGAGTGTTTTTGATGCCTTAGAAATAGAAATTTTTTGTTTGACAAAAGCTAGGAAGGAATAAAGTCCATTCTATAGCTGTTAGATCTGCCTCTCAGGAAAAAGTACTTGTTCTTTTTGTTCCTGGCTTTCCTCAGTTTGTGAGATAACTCTATTTTTTTAAATATAATTTTATTTCTTTCAATGGATTTGAAATAAAAAAAAACCTTTGGAATAATGACTGTATTTCATTGTGGGTTTCTTTGTTAGATGCCAAGAAAGTAATCCAAGTTTGTTCACCAGCTTGAGGAGCAGGCAGATAGATGCCTGCTGCCTTTATGTGCTCAGCCCAAGGCAGGGGTGAGGTGGGTGTGGGAGCAAGCAGAGGTACTTTTGTCCCAGGTGCTCAGCTGTGTCCAACTCTTAGCAACTCCATGGACTGTAGCCCGCTAGGCACTGTCCATGGGATTTTTCAGGCAAGAATACTAGAGTGGATTACCATTTCCTTCTGCAGGGGATCTTCCTGACCCAGGGATCAAACCCATGTCTCTTGGATCTCCTGCATTGGCAGGTGGAGTCTTTACTGTTGAGTAACCAAGTGTAGGTTTCCCTTAATGACAGGAACATAGTTGCCTCTGAATTTAGAGTGCCTCTTCTGTTACATTCTTTGTCACCTAGTCTAATGTAAAACTATATACCAGAATAGAGGAAGCAGAACACCTAGTGTCTCAGAATGCGGCCTCCACCTTCAGGGTAGGAAATGAGTTCTTGGGCTTTGAGGTCGACGGGACATCAAAGTCAGGCCTTTCCCCTCACAGTCCAGTATGTGCACTGTCTTCGTTTTGAGTGTCTAAAAAGGAATTTATAAATACAAGCCTGAGAAAAGCTGATCTGAGTGTTTGAAGGGAAGACACCATCTAGATCCTTGTCTTCTATGATTCTTCAGTTATTTTCATGCCTTGGGAAATAGATTTCTACTTACTGCATCTTAATAAAAACTAGTACAGTAATGATTTCTGTGGGTAGTACGTCCCATTTCATTTTTATGAATTAGTTGTAAGTTAGCATCCAGTAACTTGTCAGGCAATTCTATATCAAGATGGTTGTGAGGGTGCCAGCCCTATTTCAATAAAAGCACTTTAGACCTACTGCTCTGTGGCTGCCTGGGAGTGAAGAGCTCATGTGCCTTTTACACGTTCTCAGGCGAGTACCCTTTTACTGCGAAGTCCCCGCTCCTCCCAGCACTCCAGACCTGAAGGTTGTGCAGGGGTGTCTAGAGAACAGGGCTTGGAAGAGAATGGAGTTGTTAGGCTGTCACACATCACACTTGTTTGCAGCCCATTTCCCCAAGTCTTGTGTCCTGGGAAGCAGCTATTGGACCAGATGCCTTTGTACATCACCACCTTTCAGTTCTGTGAGCTGTCTCCAGACTTCCCCGGCCTCACCTCCCCTGCCCCACCTTCTGCAGGAGACATCACCCTCTCTGGCCTGGCTTTGGTCTCCCTGGAATTGTGCACGCTTTCCAGATCTTGGTGGTTCCCCAGTACACTCTGGGTGAGACCCCGCCTCCCTGGGATGTGGCTCTGTTTGCTCTTGCTGCCTTCACTCCCTACCCTAACCCCCCGCAACCCTTGCGCATCATTGCATCACTTTGCTTTGACAGCAGGGCTTTTCTCAAGCAGTCTACCCCAGGGCTGGCTGCCTTAGCACAGCTCTGGAATGGCTTCATCCCTATACTTTTCATTTTCCACCCTTCCTGTCTCAGGCCCCTGGCTTTCTAGGCAAAGTCAATCTTGTTTTACTTTCCTTCTTGGCACTTTTCAGTGTTTGAGACAATCTATTTGTGCATGTTTAAGGAGAAGTCAGACTCCAGGCTCTGAGAGCTGGGGTCTTGTTTTTATGCCAACATTGGCGTATAGGAGATGCTCATTTCTTAAATGAATACCTAGACTTTTCCTGGATTTTGGAAAGGCTTTTTGGCACTGTGTGGCTTTCTGGAATGGTCTCTAATGAATTTCTGAAGCTGTACAAATTTCTGCAAAACTTGGAGACTTAGGAATTGAACGCAGCCTCTGAAACATGGGGCGAAGTAGGTGACTACTGTGTCCCTGAGTCCTACCTGCAAAGAATGCCCTTTGACTCACCCACCTGGGTCCAAGCAGCCATTTCTGTCCCCATTGTCCCTCTGGGACAAAGAGCACTTAGTTACTGAGATTTCTCCTTGAATTTTTTTTTATCAACTTTCTTGATAATCAGAGCAAACATTATGTGAAACGGGCAGTTTTGGTATAAAACATCTAAAGCGGAGGAAGGAGAAAGATGTATTTTTCAGTTAACACAACTGAAGTGTCCACTTAAGAGTTCCAACCTAATTTTAACTGGTTTTATCCTGGGGGTGGGGGGAACTTGAAACCCTGTGCATAGAACGTGGCTTGCAGGTACAGCTGGTGGTGAGAACAATTTGGGCGAACTCAAACTGACCTTCAGAAAGACAGCCATTACTCAAACTGCTCAATATCATGAATAATCATTATTAGGGAACATACCTGCTTGTCAGCAGGAAACCTTAAAAACTGGATGTTATAAATCTTACAATTTATAAAAAATAGTGATTTGAATACTGCTTTATTTTAATGCAGCCACATCACAAGCACTTTCGTATTAGTGGCATAGAAGAAATCAGTTTGTACTCTTCTCCTCAGTGACTTAAACAGTCTCTGGCTTGGGCTATGGTTTCCCCATCCTGTCAAGGCTTCATCAGTGACATCTGCCCTTCTCACCTGCCCTTCACCTGGGCTCAAAAACTCCCAGACGTGCAGAGACAACCCTGGGATGGTGTGCAGGATTCTAGAAGCTGGCTGCGGAGTGGGGGTGGGTCTGGGAGACCATGGGAAGGCTGGGCAAGCAGAAGAAGGCCAGGTGTCCGGCCACTGGCAGGGACTGAGCCAGATGGCCCGGGTGGCCCCAGCGCCTCAGAGTGGAGTTCGGCCTGCGGGCTCCCACTCATGGGAGACAAACAGACTCGGCAAACGTGGAAGGAATGAGAGAGCTCACCTTTGTCATGGTGCTGCCTGAGGCGGCAGTCTCTCAGACAGATGCTGGCTTTACTAGCATATCTCACATGAAAAGGAGACCAAGGACAAGGAGTCTGCGAGGCTCAGGTTCTCAGGTAACTGTGCTTTAAATGCTACGCAGTTATGACCACTTCGGGAATCCAGCTTTGAGGCAGTGCATGCGTGCATGTTCAGTCACGTCTGTGACCCCATGGGCTGTAGTCCACCAGGCTCCTCTGTCCAAGGGATTTTCCAGGCAAGAATACCAGAGCGGGTTGCCATTCCCATCTCTGGAGGATCTTCCCAACCCCAGGATCGAACCCGCATCTCCTGTGTCCCCCACATTGGCAGGTGGATGCTTTACCACTGAGTCACCCATATCAAAAAGGCTTCTTAAGCTACAGTCCTCCTTTGCACCTGTGCAGAGGCAAGACAGCCCCACCTACACATTCAGGCCCCCAGAGGGCTCTGCAGGGTCACTTTCCAGGTCTAAGCATGTGTTCATCTGCAAAGGGAAAAGGAGGGGGGGGGGGTGATGGGCACAAAGGTCCATTTTAGGAAATCTTTTATTGCGAATTCCATTCTGTGTATTGATTTTGAGAGAAAACACTAGAAATGCCCCTTTCCTGAGCAGAATACAAATGACAGCAAAATAACATTTAGTTGGTAGTAAAGAGAACAGGATTATTGAAAATAACGCGATAATTGAAAATTAGCATTCTAAAAGCCGCTGTCACTCAAGCAAAGTAAAGACATTTAGATGAAGGGTGTGATCCCACAGAAGGGTAGTAAGAAAGTTTCTCCAGGGAAACAGCATATTGGGTGTGATCAAAGGCCGATGATGTCCGTGTGTGATTTCTGAGCACCACTGGGGCCGATCAGCAGGCCGCCCTCCAGGAAGCAACTTGCGAGGCCGGGGCCCAGCCCCCTGCCCCAGGGCACACCCGTGGCTCTACTTGGGGCCAGAGAAGGGAGCAAAGGCCTTGTCCTGGCCCGCCATGCACGCTTCCACCTCTTCCACCGTGCGGGGCACGCAGGTTAGCAGCTCCATGCCAGTGTCAGTCACCACGACGTCCTCCTCGATCCGGACCTGGTCAGACGGATGGACGCTCGTTATTTCTGAGCTGCCTTTGCGTGTTTAGTTTGAGCATCAGGCCTGACAGCTCTAGGCTGAGTGGGAAGAGCCCTTTCTGTGGAGTGGGCAGCACGGCCCGGGTCGGGGTGCCGGCCCTAAGGCCGCTGTGGGCAGCTGCGGGGCGGAAGGCGCCTCCCACAGGACATCTGCTCCTCCACCCGCCCACCCCGGCTTGCCCCCTGCCGGGTGGGTGGGAGCCCCTGGAGTGGGCAGAGGTTTTGTAGGAATCTGTGTCACTTGTGTTGAGGGCTGGTGACAGACCATGAGGAAGGGTGGGCCAGGTGCCTCTCAAGTGAGGAGAGTCAAAGACTGTGCCTCCTGTCCTGGAGGACAAACAGGTGACAGGTTGGGGGGGCAGGGGAGGGGGCGTTCTGGGAGCAATCAGCACTCACCCCACCAAAACCACGGAAGCGCTGCAGGACCTCGCGGTTAAAGAAGCAGGCGCGGGCCGGGTCGGCCAGGGCCTCGTCCAGGAGGTGGTCGATGAAGTAGATGCCCGGCTCCACGGTGAGCACCATGCGTGGCTCCAGGTGCCGAGCGGTGCGCAGGCGCCGCAGGCCGGGCTCGTCAATCCGATCCACGCCCTGGGTGGGGGTAGGGGGGTGGTGGGGAGAGGACAGTGAGGGGGGCACCCAGGAGGGCACAGCCCCAGGCCAAGGCCACCGCCTCGGCAGGAGGCAGACAGAAACGGGCAAGTGTGCAGGGTACCCGCCCCTGCCCGTGCAGGCATCCACACGTGGGGCCTGGCTCGAGCCCCTTGGGTCCTCCTGGAGCCGCAGGAGGCTCTGTGACCTCGGGGGTCTCCAGCCCAGACTCAGACTTGCTGGGTCGTCCACGGTACTTCAGATAAAGCCCTCTGCTCTCTGCACGCTCCCCTAGATTTCTCGTGTCCCTGCCCCTTGTCACCCCTAGAACTGTGCCCCATGGACACTCGTGTGCACACACCCAAGGCATGCTGCCCCTGCTGACCCAGGGGGCTGGCTGGGGGTCCGGCTGCCTTACCCAGGCCCTCTTCCCGCCAGGGGAGCAGTTGAAGCCAAACCTGTGAAGCCAAAAAAGCTCTTAGGAGGCTGCAGGGCCTCCCAGGCTGCAGCTTTCTTCCAGGCAGCTGGTTTCCAGGCAGAGTGGAAACCAGCCCTGAAGTGCTGGGCCTGGCTCCCTACAAGCCGAGACCCAGGTTTTCCGTGTGGCTTTCCAGGAAGAGGGACAGGTGCTGTCAGCAGGACACCAGCCCTGGCTTGTGTGTGCACAGATGCACACTCACCCCGTGTACATGGCCTGGGGGTGTGGCCCACGAGGAGCACATGGGGCAGCTCCACACCACACCCATGCGCTGAGCCTCCGCTGGGCTGTGGGGGACTGGCTGTCAGCTCTCTCCCCCAGCACTCACATGGGCGTGGCCGATGGGGCAGGTGGCACCTAGGACACTTGCAGAAATTTCCCTGCCTTCCCCAAGTCCTGGAGGCACCCGTCCGGCCCTTGGCCAAGGCCTGGGAGCAAGCGTGCAACAGGCAAGCTTTCTGGTCGGCCTCTGAGCTTGCCCTGCCCCGCTCGTGGCTCTATGCTGGAAGCCCAGCTGCTGGAGATGGAACTGTCATTTCTGACTGTTTGGGGGCCAAGAACATCAGACTTCAATTAGTGGTTCATGTAAGGTAACCAGAAACGGGCTGGCTCAGCCTCCATCCATGGCTGGGCACAGCAGGGAAGGCTGTGACCGAGATTCCACGAGGGCGGGGACAGTGGGGCACTGTGTGCACGGCCGCCCTGACCAGGTGGGAGCCAGGCTGGGACGGAGGTGGTGAGGGGACACCAAGGCCCTGTGACCCCTGGGCACAGACGCCTGTCTGGTGTGGTGTTTGACCCCACAGTACTACGAGCCCGGAGGGTCTGGGCAGGAGGGCAGGGGACACAGGATGGCACAGTCTGGGATGACGGTCCCTGTGCTCAGGTGAGAGGTGCTGGGCGGTGGGTAGCAGGGGCCTATCTCCTGCCATCTGAGGCCTGCGTCTGCCCCCTGGGCAGCCCCTCTCCTCCCTCCCCTTCATGCTGCCCCCAAGAGCCAACCCTTTCTTTCCAAGGCTGTCAAAGTCAGGGGCCTGGCGGAGGCTGAGAGCTGACGAGGTCTTGCCTCCCTGATCTCCTTGGTGGCTGAGGGGCTGTGCCAAAGGTGGGGGGTTTGCTCAAACTTCTACAGACAGCCTTCTCTCCAGAAGATTCCAGGACCACCGCTCAGACTGGGGGTGAGGGGTGAATGGAAGGGATCCGGGGGGCACAGGAGGATGTGCCTGCCCCCTGCCCACTGACTATGACCCCTGCAGAGCATTCGCTCCCAGGAGTCTGCCCTACAGGCCTCACCAAGGGACGGCCAGATCAGGGCTGGGAGAAGGATGGAGGCGGGGCTGAGTAGTGAGAAGACCCCATGAAGGGGAGAGGCCGAGCGCCCAGCCCCTCAGGCCTGGGGACTTCAGCCTTGTTGGGGGTGGGGGGACCCTGCCCATGCCGGGTCCACGCCGGCTTCCGCTTGGGCTCAGGGCCTGACGGGGCCTCCGCTGCACTGGGCTCCGGGCAGAGGAGACCCAGATGTGTCTGAAATAAAACAAATGACTTTTAGAGGAAAAGCCATATTTTTTCCACAATGTTTATCTGTCAGAAGAATAGACTCCGTGAGCACAAAGGACCGCTTACTGGAAAAGATGAAAACAGTTTGCTGCCAATTTTCTCTGGTGGAAAAAAAAAGTGCTTTGGCGACTAATGAATAACGAACCTTAGTTAACAATGTCTGGAAGGCTCTGCTCTTGGCTCCCTGCGCACAGTGTGATGGATAGAAATTAGGAAATTAAAACTGATTTTGTTTCTCCAAATTTAACTGTTTACACTTGAGGAAAAAATAATTGAATAATAATGCTTCTCTTGAGCAATTCCACCCCCCCCCTCCAAAATCGTTCTTAGAGCTTTCAAAATACCCTGCAGCTAAGGGGCCAAGCCATCTTGGCTAACTGGCTGGTGGGCCCCAGGGCGTGCACCGATTGCATAATCCACCCCCCTGTGCTTCGGGCACCTGGCCAGACGGCAGGGCCGGCTCACCCCCACCCAGGGCCTGTGGAGGCTGCAGCCACCTGCCCGGCAGAGCCTCCTGAAGCATCAAGCTTCGTCTGGGTGGTCCTTTCAAGGGTCGGTCAGTAGGAGGGGGAGGGGAAAGCCTGGCCTAGAGATGCCCACACAAGCCTCGCTGTCCCGCTCAGCATGCCTCCAGGAGATGAGGAGGCCATGGGGGCCCTGTCGGCCCAGGCATCTGGGCGGATGGAAGCTGAACCGTCCAGCTGAACCAGGAAAGCGTGGGGCAGGACTTTCGAGGGGCGCAGGGCTCAGCTTGCCCCAGGAGGGACCGGTCGCCAGCCTGAGGGGCCTCGTCACACCCGATGAACGAAGCCAGAGGCAGGAGGACATGACGGGCGCACTGCCAGCCCACCAGTGAGACCCAGCTTTGGGGCTCCACTTTTAGGGCAGGTGCCGCCCCCAGCGTGCAGCCCTGGGCCCTGTGCAGAGCACACCCATTGCCCGCCAGGTTCTGTGGAGGCGGCCGCCAGGGGAGACGTCCTTGTGTAAGGACCAGGGCCCTTGGGCGTGGGCAGTGACCTGGGTTGGGATCAACCCCTGGGTGAAGGGGGAGGAGGGAGAGCAGGCCTTGCCAAGACCCCAGTCCTTCTCATCCTGCCTGTCCCCCTACACTGCGGCCGTGTCCCAGAGCCCCACTCCACCCCCAGGGAGGTCCAGGCTCAGCTCCGGCTCACAGGCAGGCCGCTCGGGCCAACGCGCCCACACTGACCTCAGGGTAGCCTCCCACGTCGTGCACGTCGAGTCCTAGGAAGTGGCCAAGCCCGTGAGGCATGAACACGGCTCCCAGGTGGACCTGGACCATGGCGTCCACGCTGCCGGTCAGGAGGCCGATGCGGGTCAGTTCCTCCAGGTGGATGCGGTCGGCCAGGCGGTGCATGTCGGGCCACCAGACACCTGGGGCTCAGAAGGAGGCTGCGATGAGCTGAGGGCTCTGGCAGCCTGGCCAGGGCTTCCCAGGGCAAGGTTGCAGGGAACACAGGAAGCCCTTGCATTGGCTGAAGCTGGGGAGCCTGAGGTGAGGGGCAAGAGCGATGCGGCCCAGGCGGTCCCCCTGCAGGGCTCTCTCAGCGCAGCTCTGGACTCGAGACCCCTCCTCTCTCTCCACTGTGCCCTCGGGGCTAGGCTCCTCTCATCCACGGTCACCCGCAGGGGCCCAGCTCCTGTTGTGTGCTCCCAGGGCCAGGGGAGCCCAGTAAAATCTTTGGCACCGGGAGGAGAAAAGCATGTGTCCCCAAGAGCCAAGGTGGGGCGGCCTCAGTGAGCCCTAGACAGAGGCTCAGGTGGGGGTGGGGGAGGGGCGTCCCTGCACACCCCCACACGGGGGGCTGAATCCTCCTTGTAGCCGCTGTGGGGAGCAAAGGTTCCTGGGGTGCAGCCGGCACAGCCTCCCAGCAAACCGGCAGGGTCTGTGGCCCTGTGGCTACCAGCACCAGGTGACCATCTCCGTGGTAGCCCAGATGTCCAAACCCTGGGCTCTAATCAAACTCATCCCAGCCCCATGTTTCTGGGGCAAAGGTCACCATGGAGAGCATCCCCGGGCACCGAGTTCTGAGGAGTGCAGGCTCTTCGGAGCTGCCTGGCCCCCAGGGAGGCCCTGAGGGGCTGGAGCCTTAGGCCCTCAGGCAGCGGCCTCCAGGAGCCTCGCTGTCACTGGGGCGTGGCCGCCTTGCCCACTGGGCTCCACGAAACGAGGGCACCAGGTGCTCAGACTGAGCACAAGAACCTAGGTTGGCAATGCTCCCTGCCCCACCTTAAGAGGGCGGAGTTGGGGGCAGGCCAAGTGCCAGCCGAGGCCAGCAGCCCTGGGACGAATGGGGCCAGGAGGACAGGGTGGGACCTGCACCCAGAAAGACGGCCAGGGCTTGACCCTGCGGCCCCTCCATGTGGGGCGTAACCCTGGCTCCCAAGAGGCCGCTCAGCCATGCCCTGATGATCTTGGCTACAAGAGGGGAGCACCGGGATTCCACACCCCAAGGAGCCTTGCTGTGGACCCTGCACTGGTGAGGGGTGGGCCACCAGGATCCGAGCCTCTGGGGCTGGCAGGGAGCAGATGATGGGCCCGAGAGGTAGAGGGAGATGAGACACAGGCCCTCCCCTTTCAGACACTTGCTGGGCACCAGTCCCCCAGGTGTCCCCCTACCCTGCCAGAGACAGTGGGCCCATGTTTGGGGTCTTGAGCTGGCTGGAGACCCAGGGCTGATCCAACCTCCTGAACCCAGGACCCAGGGTCTGAGCTGGTGGTGCTGCACCCCAATCATCAGGCAGTGGCCAGTCCCCGGCCCAAGACACAGGGAGGCCAAGAGTGGAGGAAGCCCAGTCTTGTCCAGAGACACAGCCTCCTTGGAGTCCAGCCCTGTTCTACCTGCCTCCGCCCATGAAGTGGGGGTGGCGTCCTGGGGTCTGGTTACAACCACGTCGGCGCGGGTGGCTGGGTCTGCACCCCTGGGGGTGGAGCCAGCGTGGGGAGCTTTTCTCCGATGGTCTGGCATCCTGAAATAGAGACCTTGTTAACCAGGTCCCAGCTAGGCCGCTCACCTGCTGTGTGGCCTAGGCCGGCCTTCACCTCCAGGAACCTCGGATGCTTCCTTTGTCAAACAGCCACGACACTGGCTGCAGAAAGCGGGCTGCAGAGCCTCTGGCATCTACTGGGGACCGGCTCAGTAAGCGCCCCCAAACTGCCACTGTTCACCCATCACGTGTGGCCAGTCAGACCCTAGGTTCGACACTTTATGATCAGTGTGTCCCTGGGGCACAAGCCAAGCCTGCCCAGCCTCAGCCACCGCTCTTTTCCTAAGACTGACTCACCCGCCTCGCCCTCCTCGGGCCAGGGACCCCTGCCCCAGAAGCGCACCGGAGGGCCCTGCACGTCTGACCCTTTGCAGAGCCGGCTGGCCCGTGACCCTCCTCCTCGAGGTCTCAGCGTACACATCCGCCCCTGTTGGAGTGACCTCCCCCATCGCGATTGCTCTGCTGTCCCGGCCACTACTGTCTGCACCTTGTTCCCTGCACAAGTATGCTCACTTGCTTCTAGGGTCTCTCCACCAGGAGGGCGGCTGCCTCTCCAGGGCACACCACGGCTGGGCAGAGCGGCTGCTGGTACAGGGGTGGGGGTGCAGCGCCCTCTTTCCTAAGGCCCGCCCCTGCCCAGGGCCTCTGGGCCTAAAGAGTAAGCCCCCAAGTAACCCTGTGAACTCCGCTCCCATCACTCAGCCTGGCCCCAGCGAACCCGGGAAGGGCCAATGCCCCAGGGCAGCTCCATCTCTCTCGGGCAGGGCCTTTTCGGGTCGCCAAGCGAGAGGCCCGGGAAGCAGGCTGACTTCAAACCTGGCTACCTTCCACAGTGCGGGGCTGCGGTCTCGGCCGGGCCCAGGCAGCGGGTGGGAATCAGGTATAAATCAAGCTCCGTGCTGGCAGCTCGGCTCCCCTCCTGTCTTCGCGGCCCCTCGTGGGGGCCGGACGTGTGGGCCCCGGCGGTCCCCGCGGCGCCTGTAGTCTTCCTTGCCTGCGCGCCCTTGGGGAAGGCCGTGCACACGGCTCTCTTGGCCGGGAGTGGGAGTTTCTGCCTGTGTGTGGTTAGGGTTGTGACAGTGATTAAACCTCCAGCAACTTGGCCCCAGTGTCTGGCCCGGATGGTGGTTACAACACCCACGGCCAGGGCAGGGGCCCCTGAAGTGAGTGGAGGTTACTGTCCTCGGGCGAGGATGCAGGGGTGGGCACAGGCCAGAGGGTCTCCCTGACCGCCTAAGGCCCCGACGCCCCGGCTCCTCGGCCTCTGCAGCCCGTGGGCACATCTGAGCCCACAGGCCTGGCCAGGAGCATCGGGGGTCCCCCGAGCTTGCTCACACTGGGAACACCGCACCGAGATCGTGCTGCAGAGACCAGGTCATCTGCCCTGCCCGCCCTCCCACCGCCGGCAAGCACCGAATCTCATCCTCTCTTCCCGAAACCTCTCCTGACCCCGGCGCCTCCGTGGGCCCCCACCTCTCTGGGACCCTTGCCTGGCTCCTCCAGACTCCTCACCCCGTTGCCTCCTGTAAATGGCCGGGACACCGGGCCATCTCTCTGGAGCATGGGTCAGACCAGGCCAGTCCCCGCCCCGAGGACAGAGCCCCAAGCTCCTTGGATTGGCTTCCCTCTCCAGCTTCATGCCCACCCACTCCTGAGGTGCCCCTGTGCCTGCCACCTGCCACTCCCTCCGCTGGGACACCTCACCTTCCCAGTCTCACTGCCTGGCCTCCTGTGGGCCTCTGCGGAGGCTTTCTCCAGGAAGCCCTCCCTGATTGCCTCTTCCTTTGCTGCCCGAGCTGGGCAGGGCTCGGTCTCTGAACCCCGAGAAGGCGGGGCCCTCTGCCCTGCTCCGAGTCTGACAACCACGTGGCCTGACCGGGAGCCCCAGCCTCCCTGTGGCTCTCTTGCAGCCTGTGCTGTGACTTGATGGGCCCAGGATTCACGTGTGCTCCCAACCCCGCTCCTCTGTGCACTCGGGCCCAGGGTAGCAAGGCGGCATCTGTGTTTGCACTGCACCACCTGCCTCTTGGCTCAGAGGGACCCGAGGTCTGGGGCCCAGGCCCCACTACGTGTCCCGAGCAGCCTCAAGTCACCGACTGGCCTTTGTGCTCACCTGGCCCCCTCGGACCACACCGTCCCCTGATGGGCAGGGAGCCTGCTGGGCCTGCTGCCGGGGCGGGCTCCTGGGAGCCTCGGCAGCATCCATCATGGCCTTGAGGCCTCCTGCCCAGAGCGTGACAGGCCTGGGGGCTCCAAGGCCCGGAGCCGAGCCGGGAAGGCAGCGGAGAGCCCCTTGAGCTACATCCTCACAGCCCATCCAGACAAAGAGCTCACTTCATCCGAAGACAATGGCCCTCGGGGGATGACCGCGCGCCAGGCCCTGGGGGTGCAGGAGGGAAGGCTCAGGGCCGGGGTCCCAGGGCAGGCCCCATGGGCTGCAGGGAAGTGTCTGGCAGGCCATGCTGGCGCGGGGCGGAGGGCTTCCAGCCCAGCCTGCTGCCAGGACCTCGGGGGACCCACTCACCCTGCAGAAGGGCAGGGGCAGCACGCGCCTGGGCAGCAGGCACCACGATGCTGAGTTAAACATGACCACCCCATGCGGTCCCCATGTGGTCCCCCACCCCAAACCCTGGCAGAGAGGCCAGGGAGGGCGGGAACTCCCCCACTGCCCTTTGGCCAGCAGAGGGGCCTCTCTCAGGCCAGAGGGGGGACACAGTGCCTTCACCAAGCACAGTCCTGGCTCTGCTGGTTTCTGCCCTAGGGTGCCCCCGGTCTGCAAGGCATGCTGTCCCACTGCCTCTGCCTGCTGGGCCTCTGTGCCCAGCACCATCTCTGAGGCTAGGCCTCCAGGGGAGTCCAGACACTGCGGCCCCTGCCCCCACCAGGGAGGGAGGCAAAGTTGGCAAGTGGACCCTGACCAGAGTCTGCAGAACGAACGACCCTGCCCCGACCGGTGGCCAGCTCGGACACCGACTCTGGTCCCTGCCCTGCCCACAGCACCTCCTCCTCTCGTGGGGGCCGGGTGTCCTATCAGCAAGCCCATGGGAGCCCGCGGAGACAGGTGGTCAGCCCAGGATGGGCGCCTGCCCTGACGCGGAAGCCTTGGAGAGATTTGCTTGCATGGGCCAGAAGCCAGCACGTGGCTGCTGCACCGACCCCCCACCCCGCCGAGGGGCCAGTGAGGGTGGCACTTCCCCCAGGTGCCGCCACTGCCTGGCTGGCCCTGCTGCTCTCGTACAGCCTCTGAGCGAACTCAGCCCTCCTTCCCAGGCTGCCTCTGCGTGGCAGGGCGGGACACTCCCCCGCGGCCCCAGGCCTGCCTCACTCAGGATCCCTGTGTGCTCCAAGCACTGGCCCCTGCCCCTCCTCTGGGCATCTCGCTGTGACCCCGGCTGTCCCTATTCACTCGTCCCTGGAAGGCGCAGGAAGCAGTCACACAGTCTCTGCGGGTGTTTGTCTTGGCCCAGGAGCCAGGCCCACAAACCAGGGGCATTTCCGCTAGGACCGGGCACGGGGCTGACCTGGCCACGGCCTTTGTGCTGCTGTGGGGGGTATGGCTACCCCCTCTGAGGGCAGCGCTATGAGCATAGGACCCCTGGCCTGCCAGGCCTGCCTGGCATGTGACCCCCAGGGAAGAGTGTGTCACAGCCTTGAAGAATGGGGTGGGGGGCACGCTTGGGGCTCTGCTCCCTTCCCCTCCACACGGGAACCTCGAGGCCCCAGGGCAGGCCAGGCCTGTGCCCCGCCGTGTGCAGGGGGAGGCCTGCCTCACAGTCCCCAGGGACCATCTCGGCTGAGTCTGGCCTGGTGGGGCCTGAAGCCTTGTAACCGCCCCCAAAGTGACATGGCCAGGCAGTCCCACAGGACCTTGGTGCTGGGACCCTTTTCAGTTCAATGTGTGGCCCCCGGGACTTGCCTGTGGACCTGGCCACTTTCTGAGCAGAATTGGGGCTGCTCTGTTGATCGACTGAGCCGGCCAGGACACCAGCTGGGGACGTGCCACCCAGAGCCTGCCCAGGACCACACTCTGTACCACGGCCTGGAGCCAGGCTCGGGTCCACACAGGTCCCTCTATGCTCCTGGAGGGACCTGCCGTGGGCTGTGGGTGCACCAGGGTCTTGGGGCCGTGCACCTCCATGCACTCCCACTGGCCCAAACCTTTTGCTGCAAGTGAAATGCTTATCACTTACACAACCAACGTTCAAAGCTGGACAGAACCTTCTACTCCTTCTCTCCCTGGGGTAACGCGAGGATATCAGGAGGAGGAGATGGTGTCCCTTACTCGGGGTGACGGCTCCACACAGGCGGAGTTTTACAGGTAACAAGTGCCATGTACCGGGGTTTAAAGGTCAGAAAGTATAAAAGGCTCCCGGTGAGCGCCTCCCTCCTCGCCGCGCCCCACCCGGTCTGTCGGTCTGTCTGGCTGGCTCCCTTCCTGCCCCTCCCCCTGTGGATTTACAAGCACTTGTGAACCCCAGAGGGTTCTCACCGCCCTCGCCCTCTTCATCATCACCTTTTGTGAATTCACCCCCTCCTGTGCCGCTCTGTCTTTATGCAACAGTCCGCCCTGGAAGTGTCCACACTAGCCCCTACCTAGAGAGAACTGCTTTTTAAACACAGTTAGCGCAAGCTGCTGCTCTCTTCTGCAACCGCCACACCAGGCCAGCCCTGTTGATGCCGTCAGCTGCCCCGAGCTGAGCTTTCAGGTTCCCTTCCTTGTGTCCTTTTTCGGGTGTATCTGAGTTCCTCATCTTTGGACTCATCTGATCACCAGGCTTTGTTCCCGCTGGACAAGTGAGTGTGGGCCCGTCACCCCTCCCCAGCTCCCTGGCCTCTGGTGGCCCCGGCACTGGATGGGGGCGTCTGGAAAGCCCTGCTCACAGTTTGCCTCCTCGGGAGGCGGCAGCCGCTGCTGAACCCTCACAAGCAGCATTTGGCCGGCAACGCCTGGACACGGGCTGGCAGGGGCTCCAGGCGGAGCCATCAGATTCTGGGCCCTCAAGGGGCCACACTCTGGGGCCTTTACAGTTTAGGGGCTCAGGATCTTTTCTTCTTTTTCCCTTTGTAAATACAGTAAATTTCCTACACACGAATGAGTTCAGTTCTGACAACGTGTTCGTTAAGTCCGACCAAGTTAGCCTAGGTACCTGACTTTTCTAGACAATGCCAGACACGTGAACTAATTTAAGTGACTGGATAGGCGCACGCACATTCGCATCTTTGAGAGCTCGCGACTTGAAGGTTCGCATGTTGGAGACTGACTGTAAAAGTTCCGTGAAGAAATACAAGTCTGACTGCCACAGTCCCCCTGATTCCAGTATGAACTCAGAGTCCAGCCTTCAAGGCCTGTCAGGCCAGGTCCTCAAATGGCCCCACAGCCTCTGCTCATCACTCGCCACACACCGGAGAGACACTCAGCTCCTGCCCACCCAGAGGCGAGTGTCCACACTGCCAAGCCCTCGCTGCAGCAGCCGCTGCTGTGGGACAGGGCAGCGGACATGCTGACACCCCAGTGGCCAGTGTGGACAGGGAGATGCGCAGAAGGAGACGGTGGGAGGGGATGGGGGGTGGCCCCGGGCTGAGCTCCCTGAGCCCCCCGGCCCTGTCTCTGCTTGGGGGTCAGCCCTCTTTCCCAGGAGTGATGCTGGGGACCCACTAGCATCTGGGGCCTTACTGGCTGAGCATGAGAGGGGGGGACAGAGTCAGGTCGCTGCAGAGTGCCGGACCTGCTTCGCAGAGGTGCCCCGCCCCCTGGCCACCGGCATCCCCTTACCAGGAGGCCCTCCCCCCAGGCCCCACCCCTGCCCTCACCTGGCTTCATGGCGCTCATAACGGCCCGGCAGCTCCGCAGCACCGCCTCATAGATGGCCTTCTGGTCTGGGGTGAACTTGCCGTTGGCGGGGAAGGAGCATGTGATGTCAGAAGCGAAGCAGTAATATTCACCGCCCATGTCGAACACGCTGCCGGGAGAGTGGGGCGTGAGGCTGGTGGGACCCTCGGGGGCACCTGTACCAGCCCCAGCCACGCTTCCCTCCTGCTGGGCACTCAAGGCCACCAAACCAGAGACTTCTTGCAACACGGCCTGTGCAGACAGCAGCGTGGGGCCCTCCTACCCCACTGTCTCCTCACGGTGCACAGGCAGTCAAGGACCCAGGGGCGCCCCGGGAGGCTCCCGCTCCAGAGCAGGAAGGTTGGGGGGGGATGTGGCTGCCCACACACCACACCCTCACGGCCTCTGCGGGCCAGGCCCCTGGACGCCTGGCTGTGGGGATTCCCTGAGGGAGGGGTGGAGGTATCCCCAGGCCCCGACCTGGCCTCCACAGAGGCACTCTGACAGCGCTGCCCCCACCCCCCCAGGGGCCACCCTGCACCCAGCATGGGCACAGCTGCAGCCCACAGGGCAATGCTCATGGGAGCCGGACCGGGCCTCAGGACAGATGCACCCGCCACACAGAAGACGTGGGCTGAGGTGCGGCACCCGCCTCTCACAGGCCCCAGGGCCCCAGTGAATACCCCGACTTGGGGGCTGCCTGGCCCCCAGCATCCCCGGGCCACAGAGCAGGGACCAGGAGGCACAGAGGCGGGCGTGGAGAGTGTGGGAGGAAGGCAGAAGCGGGAGCCGGGAGCCCCTGCCGGCGGAGGCAGGGAGGCGCTGGGACAGACAGCAGGCTGCTGAGTCAGGAGGCCGGGCCGCTGGGCCTGCCCTCTGGACACCCGTGACAGGGCCCTGAGCCACGGGGCTGGACCAGAGTGCGGGGAGCCAGGCTCCCACACCCTCGCCGCCTGGCCCTACAGTCAAGGGCAGGTGAGAATCCCACCTCACGCACCCTCCACATGGGGATAAGACAAAAACGAGGGAGGGGCTGCTGGGTCCAACCTTGGCTCCCACCAGGTTACCCACAGAGAGGAGTGGGGTGCCCAGAATGAGCAGCCTCCCTGTCCTGTCTCCCCACCAGCAGGATGCTGGACAGCGGGCCCAGAGCTGGACCATCATGGGGTCAGGGTCAAGTCATGATGCTGATGGTGACAAGACAGTCTGGGGGCATCAGTTCAGCCTCAGGCCCAGGCCCCTGCGGTACCTTCGGGACTAGGGGCCCGGGAGAGGGTAGGGGCGGAGGTGGGTGCCGCTGCCCTCTCTGGGTCTGGCTCCGCCCCGTGGGGGGCAGTCTGCAGCCACTGTTGGAAAATTGGAGCCCAAGGCAGAGCCACACCTGCCATGAAAAGAGCCTCTCAAACCCCAATTCTGGGCTTCCCTGAGAGCTCAGTGGTGAAGAGTCTGCCTGCCAACGCAGGAGACACAGCTTCGACCCCTGGTCTGGGAAGATCCCACATGCCTCAGAGCCCATGCGCCACAACTGAGTCTGTGCTCTAGAATCCAGAAGTCACAATTACTTAAGTCTGTGTGCCCTAGAGCCCATGCTCTGAAACAAGAGAAGCCACCGCAAGAAGTCCTTGTACTAGAGAGTAGTCCCCGCTTGTCACAAAGAGAGAAAAGCCCTCAAAGCAATGAAGACCCAGCGCGGCCAAAAATAAATAAAATTATTTTTTTAAAACCCCCAAAGTTCAGTGGTAAACACGATGGCTCAGCCCGCATTCCAAGAGCTGCCTGCATGCCTGTCTCAGGGGACCTCCACCCTGAGCAACTGGCCCTACAGGTGGAGCCAGGGGTCGGCCCCGCGGCCTGATGGCAGCAACAGGGGATCCATAGAAACAGAATTGTTTCTAAAGGAAAGTCGTGAATAACTCGGGATCTCAAGATACTCCGCTGGAAATCGAAGTCCCCAGTCGGGCACTTTTTAATCTCCTGTCTTTTTCTGACTGCAAAACATCATAAACTGTCAACAGTGCAAGAAGCACTGGATAACAACTCAGGAGATCCTCAGGTGGTGGTGGGGAGAGCTCAGCCGAACGGCAGAGGAACTTTGGGTTGGGTCAAGGTCAGAGACTCTGGGGGACCCACCCTGGGGTGGGCCAATGTGTGTGTGTCTGCGGGGGGACTTGCGGCTCACTAGACGGGACCCGCTCAGCCCGGGTGTGGAAGCCAAGGATCCAAGGGCAAGAGGCCCCAGTAGACACGCCCAGCATCTGCTCCCCAGGACACTCTGATGCACCAGGGGGTTGGGGCTGACAGCTGTCTGCAGGTTTACTAGTGCCCCAGGACACATTCCCCTTCCCGCCAGCTGGCCAGGAGGGCGGAGCACATCAGAACCCTAAACTGCAGGGAAACCGAGGCTCTGCACACTGGCCTGGCAACATCTCAAGTCGGGGTCAGCAGCTCAGAGCCCAGAGACGGGCTCTCCTGTCCTCGCTCCGGCACTCAGCATCGAGCGCCTCAGGGCGGCCCCACATTTAGCATGTGGCTGCCGCCATTGCGGCGGCTTTGCGTCCTCCGCGGCCAGCGTGCAGGCAGGCCTGGGAGTGGAACCGCGTGGGGCCGTGGCCCAGCTTCACCCGGGTAGCAGAGCATTCTTACTTGGGGTCCTTGGAGGCAACAAAGGAAAATGGTCTGTGGTTTGTTGATTCAGAAGGACCAGGAATGGCCTGAGCAGACAGGACAGAGCCAGGGGTGTGGGGACACAGATTCCTGGGGGCCACCACATCAGAAAGAGACCTGCAGCAGCATCCCCCCAGGCAGAAAGTTCTATGGGGCTGTGCAGGGCTCAAAGGAAAACAGAAATTAAACTATTTAAAAAGCCAGGAAGCCCACAAGAGCACACCAAATGCTGGAGTCATCCGGAGCAGTGAAAACAGGCCCCTTCCCCGGGGCAGGCACGACTCCTGACCAAGTTCTCAAAAACAAAAACACGGGAGGTGGGGGTGAGCTCCCCGGCCAGCCTGGCTTTATTGTTCAGCTTCTAGAAACCTTCTGTAGTTTTTTTGTTTTAAAATCATCCACTTTAGGGAGAAGGAAGTGTACACCCAGCCAGCCAGCTCCATCCTGCCCAGCGATGCTCGGGCACGGGGCTGACGTCTATTTTTGTGCTCTCAGTTCCCTATCTCTCTGCCTTTTTTTTTTAAATCTCCCTCAGAGAGTTCCTACATGTATTAGTTATTCAGATTTCAAGTCGTTCTGGAATCCAGGGATGAAAGCCATCGCTTTTATAAATCATTTCCCCCAGTTCCTCTGTGTCCACTCCGTCCGTCCTCTGAACGCAGGCTGATGACGGAGAATTCGCTCATACTTTGGCTCAACAGAGAACACGAAAGCCCTCCTCCCAGCTGCCTGGGGACACCCACTGGGGACCCTACCATCTCTGGCCGAGTGAACGCGTTGTGATAATCTAAGCCATCTGGGGAGGTATTACACATCTCCAAGCAATATGCTGGTGGCTCATTCCTCACATGTTCATCTGGTTCTATTTCTGGCTTGGAGGAGAGGTTCTGTCTTCCGTTGGCTCCTCCCGGGCAACTTCAGGCCCGAGCTACCTGCCACCATCGGCCCACCCAGGCCCTCCCAAGATCCCCTCCGTCCCCTCTGCCCCACTGCAGGCAGAAGGCCTATGAGATGGTTCGGTCTCTAATATGAGGCCTGGGAAGAGTTTTGGGGGGAACTCTGTGATCTTTACGGCAAGGTCACTGTGTACACAGGCTGCAGCTCTGGTTTACTCTCCAGGGCTGTGGCCTCGCTCTCAGCTCTCTCTCACCCCAGACAGGCATGGTACACACGTGCCCACGCGTGTGCACTCACTCATAGATCTATTCACCGCAGTGCACCATTTCAGACCCCGACTTGCACCTGCCCCAGTCGGCGTTCTGGACCAGACTGGGGGATTTCTGAGCTGCAGGAATCTCCTGCTTCCCCTCCAGACCTCAGCCTGAGACAGAGAGGAAGGTGAACTGGTGACCTTCCCACTGGTGGTGGCCACACAAGGCCCACGGGTCACCCGCCAGCTCCCAGCCAGACCTTCTGGGTGGTGCCGAGCCCTGGGACAAAGGCCTACGCTCAAAGTCCTGGGGCTGACTCCCCAAGCCGACCTCTCCCCACTGCCTTCTGGGCGTCCCTGCTCCCCATCCCAGCCATGGGATGGGTGTGTGGGGCCCGGGCAGACAGGAAAGTCATCCAGGCAACCAGCCCCAGGAGCCCCAAGCCAAGGGTCGGCACGTGCTGCGGGCCTCCCGTGTGTCTGGATGGAACTGCTGTTACCTTTCTGCGGAGGACGTGGGGAGCGGCAGAGCCCCAGTGCAGGCCACGACCCCAGGAAGGACGTTCCGCGGTCCCTAGCCCCACATGTGGGTGGGACGTGGCGGCCGCCCAGCCCCGGGGCTTCCTGCCGCCACGGGCAGTGGCCTCCCCGGGGTCGGGGGAGGCGGTGAGTCGGCGTCACGCGCACAGCACATGCTTCGTTCCACTTTTCGGTAAGCAGTGTCCCATGGTGTCTGCGAGCACCCCGGCTGACCGGGTGCTTTCACACTGTGGGTTGTGGCGTCAACCATGTGGGATGCAGGGACAGCAGCATAAACAGGCAACACAGGGCGGACCCCACGGTGAGGGCGCTTGGTTATTGTCAGGCGTATCCGCTTGTGCGGTACTACGTTAGAATGCAAAGGCTGCTTCAACCCAGACGGCAGGTTGAAGGCCACGGCCACTGGTCTGGACAGATAGCTGACCAGGGCCTGTGCCTTCCTGAGTGTGTTCTCTTGCCCCCAGGACTGGGGCATGTCCCGAAGACCATCAACTCCTCAGGATGGGGCCAGCTGGTGACTGTAAGGCCCACCAGGCTCCTCTGTCCATGGGAGTCTCCAGGCAAGAATACTGGAGTGGGTTGCCATTTCCTTCTCCAGAGATGTCCTCTAAGGAGACAGCAAAGTTGGGGGAGTGGTGTCCTGGGCTGGGCTTGGAGGAAACACTTGTTCTCTAAAGCTGACCAAGGCTTCAGGCACCAAGACAAGGAGGGACTTGGAGACCCCTCATTGCGGCCCCTCTGCCAGCTGGGGAGGAGACCCAGGCATAACTTGCCTGCCCCCAGGAAGCAGCACACAGATGCCAGACAGATGTCAGACCAAGGGGCCCCCAGGATCAGGCAGAATTGTTCCCACTCCTACCAGAGGAGCCCCAGAAATGCTAAGGGGACTGCTTGGGCCCCGAGTGAGCAGCAGGCACCCAAAGCCTGTGGAGGTGGGGGCGGATGTCTGTGATGAAGATGCAGGCTATAGCCCCAGGCACGGTGTGATGGAGGTAAGGAGGAGGGCGCTCCCCCAAGCAGTTTAAACTAATGTCTAGTCCACATCAAACCTGTGGAATGATCAGGGAACTAACTGGAGAGCAGGGCAGACAACCCACTACAGTATTCTTGCCTGGAGAAGCCCACAGACAGAGGAGCCTGGCAGGCTACAGTCCATGGGGTCGCAAAGAGTCGGACACATTTGAAGCGACTTAGCACGCTGAGTGGCTGCTGAGTGGGGTTGGGACAAGCCTCTCCCCCACTAACCAGGCCAGCCACTCGCTCCCAGGCCCCAGAACACAGAGAACACAGCCAGCAGGGATGAGCCTGGCCGGCTGGCATGTCCTGAAACAACGCTGCCCTCTTCTGGCCAGTGCTGGGAGGTCCGGCTTGCCACCAACCAGCCACATCCTGCCTGCAGCTGGGCAACCCAGGCCCGAGCATGCTTCGACTGGGGCATCTAGAAGGTTCTGAGGGTGGCCACTGGGCTCCCTACCCCAGGAACCTCCCCCCTGCTACCTAATCAAATGGTGGGAGAGGGAGGCGGTGGCAGGTGAGGAGGGGTTGTCCTAGCTGTTTTCCAAATCAGAGCCCAGTGGAAGCAGACCCTGGACCCTCCCCACCTCTGCCCTCTGGGGTGTGCCTGCTGCGCCCAGGGGGAGGCGGGGAGTCTAGCACAAAAGAGGGTCCAAGTCTGGGTACATGACTTCCTTGGGGACAGTGGCGCTCCCTGGCCCATGGGCAGGGCCCTAGCCCTAGGTGCCTCCACCCACCATGGAGGCTCTGGGAGGACGGGCCAGCGCTTGAGGGCTCAGATGACGACGGAGGACGATGAGGACGGTGAGGACAATGACCTCGCCTCCACAGGCTCAGGGCTGATCTGGTGGGGAGGGGTCTTCCGGGGCTCCCACCCAGGAAGACTTCTGATGGCTTCAGACACGGTCTGCTGTGTCAGCTTGGGAAGGGTATTCATCAGAAGTGCACCACACTTCTGGGACCGTGTTTTAGAAGGTCTGCTTGCTTTTGTCTTAAAACAAAAACAGAAAGCAACTAATGGCTTAAGAGGAGAGCGACTTAGTGATGGGGTTCATGGAGAGCCCTGAGGGCCACAGCAGGAAAAGGGCTCTTAGAGGCGACAGCAAAGCCCTGGGTGGCCCCACAAGAGGCTGTGTGCCTCTAAACCAGCCGAGAGGGAGGTCCGCGGGGACCCGAGGCCACATCAAAGTCCAGTTGTCGTCCCCCCCACACCCTCGGATCCAGGCAGAGCAAGTCTGGCAGCATCCAGCTGAGATAAACGGGGGTGGGTGGGGCTGGTGTGGTGTGAGGAGTGGTCCTCAAAATCCCCTTCTCAGCTCTTGGGTGATGCCTCTGACATGGAGTAAGAACCAGTGCATCTGATAAACAGGCCCCGATTTCCGGGCCCAGCTCCCAGGCAGCACCTGGTATTGGAAGGACAGAGGAGTGGAATGCGGCGCTGGCCAGCTACATGCTCTACCCGGCGCAAGCCTCGAGGACGGTTTAGGGGCTAAAAACAGAGAGCAGGCAATTACATGACCTGAGAGTTGTGTGAACAAACCGGGGCCGTCTTGCGCTGCGCTGGGGCCTCTTGCCTCCAGTATCTGTCCGGAAGCGCTGCTGGGAGGCGGGCCTCGGGGCACAGGTGTGCTGCTGGCTCTGGGAATTCTGGTGTGTAGCAGCAATCCCACCAGGGGCCCCCTGTGCAGGCTCCATGCTCAGCCTTATGATCAGTGAGTCCTCCCGGGGCTGGGTGCTCTCATCCACAAAGATGGATGGAGAAACAGGCTCAGAGGGGTGATCACTCAGCTGGGCGGGGGGCGGGGGGCGGTGCAGGGATTTGAGCCAGGGACCTTCTATGCTCATCACCACACTTCTGGGGCTGGAGGGAGAGGGATGCCCTTCAGCATCCACTCCCCACCTTCTCCAGCAGAGTCTGACTGCCCTGGACCAGCTCCTGGCCCCCAAACAGCCCCATTCCTAAATGTTAAAGATCTCTGGGGCATTTTCACCTGACCTCAAGGAACTGAGACCCAGAGCGTACCACAGGACGGGCGCCTGGAGAACAGTCGCAGCTGAGAGAGACACTCAGGTTCAGAAAAATTCTACACCAGGCTCATATTTTGGTTTCATACCTTATGATGAAGTGCTGTGACTTTTATGTTGGGATAACAGTGATTTATTATTTACGGAACACAGTAGGCGCTCGGCAGATCAATTTCAATAAAACAATGGATTATAAATGCTGCCAGCAATCTGGCAGTAGCAGTAATCAACAAAACATGTTGTTCTAAATGCTGCATAATAAATTGACTATAATAAACTCATAATTATTCTACTGGCTACATTTCAAAGTTAGCACTAGAAAAATAAAATCACCCGTTTGGGCTTGGCATTAACATCTGTGGGATTCTCTGGATCACTCCTGACTCTCAAGCAGCAGGAGACTTGGGTGCCACACGCTGCCCAGGAGGGTCGGGGACACAGCATCTGGATGCATGGAGGCCTGATGCATGGCGTCCCTAGGCAGCCAGGCCCCAGTGTGCCAGGCGCCCCCGGAACACAGCTGCAACAAGCCTCTCATGGGTGAGGACTCTCTTGGGACAGAGAGAGAGGAGAAGCAACCACTTCCTCCGGGCTGTGTGAACTCACAGAGAAGACAGACTCGGAGCCACATGGCCCCGGCGCAGGACCCTCCGCAGGGACAGCTGTGGCTGCTCGTGTGACCTGGGCTCTGCCCGCCTGGGGACTGGGTTCCCACGTCCTGGCTCAGCCAGAGCAGGCTGCAGAGTCAAAAGCATTAGGACACGTTCTAGGAGGCGTGAGTCCCTGAAGACACCAGTTGGTCTCCCTTTGGGGCCACCAGTGACCCAGCTGTGGCCCAGAGGGCAGGCCCCCCCGTTTCCTTAGTCTCCAGCTGAGTCAGGTTGGAGGCAGCCGACCCCTCCCCCAAATCCCTCTGGCTCTGCACCCGGACGCTCCGTGGGTCTCAGTGGCTCCGCTACATGTCCGGGGTTGGGGGGGGGGGTCTGGTGGGAGGGGGAGACACCCACCTCATGGGATCAGAGTGAGCGAATCTACATCATGAGCGGCACCTTGTGTCAGGCAGGGCCAGAACCCCATCCAGGCTGCTGCATGCCCTTGACCCCCACGCCAGGAAGGGCTTCAGACTCTCCGGGGGTGGAGTGATCAGTGAGCGGGGCTGCAGTGACCTCTATGACCACGCTGGGGTCCCCCTCTGTGTGCCCCTGTCCCCGTCCTGGGGGCCCAGGCTCCTGGGACCGTGTGTCCACCAGCACTTGTGGTCCTGACACGTCCCTGACACTACCCCTCGCAGGGCTGAGTGCTGCGTGCCATCTCCACCAACAGACAGTAAACTCAGGCTCAGAGGGAACCCGGAGGCTTTGCTTCCTCCCAGAAGCCTGAGCTGGGCTCCTGGACCCCAACAGGGTCCCGAGCCAGAACATCCCATCCAGCTACTGACCCCGGGCGAGTGGATACCACAGCCAGTGGTGCTGGGGCGCCCTGGGGCAGGGGGCACCCTGGGCTTGGGTGGGTTTCTGAGAACACTGGGCAGTGACAGCTCGGAATGGGGTGTCTCTCGGCTCAGGTCCCCTGATGGCTGTGGGCGAGGGCCCCCCATGCGCAGGTTCCCCAACTCCCAGGCTGAGGCCAGGTCCTGGCCAGTGTGCAGGCATGACCAGAATACGAGCGTGGGGTCAAAACCTCACAGGATGGCACATATGAACCGAGGCGGATGAGGTGCCGGATGAACTGGTGCTGGTGGGAAGTGGGACAGAGGGGCTCAGCTGCCTTAGCAGCAAGAGGAAAAGGACCAAAGGACCAGGTAGGGCAATGTGCTACCTGATGTGAAGAACTGACTCATTAGAAAAGACCCTGATGCTGGGAAAGACTGAAGGCGGGAGGAGAAGGGGATGGCAGAGGATGAGATGGTTGGATGGCATCACCGACTCAATGGACTTGAGTTTGAGTAAACTCCGGGAGTTGGTGATGGACAGGGAGGCCTGGCGTGCTGCGATTCATGGGGTCGTGAAGAGTCAGACACGTCTGAGTGACTGAACTGAACTGAGGCCAATGTGCAGCAGCTCTCCTGCCCACACCTGCGGATTGGTGGCCATAGTGAGATGTCTCAAGGGCAAGACAGGAGGCCCCGTGGAACTTGTGGCCTCTGGGCGGCTCTCAGCCTCTGGCCTGGACTGGTCCTGCCCGACGTCTGGGTGGTGGAGAGTACGGGCGGGGAATACAAGTGCCCATGAGCTGAGGACAGGGAAGCTCCAGGTCAGTAGGGTGTCCATGGCCCCTGCCGAGGCCAGAGGGGCCGCTCAGAGTGGAGGGGTGTATGCCCAATGGGAGCCCTACACACTGGGGAGTTGGAGGCTGTGGGGCCTGCCCACATATGCTCAGTCAGGAATCCATGAGGAGCGGTGGCATGTGGGCAAGCAGTCCTGAGGGCCAAGCACCCCCTCTGACCTCCTGAACAAGTGGCCGCTCATGCCGAGGAGTCGAGAGGCAAGAGCCGGCAGGTTCAGAGGGCGGGGGACTCCCTAGGGGTCTCCCTTGCTCCAAACTGGAGACTCGAGCTGGAGACGCGAGCACGGTGGGTGCTGGGTCACAGGGCAGGTCCTCCTCTGAGGTGGGGCCTTACCCTCACAGCACTTGGCCCCCGCTCCCCTCTCAGGGCCTCCTTGGTCCTGGAGAGGAGACAACATGGAGGACAAAGCCTCGGCGGAGAAGTCTAGACCCAGAGCAGGCCCAGGGACCGTGCTGTGGCCAGCCTTCCCGGGCTGGGGCCGAGGGGCCCCCATCAGCCACGCCTGGGGTTGGGTCCCACCTGGGCCCCACGATTCACACGCCAGCCAGGGCGGCTGTGGGCTGGCCCCACTCACCACATGTCTCCGTCTTGGATGGTCTTGTCGTTGGGGGCCCCGGCGTGTCCGTAGTGCAGCACGGCTGAGTTCTCACCACTGCGGAGCATCAGGGGGAAGTCAAGAGCCCATTCGCACCCAGCGGGCCCCGGGAGCGGTACCATACCCTGCAGCAGAGGCCCAGGGCCAGGTGGACCCGGCCAGGAGCCTGAGGCGGCCCTGGCGTCCTGCAGCCACAGAGCTGGCGGCTGGCCTCTGGGCTGCTCAGGTAGGTGCCCTTGGGGCTGAGGATGTGGGCCTGATGTGGGAGCAAGGGCCTGCAGGCCAGGGGAAGGGACCCCAAGGAAGCCGGGCGTCCTGGTGGCTAAACGGGGAGGGGAGGCCCACTGGGAAGGGCCGGGACTGTGACGGGGCTACATGGAGATTGGCTGGGCTGGGCCAGGGCCGCAGCCAGGGAGCCAGCGGCTGCCCGCTCCTCAGCTTGACAGCACTTCCCTAATGAGCGATACCTTTAAGAAAAAAGGACTTTTTAGTCTGTCCAAAGGAAAAAAAAAAAAAAACCACCTGTGTATAATATTTATGGCCCCGTTCAGGAGTCTCAGGAATCATAAAAGTAGAAATAATGATTTTTCTCTCTATCCACCAGAGAAGAACATTTCCAAGGACTGAGATGTTCACATGTATTATTCATGTGCCAAGGACGTGCACGCCAGCAGAGCTGCCGGCTCCATCCTGGCTGGGCAGAGGCCTGACCCTCTGACCCAAGGGGAGAACACAGGGAGATGAGATGGGGTGAGCCTGGGGGACTGGGAGCCCCCCCAGTCAGGACGTGTCCCTCAAAGACACACAGGCCTGCAGGCTCACGGCTATGAGCTGCCCCACATGCATGGTCACTTCTACCCTGGGCCTGCAAGCCCACCAGCCAAGTGCAGGTCACACACACACACACAGACACACACTCACGCACAGAAGCCCCTGCCCCCAACCACATGCCACACACACACACAGAACCCCCTGCTCCCAGCCACATGTCACACACACACATGCACACACAGAACCCCCTGCCCCCAGCCACATGTCACACACACACACACAGAACCCCCTGCCCCAGCCACATGTCACACACACACACGCGCGCACACAGAGAACCCCCTGCCCCCAGCCACATGTCACACACACACATGCGCGCACACACACACAGAACCCCCTGCCCCCAGCCACATGTCACACACACACACACACCACACACACACAACACACACAGAACCCCCTGCCCCAGCCACATGTCACACTACACACATGTGCACACACAAACAAACCCCTGCCCCCAGGCACATGTCACACACACACACACACGCGACACACACAATCTAAGCACAGAACGCCTGCCCCCCAGCCCATTCCACACACACACCAGCACACCAAGCACACACAACACACAGAACCTCTGCCCCAGCCACAAATTGTCACACACATCACGCGCGCACACACAGAACACACACGCGCCACAACAGAAACCCCCTGCCCCCAGCCACAATGTCACAAACACACAACAACACACACACACACAGAACCCCTGCCCAGCCACATGTCACATACACACACACAACACGCACCACACAACCACACACACACACAGAACCCCCTGCCCCCAGCCACATGTCACACACACACATGTGCACACACACACACAGAACCCCCTGCCCCCAGCCACATGTCACACACACACACACACACGCACACACACACACAGAACCCCCTGCCCCCAGCCACATGTCACACACACACACACCTACAGTAACAGCCCCCACGGCAGAGCCCCAGACCCACCCGTGGCTGTGCTCTTCCCCACACAGCCACACACACGCACACACACATAGCCACACACAACCACACACACACATGCACACACAGCCACACACACACAACCACAGCCTCCTGCCCCGATATAGCTCCTTCCACACACCCTGCACACAGAAGCCGTCATAGTCTGGGGTCATGGCCTGGTCCCCACACACTGGGAGCTGCCTGTGTGGAGGAGGCAAGGAAGGCCGGCCCCAGGAGGAGCCGCCAGCAGGACATGGGATGGGAGGGCAAGGCTCCCCTCTGCACCCCGAACTGCCCAGGGCGGGCAGGAAGCAACCTCCGCTCCCAGAGCCTTAGGAGCGGGGAGTGACTTCCAGGCTTATGAGGTGCCGGGGGCAGGAGAGCAAACAGGTGCGTCTAAGCTGGGGGATGGTGGGGTCCCCTCACTCCCCCCCAACCCCCTCTTGCCATCATCCCCACGTGGCCCAGGTGGCTGCTTACCTGCCGCAGATGCAGGTGTAGGAGCTATGGCGCATGCCGCCCCGGGAGTAGCAGTAGTGTTCGAAGAGGCTGCGGGCGAAGGAAGATGGGTCAGAGTGGGGTCACCGGAGCACGCGCGCCCCCTGCCCCCGTGCAAATCCTCAGCCCGGGCCTCCCTCGGCCGTGCCCACAGGAAGACCTGAGCTCCGCAGTGTGGGTCAGTGGCTGGTAGCCTGGAGGACACGGGCCACTGAAGCATAGAGGTCAGCGCAGAGAGGGAGCAAGGCTGGGGGAGCCGGCCACTTCCAGCGCCAGCCTTTCGGGCCCATCGGGAGGACAGGTCTGGTCCTGTGGGGAGATGGCCTGGGGTGGGACCCCCTGTTTCTGCAGGGCTGGAGGGGGCATGTCCCTGTGACTCCCTCCTCCAGAGGTCACATCCTTCCCCCACCAGGCGGGGCTCGGTGCACAGCCAGGGAGGGATGAGAGCTCTCTGGACCCCAGTGCGGGACTCACCCGGGGCCCCGAGCCTGACCCTGGGGAGGGGTGCGGAGGAAGAACAGGGGCTGCTGGGCTCTGGCCTGGGGACTGGGGATGGGGGGCAGGTCGGTGTACAGACGAGCAGGGCTGGGTGGGCTCTGGCAGGGGGAAGAGAGGCAGAGTCTGGGGGTAGGCACCGACCAGTTGGTCCCCTAGACAAGCTCCCTCTCTGAGCTGGGGAGTCCAAGAACAAGGTCTGGAGGGAAGATGAGAGCCCAGAGCAGGTAGCTGGCAACTGGGAGCCCGCCTCCAGGCTGCGCCCAGACACAGTCAGAGCCAGTGGAGGCCTCTGGGAGCTCGGCTGTCAGCAGAGCCCAGCAAGCGCGGGAGTGGAGGGTGAGAGGTCAGAGGATGAGCCAGCCTCAACCCTGTCCCCCTGGGGCAGATCCTGGGGGTGACTGGTGGACCAGACCCGCCACATCCACAAACGTGAGCAGCGTTTGGAACCCTCGGGAGACCATGCTGCCCAGGGCTCTGCAGAGGCCGGGTCCCTGCCCCTGCCCCTCACCACACACCCCAGGACCTGAGCAGGTAAGAAACTGTCTGGGCATGGACTCAGGGTGCCAAGGGCCCCGCCTCTGCAGAACCCAGTGGGGAAGGGGGAGACACTGGGGGGCTGCCCCCGCCCCCTCCCTGAGGCCTCGCCAGAGCTTGGCCCCAGTTGAGAAGCAGGTCCAAGTGGACCCCGCCCCACCCACTGACCACCAGTTGGGGGGAGACCAACCACGGGGTGTGCTCAGAGCCCCGAGGCCGCCTGTGGGCATGCTAAGTGGCAGTTCTGCCTGCATGTTCTGGGCCTGTTTAAGAGAACGTCTGAACGGAGGAGTCTAATCTTCAGGCACTGTAAACACAAATTATGTGTAATTGTTATGATTGGGTATAAAGTAGTTGTTATGCAGGAAGGGTTCTGCTCTATTCAGTCAGCTTTCAGACTTGCTTTACAAATCTCACAGGATAATTGGGTATCTGCAAGTGAAATATTTCCTCAACACAAAAGAATCCAGGAACTGCCAGGGAGGTGAGGAAAGCCGTGTGAGGTACGAGCCGCCCCCACAGTCACAGTGGGAGCATTCAGGCAGCTGCCGCCGACCTCAGCCTCGGTTACTGAGGCCACAGGACAACTGGGCCAAGCCCGGGCCCCACAGCGGCTCCACACGGCCTGCCCAGATGCTGGGGCCTCAGACACCGGGACTCCATGCAGCTGCCCCCCAGAGACTGGGGGATGCTGACCGGCCATGGAGCCGTGGGGCTCCCCTGAGCCTTGGGGGACGAGGCCCTGCCCAGACACAAGCAGGTCAGGGGGCAGCAGCTGCTCTCCGGGTGACGGGGGCAGACGGGCACAGGCAGAAGGGCGGCAGATGAACAAACCAGAACTGCTAGAGCAGCCTGGGGGAACGGGCTAACACTGGCTCCCCCACCTGCTTCCAGTCTCAGCAGCGGGCACTGTCCTGCCCTGTAATCTACTCAATAAAACAGCCTTCATCGCATGCTCGGGCTCCCACTTAAGTAAAGAAAAGCCTTTTAGAGAAAATGTATGGCTCACGGAAGTGGCAGACTAAGGAAGGGCCGACCCAGTTTTCATCTGCTAACTGTAGCCGGGGTTGCCTCTGCCAGTCACACGATCCCACACCCGCAAGAAGAGCCGCAAACACCAATGCTGGAAATCCAGTCTCCCGCAAAAGGGCTCCAGTCCTTCACACTGAACTTCAGCACCTGATCCTGTTTCAGGGGAACTTGTCTGACATGACACAAGAACCACCCGATGCAATGGGGGCGTAACAGATACAATAGGCCCTATTTTTGCTCACACCCCTCAGGGAACCCCTCTCCCCAGGAGCTCAGCCCTGGGCTGTGGACACGTTCTGGAGCAAGTGCTGTGGCCCAGGCCCTAAGTCTTAACATCTTTCTGATTTTCAAGGGGTGGGGGTGCGAGGATGCTCCAAACTGGGGCTACAGGCTCGACGTGAGGCTCCTGAGTGGCCCGGTCAGAGCTCAGCAGGAACGGGTCTGGAGGACAGATCGCAGCAGCAGCAGAGCCACCTCGGTCCCGACGGATGGCTCCCAGACCAGGCGGCAATGGGAGGACGCTCCGTAAAGACCCACTCGACCTTTACAGAAAAGACGGCAAACTGTGAGCCAAAGAGGGGCCAGCTGCTGCGTAACCGGAGGGGCCGACTACTGATGACACACGTCCACGGCTGAATTCGGCTGTGAGCTACCACTGAGCCCCTCCAGAGCCACGATGAGATGAAGGCAGAGTCCGCGGCCAGAAACCCTCTGACCCCCAGCCCGCAGCGCTGAAGATTAAATGTGATAAGCAGAGCCATGTCCGTAGGAGAAGCAGGGAGGTGAGGCCAGAAGAGGAAGCTGCCGGTCTTGCAAGCCTGGAGGGCTTGGCATTCATTGCTACATGGGGACAGCGAGGAGAGCTCAGGCAAACCAGAGCTGGGGGCCAGAACTGAGCTCTCCCCTGACATAACGCCAGGGGCGGGGCAAGGATGCACCCTCTGCGAAAGGACAGACTTGGAGAAAATTCACCAGCATCTCAGGATGCAATGCAGAAGTGTTCCTGGGCTCTGCGAAAAAACAGGGAAGGTTTCCTCAGAATTTGCAGCATAGGTCTGTCCTCCATGGGGTTCAGGTTCAAGGGTGAAGGACTTACATGGTTTTGGAAACCCTGAAGCCAGGAAATCAACAAAAAACTGAGTCCCTGACCGGTGATACCTGGAGCCAAACCGACAAAGCCAAACTGGTTGGCCGCACCTCTACCCAGGCAGGAGAGCACACATGTACAGACATACGTTTACATACATGTAAATACATGTACCCACACATATACTCACTCATAGGCACGTATACACAACACACGCACTGGAGAGGAACTCGGGATCTGAAAACAGTCCACAGGAGCTGTCAGACACTGCAAGCAGCAGGCTGAGACGCAGCTCCCCAGAACTCCCAATAACAGAGCAAACAGCAGGCTGAGACCTGCCCTGGCACCAATGTAGCACCACCAGGGACAGAGGACAAACCCTGGCCAGACTGGGGCCGCTGCTGCTTTCCCACCACGACCCGGCACAGGCCCAGCCAGCATGAAACACCCAGTAGCCTCCTGTAGCCTTTGGTGTTTACGACCATCCTTCGGGGGAAGGAGAGGGTTTCCGACTTTGCTAATGAGGAAAACTGCGGGTCAGCGTGGTGATGTGCTATGGTCAGAGAACCTCTTGAAGGAGTCCTGTGAGCCTGGAGTCCATGCAGGGTTTCTGACCCTGATGCCTCTAAACCTCAGGTCTGTCAGTGATGGGGGCGCTGGAACAGCAGCTGCCTGGGCGGGACAAGGCCCTCTGCTCCCCAAACACCAGTGGTGGGTGATGCTGTGCTGGGCCTTCCAGGGCTCTGGACTCTGGGCTCTGTGCAGGGAGCCCAGACGGAGCGGGAACGGGTCTGCTAGGACACATGGCCCACCAACCCCAGGGATGGCCAGTGGAAAGCTGGAGCTGGTGCTCTGGAAGAGGCCCCTGGGGTGCGAGACCTTGGAAAAGGAGAACCCGCCGACTAGAGGCAAGGGCGGTTGCAAGGATGGCTGTGGTCGGGGAGCGTCAGGGAGAGGCCACTATTTCTCCCCCGGAGAGAGTGGCCTTATCAAGGTATGAGATAATTAGCATTTTAATTGGGTAATTGGGAATTCTGAATTGCCTATCTTGTATGAGGCGTGACTGAGGACATAACATGACATTCAATTAACAAATATTCCCTTTTATTCTTGACATGCTCAATTAGTTGGAGCTTTTGAGTTCCTCAACATCAATTCCTGGATAAAGCGCTATATCCTCTCGGCTGTCAAAGCCCTGGCTGCCTCAGACTGCTAATCATCAACACATATAGAGTCGGCATTATACACATATGCAATTTTAGACATTTTCTACACAAAAGAAAAAGAGAATGACAATCACCCATAATCAGTTCAGTTCAGTACAGTCACTCAGTCGTGTCCAACTCTTTGTGACCCCATGAACCACAGCACACCAGGCTTCCCTGTCCATCACCAACTCCTGGAGTCCACCCAAACCCATGTCCATCGAGTTGGTGATGTCATCCAACCATCTCATCCTCTGTTGTCCCCTTCTCCTGCCCTCAATCTTTCCCAGCATCAGGGTCTTTTCAAATGAGTCAGCTCTTCACATCAGGTGGCCAAAGTATTGGAGTTTCAGCTTCAACATCAGTCCTTCCAATGAACACCCAGGACAGATCTTTAGGATGGACTGGTTGGATCTCCTTGCAGTCCAAGGGACTCTCAAGAGTCTTCTCCAACACCACAGTTCAAAAGCATCAATTCTTAGGTGCTCAACTTTCTTTATAGTCCGCCCATAATCTTCTCCCCACAAAATAACCTCTATCACATATTTTCCTGAACATCTTCTCAGACACTTCTAAAC